>NW_022436988.1:5474662-5484540 GCF_009761245.1 Sapajus apella
CTCCGAGCCTCTGCCCTGCTGATCGCACCCCGGAAGGGCTCCAAGCCTCTGCCCTGCTGAGTGCACCCTGGGAAAGGCTCCGAGCCTGAGCGCACCCCGGGAAGGGCTCCGAGCCTCTGCCCTGCTGATCGCACCCCGGGAAGGGCTCCGAGCCTCTGCCCTGCTAAGCGCACCCCCGGGAGGGCTCCAGCTTGGCCCCCAGCATGGCTACCCCCTGCAAGGAAGGAGGCTGTGGTGTTTCTGAGCACGGGCGTGGCTTGCCACAGTAAACGCGCCAGTGCCCCGAGGTGTGGAGACTGCGGGAGGCGATTCCATATTTTCATGGGGGCTCGTTATATTTGCTCCCAAGCCAGAAAAGCCGGAGCCTATTACTGCTCTCTTGGTAGGATTTTTTTTTTAATCCTGGTGTTACAAGAACACGAATTAAGCTCTGATGAAGGCGATATTGATTCATTACATGAAGATGCACGTGGGGGGGGAGGGGGGCGGGGGGGGGGGGGGGGGGGGGGGCGGGGGGCGCTGAGCTGCAGACGCGCTCGTGGTTTCCGGGCCGTGGAGGCGCGCGGTGGGCTCCGCCAGGGAGGTTTACCTGCCGGCAGCAGATGTGGCTTCTGCAAGCTTTAAAGCCTCTGGCACCGTTACAGACGAGGAGAGTGGGGGGCCTGGGCACTGCCGCAGCCGAGAGGGAGGAGGGGAAGGAGCACCCGGCGCAGGCCGCCATCTCCCCCAGCTGCAGGGAGGGCATTCGAAGCCGGTTCACACGTTCCGAAATGGCCGCTCTCAGCGCGAGCCTGGGAAGGTCGCACAAGGCCTCGTGCGGCTCAGACGGAGCCTCGGGGTTACAAGAAGGGTCCTTGACTGCTGAAGGCAGATCATCCTCCTCCAAAGTATTTGGCGGAAACCACCTCAAACTCCCTCTCCTGCTCCGAGTCCCAGGGGGAGGGGCTGCTGCCACGGAAAGCTGGCAAAACAAAAATGACCAGGAGAAATGCGAGGTGGAACTTGAAAATCAAGAGAGGGAGCCTATAGCCTGAGCTTTAAACGGCACAGGTGGCTCTTGGGTGCTGCTGCGCCCCCCTCACTTCCAGCCCCAGATACGTCGCACCTCTCCCTCTGGGGCTGGAGACCGGTCCCCAGGATCCTGGGCAGATTCTTGGGTCCCACCAGGCAGGGTCTGGTTCAAATGAGAAGATGACTGGCAGGTACAGTGACACGAGCCAGGGGTCATCCGGAGATCCCTGAAGGCATGAGGTGTAAGTCCCGGCCGCAGGGAATTAGGTCCATGTGAAGGCAGGACCCAGCCTGGAAGGCCAGGGAGCAAAAAGGCCACAACACATGAGGTTTGGGAAAGGGGGTCTGAGCAACTAGAGCTGGAAGCCAGCAGCAAGAGTGGCTTTTGATATCGCTCGGGCACTCAGGAACTCTGGCTCTAAAGCCACAACCGTCACTTAGTGAGACAGGTACGAGGCTGCAGGTAGAAGCCACGGAGTCGCCAGGCTAGGAGAGGGGAGTGGGAGGGAGGAGCAGCGGGAGGAGGCTCCCATCATGCCCCCTCCTCCTCTTCATGAAGAGCCATGTTCTTTCCTCTCTGTGATGTGAACATTGGTCAGAACGCCAGAGTCTAACATCATGCTCCCTGCTTGGCTGTAAGGTGGTGTTTGTTTATTAGGGATTCTTTCTGCCAGATCTAGAACATCTCAAAGTACCAGGCACAAAATGTCAGACATTTCACAAATGCTGTGATGGTTAATTTTATGTGTCAACCGGATTGGGCCACAGGGAGCCCAGATACTTGGTCAAACATTATTCACAGTGTTTCTGTGAGGGTGTTTTGGATGAGATTAACATTTATTTATTTATTTATTTATTTGAGACAGGGTCTCCCTCTGTCACCCAGGCTGGAGTGCAGAGGTGCGATCGTGGTTCACTGCAGCCACGACTTCCTAGGCTCAAGCGATCCTCCTGCCTCAGTCTCCTGAGTAACTGGAATTATAAAGTGTGTGCTGCCATGCCCGGCTATTTGTGTGTGTGTGTGTGTGTGTGTTTTTAGAAGAGACGGGGTTTCACTATGTTGGCCAGGCTGGTTTGGAACTCCTGACCTCAAGTGATCATCCCACCTCGGCCTCCCAAAGTGCTGAGATTATAGACATGAGCCACCATGATTGGCCAGACTAGCCGAGATTCACATTTAAATCAGTAGACTGAGTAAAGCAGTTTGTTCGACCTAATGTGGTGGCGGGGGACGGGGGTGGGGGGGTGTCTCATCCAATCAGCTGAAGGCCTGCACAGAACAAAAGGCTGACCCTCCTCCAAGCAAGAATGAATTTCTCCTGCCTGATGGTCTTCAAGCTGGGACAACAACTTTGCCCTGCCTTCGGACTTGAACTGACATTGGCTCTCCTGTGCCCCGAGACTGCCAGCTTTCAGACTGGAACTTACACTGTAGGCTGTCCTGGTTCTCAGGCCTTTGGATCCAGACTGGAATTCCACCATCGGCTCTCCTTGCTCGCCAGCCTGCCCGCTGCAGATCATGGGACTTTCCAATCTCCATAATCACATGAGCCAATTTATAATAATAGGTCTCTTTATATAAACAGGAGAGGCAGAGATAGAGACATAGGGGAGAACCCTGGCTAATGCAAATGCTCACCGATGATTTCCCGTGCTTCCTCTGGGCTGGGGACATAACTAAATTCAGGATGGGTTTAGACCTAAAGTAGATTCTGGCCAGGCACGATGGCTCAACGCCTGTCATCCCAGCTTGGGAGGCCAAGGCGGGTGGACCACCTGCGGTCAGGAGTTCAAGACCAGCCTGGCCAACATGGCGGAACCCTATCTCTACTAAAAATACAAAAATTAGCCAGGCGCGGTGGCGTGTGCCTGTAATCCCAGCTACTTGGGAGGCTGAGACAGGAGAATTGCTTGAACCCAGGAGGTGGAGGTTGCCGTGAGCTGAGATTGTGCCACTGCACTGCCACCTGGGTGACAAAGCAAGACTCCATCTCAAAACAACAACAACAACAACAGAAATTTAAAAAAATAAAAATAAAATGAAGTAGATCCTTTGTTATCTCCAAATACCAGAAGACCATTTTTCTACATATCTATGCTAGATACTCTCTGTGGCATTCAGCATCCATTCCCACCACCTTGTGGCATGGAAGCTTGAAGGCTAAATCCTGCATTTCCAGACCGCCTTGATTTTATAGGATACCAGCTGTAAACGAAAAAGTATCTGAGATAAGTCTCAATCAATCTAGAAAGTTTGTTTTGCTGGGGTGAAGGACGCACCCGTGACACAGCCTCAGGAGGTCCTGACATGTGCCCAAGGTAGTCGGTGCTTAGCTTGGTTTTATGCATTTTAAGGACACATGAGACATCAATATATGTAAGCTGTGCATTGGTTCGGTCCGGAAAGGCAGGATAAAAAGAAATGTCCGTTGTTTTTATTATGTGCTGAATGCAGCAATAGGTAATAATTACACAGATAGATGGATAGAAAGATTTTACACTTACGTCCTAAGCTATAATATGCCATCTCTTCAAACATCAGTGGAACAGTTGCAAAACTGATTATACATTGAATCACAGCATTTTTATTTCCAACCACTTTATTTTCTATCTGCACATAGGTAAAATTGGATAAATGTCTAGACCCAGGTCAAAAAATGAAAATTACTGAGCAGAACCTGAGATGTAGGTCTTAGGGTCTGTCTAAAAGTCAGAATCATAACATCTGCCTCTAATATCTG
Source organism: Sapajus apella (assembly GCF_009761245.1). Lineage (NCBI taxonomy): Eukaryota > Metazoa > Chordata > Mammalia > Primates > Cebidae > Sapajus > Sapajus apella. Next base: position 5,478,415 of record NW_022436988.1, read on the forward strand.
ATAGTGGTTGTATAGATTTTTCCTTCATTAAACATATCTATTTTTAAGAGGATATGCTTGACTTTCTATTACTGCTGAGATGGCCTAAATACTTGGAACACATAAAATCCTTTAACGCTTTCCATTCTTGCTGCATTTGGATTTTCCAGACAGGGAACAAGTACACAAATAAGAGATTATTATATTTGCCTTAGTCAGACACTGGCAACGTGGAAGAGGCTGTCTTTGCTTACTGAAGCAAGGAATATGTATTTAAAGATATATGGTACCCAGGCACCAAGCTCTTTCTGGAAAGAGAGGCAAGTATGCCCTGTTCCTATGGTCCAGAAACACTAAACAGAGTCAAGCTTTTAGCAGTAAATGTTATTTGGCTGTATGAATTTTTGACAATTCAATACCCTTTACATGTGTGTTACTGGCCTTGTGATATGGTTTGCCGTGTCTCCACCCAATTCTCATCTTGAATTGTAGCTCTCACAATCCCTAGATGTTGTGAGATGGACCCAGTGAGAGGGAATTGAATCATGGGGGTGGGATTTCCCTGTGATGTTCTCGTGATAGTGAATAAGTCTCAGGAGATCTGATGGTTTTATAAAGGGCAGTTCCCCTGCACACACTCTCTTGCTTGCCGCCATGTAAGATGTGCCTTTTCTCCTCCTTCACCTTCTGCCATGACTGTGAGGCCACCCCAGCCATGCGGAACGTGAGTTCATTAAACCTCTTTGTCTTTATAAATCACCCAATGTTGGGTATTTCTTCATAGCAGTATGAAAATGGACTAATACACCTCGATGTTAAAAAGCTTATATGTAATGATTTTTTTAAATCCTCTCACCAATAGAGGACATTTTGAGGCCGTCAGAATAAACCAAATCAACACATCTGTCAATCCCAGAACAGCCTGTTTTCTATTTGTTCTATAAAGCAGAGAGAACACAGTCTGCATTTCCTAACCACGGTTGTTTAAAATATGAGAAACAGAAATTAATGGTCAAGTTTTAACAAAGCCTAAACACTCAATGGTTTGGAAAATTTAAAGCCATCTTTGAATAATGATTAGGTCAACAAAGAAATCAAAACCTGTTGTGGATTACAGAAAAAATAATAGGACACAGTCACAGCTGAATTTAGAAATGAATTCAAAGCTTCAAATATTCTAATAAAGGAAAATAAATAACAAGAATGTATGTTAGCTATAGGTTTAAAAATAAAGCAAGATAGCAGAAATAAGTTCTAACATCAATCTCAATACTCACAAATAATGTGCATGGATTAAAATTCTCTGTGAAAAGATAGAGACATTCAGATTCTTTTTTCTTCTTTTACTAATTAGATTTTATCGAGGCAAAAATTTACCTGCAGTGAAATACACAGATCTTTTTTTTTTTTTTTTTTTTTTTTTTTTTTAAATACACAGATCTTAAGTGTAAAATTCAATGGGTTGGTAAATGTGTGAATGCATGCTACCAGAAATCCAATAGCCTATTTACACCATCACAGGCAGTTCACATTGAATCTCCACCTCCCCATAGGCAACTAGAGTTCTGGTTTTCATCACTATGGATTAATTTTATCTCTTTATTTATTTATTTATTTGAGACAAAGTCTTTGCTCTGTCGCCCAGGCGGGAATGCAATGGCACAATCTCAGCTCACTGCAATCTCTGTCTCCTGGGTTCAAGCAATTCTCCTGCCTCAGCCTCCTAAGTAGCTGGGATTACAGACACGCGCCACTACACCCAGCTAATTTTTGTATTTTTAGCAGAGACGGAGTTTCACCATGTTGGCCAGGCTGGTTTTGAACTCCTGACCTCAAGTGATCCATCTGCCTCGGCCTCTGAAAGTGCTGGGATTACAGATGTGAGCCACCACACCCGGCCGGTTTGGCCTCTTCTTGAATTCCATTCTTTTTTTTTTTTTTTTTTTGAGATGCAGTCTCCCTCTGTTGCCGGGCTGGAGTGCAGTGGCACGATCTTGGCTCACTGCAACCTCCACCTCCCGGGTTCTTGCAAATCTCTTGCCTCAGCCTCCCAAGTAGCTGAGACTACAGGCACATGCAACCATGCCCAGCTCATTTTTTTTTTTTTTGTATTTTTAGTAGAGACGAGGTTTCACCATGTTGGCCAGGATGGTCTCAATCTCCTGACCTCGTGATCTGCCAGCCTCAGCCTCCCCAAGTGCTGGGATTACAGGTGTGAGCCACCGCACATGGCCTGCAATGGGCTTTTCTGTTCAGCATAACATTTTTAAGAATGAAGTGTGTTGTTACATGTACCAGTAGTTCATTTTTAATCACTAAGTCAAATTCCACTGTATACATATGTCAAAATTCTTCTATCGATGAACATCTGGGTGGTTTCCAGTTTGTCTTTATTTTAAATCCAGCTTTCATTAGCAAAAGCATTCTAGCACAAGTCTCTCTGTGTGCTTTGTGGACCGTTCCTTCCCATGCTTTGCCTCTGTCACCTCTTTCTATCCATTGTAGCCTGGCTTCCAAATCTCTAATTCTCACAGCTCGGTCTGAGTTAGGTGCCACCCCTTGACTTCCATCACCCAATATGCCAACTCCATCATCACACTTAAGATCCTGAATGTAGTTATGATAGAGTCATCTGTGTTTCCAAAGTACAAACTCCTGGACAGAGGCGGTCTTGTCCTTTATGACTTAAATTCTTGGTAGTGAGCCTAGAACCCAGCACATAGAGGTTCTCAAAAAGAAAAAAAAATCTTAAGGCTGGACGCAGTGGCTCAAGCCTGTAATCCCAGCACTTTGGGAGGCCGAGGCGGGTGGATCACGAGATCGAGACCATCCTGGTCAACACGGTGAAACCCCGTCTCTACTAAAAATACAAAAAATCAGCTGGGCATGGTGGCGCGTGCCTGTAATCCCAGCGACTCAGGAGGCTGAGGCAGGAGAATTGCCTGAACCCAGGAGGCGGATGTTGCGGTGAGCCGAGATCGCGCCGTTGCACTCCAGCCTGGGTAACAAGAGCAAAACTCCGTCCCAAAAAAAAAAAAAAAAAATCTTAAATGAACAAACAGGTAACTGCATGAATGAAGGTAGACAAGCAAAAGGAACACTAGCACATTGAGGAAGCAGTAAGGAGACTAGCCTAATAGCAGAATGTAGAAAGAAGGGTAGATTACACCTCTCAAGCAGGCTTCAGTCCGCACTGATGACCAACCTAGAAGAGGAACTCAGAGCCTTGAAGACATGCAAAATTGCAAGGAGCAAGTTCAATTTCCTTTCCAAGATGCTGAACGTTAAATTAACCTTTCGAATCCCTGAAAAGCAGCCTCAACACAATCTGCACACTTTTTTGTGCTCTGCAGCTGACAGGGGTTGGGGAGTGGCAAATATTGGCCTTTGGAGCATTAAAGAGGAAGCTATTAAAGCTGCATATTTTTTCGAAAAGAAGGAGTACAAAGGAGAATTACAAGAAACCCCCTAAATTACAAGTGTGGGTTACAGTAATTGCTAAATTACAGAGCTCCAACTTTATTAGATACACACCCCCTCAGATTCTACAGTTTTTAAGGGCTGCCTTGAGCTGACAAAAGCTAGAAAGCTCTGTGGGAAGTGTGGCAGGGAGCTGAGCAGGTTAGCTAACGGCAGCCCCCATTATGGCCGAGGCCAGGACACAGAGATCTAGGCCAGGAGCAATGAAGCTTCTGTTTTCTGGTGTTACATTACCCTGGGGGACAACACAGCCTGTGCTGGGTTTTGGAAGTAGGACTGGGGTGTTCGCATGCTTTGATTACGTGGAGGCAGCAGTGGCCTATGGCCAATTGATTTGGAGTCCTGAGAAGTTTTTCAGGGTCTTTGAAGTGGTTGGGTTCAGGCAGAGAATGCCCTTCAATAACAGGCTAGCATCTGTTATTCTTATCATCCCCAGCTACAATATCTAAAGCTTCAAGAATAAGATCTCTCATCCTCTGAGAGTCACCACCCATCTCTGCATTGTAACAACAACCTATTTAATAACACTCACCTTATATGCCGTGTTTACATCCTCAAAGCCCTCTGACCTTTTTAATGTGGGCACACATTACGTTTTTCATACTATCTTCTTCTCTCTCAAACACTTAAAGGCAAGACTTTATCCTACTTTCAAAACATTTGAAGCGAGTGGTGAAGTGACTTAAACTGAAGCTTCATTAAAGCCCAGATTCAAGTCAACTGCATGTTAGGTTGACTCATTCTCTCATACTAAAGGCCCAATAGAAGAAGGGGCACATTCTTTTTCCAGGAGAAACATACTTACTATAGGCACTACTTTTTTAAAAAATATACAACATTTCAGACTACAAAAAATTATAAGATATGCAAAGAAGCAGGGCAATGTGACCAGTAATCAGGAGAAACATTGTCAATAGAAGTAGACCCACAGATGATCAAGTGTTGGAATTATTAGACAAGGACCTTAAATAAACTAAAATAAATATGTTAAAAGATCTAGTGGGAAAGGTAGACAGCATGTGTGAACAAATGGGCAATTCCAGCACGGAAATGGAAACTATAAAATAACCAAATGGAAATTCTAGAGGTGAAAAGTGTAACATTGGATACAAAGAGTTTGTTTAATGGGCTTAACAGCAGGTTGAACACAATAGAAGAAAAGATCAATAAAATCAAAAGGGTCTTAAAGGCTAGTCAATAGAAATTATCCAAACTAAAATCCAAAGAGAAAAAAAAATTAGCAAGATAAAAATTCAAAAAAGAACAGAGTGTTAAAGAACTGTAGGAAAATATCAACATGCATGAAATTGGAGCCCCAGAAAGTGAAGAAAAGGAGCATGAGGCAGAATAGATATTTGAGTAGTTGTTGAGAATTTTCCAAACTCTAAAGAACTCAGCCAATAGATCCAAGAACTCAGTGAATGCGCACTGTATGAGTCCATTTTCACACTGCTGTAAAGAATTATCTGAGATTGTGTAATTTATAAAGAATTTAATTATTTATAAAGAATATAAAGGAGGTAATTGACCCTTAGCCCTGGCCCTGCCACAAGGGTACGTGCCCCTCCTCTGGGAACCTTCTCTGGCGGCCCCTGTTCACCTCTGTCATGGTGCTGGCTTCATCATGTTATGACGCTCTGTGTAGGTGTCTGTCCTCCCCACCCAACCAGCACCCCCCAGGTTTAGAGTCTTGCCTTGTTTGCCCACTCTGTTCCTCCAGGGCCCAGCATGGTGCCCAGTAGGTAAGGAAAGAAGTCCCAGTACGCAGAGCCAGCTTTGAGCACTTCTTCAGTCTGAGGCAACAGGGAGCCTGCCACCCCCACTCCTACCCCTACTGTGGGCAGTGAACTACAGTGGAAGCCACTGGACAACAGATAGACAATGTTTTACATCCTGACTCAGTCCCTCACCAGCTGTGCACCCTGGCAAAGCTCCTTGACCTCTCTGTACCTCAGTTTCACTGTGGTGGCACCTGCCCCATGGGACTATTGTGAACATTCAGGAAGAAGCAGCACAGGAAAACCTCACACCGAGGATGTTCTCAGAAAAGTGCTACATCCCAGGAGAAGGAATGCCAGCCAGGCCTGGGCAGCAAACAGCCCAGCCTCTCCTTTGCTGTCAGTTCTGCCCTCCAACTGGCTGGCTTTCACTCCTTTTGATTCCAAGGCAGAGGGGCAAGATTAGTCCACAGCAGGGCCTTTTTCTTTGTTTCAGCTTCAGGATGTTGTTGATGGTGATGATGGAGATCATGATGATGATACTGATGGCTGTGGTGATAATCGTGATAGATGATGGTGATGATAATAATTATGGCAACATTGATGGTGCTGGGTAAGGCAGTAGGTACCTTACATTGATGGTAAGGTAGTGGTAGTCATGATGATGGTGATGGTGATGATAATGGTGATGGTAATGATGGTGGTGGTGCTGATGATGATGGTGATGATGATGGTAGTGGTGATCATTGTGGTGATAGTGATAATTATGGGACGATGGTGGTGATGGTGCTCACAGTGGTGATGATACTGATGATGGTGATGGTCATGATGGTGATGGTGATGATGGTGATGGTGATGATGGTGATGGTCATGATGGTGATGGTGATGATGACAGTGATGGTGATAATGATAGTGATGGTGATGGTGATGGTGATGATGGTGATGGTGG
>NW_022436988.1:5484940-5508026 GCF_009761245.1 Sapajus apella
TGATGGTGATGGTGATAATGATGGTGATGGTGACGGTGATGATGATGATGGTGATAATGATGATGGTGATGGTGATGGTGATAATGATGATGGTGATGGTGATGGTGATGATGGTGATGGTGATAATGATGGTGATGGTGATGATAGTGATGGTGATGATGGTGATGGTGATGATGGTGACAGTGGTGATAATGATGGTGATGGTGATAGTGGTGGTGATGGTAGTGATGGGATGACGGTAGTGATGATGGTGATCATAGTAGTGATTATACTGATGATGTGATGATGATAGTAATGGTAATGATGGAGATGGTGATGATGGTGGTGGTGGTGATAGTGAGTGTGATGACGGTGATGGTGATAATGATGGCGATGGTGGTGGTAACGATGGGATGATGGTAGTGATGATGGTGATGATGGTAATAATAGTGATGATGATGGTAATGGTAATGATGATGATGGTGATGGTGATGACGGTGGTGGTGGTGATGACCGTAATGGTGATAGTGATTATAGTGATGACAATCATGGTGGTGGTGACGTCAGTGGTGATAATGATGGCTCACATGTATGGAACACTCATTATTGGCTAGACACTATTGTGAGTGCTCCACATGAACTAACTCATTTAATCACAGCAATCCTGTGAATTGGTACTGTCATTACCATTTTATAGATGGGGAAACTGAGGCACAGACCCAGGTTAAATCACCCATCTGAAGTCACCCAGCTGGTAAGTGGAAGGACCAGGATTCAAAACCAGCTCCAGAGAAAACTGCCCTTTGATGACCTTTGCAAATGAACACAGTCTAAGAGCTTATAAAAAAGAATATGATGGGGAGGGGAGGATGCACATTATCTAAAAGGAATCAGCCTTTAGGAAGACAGCGAAGATAAGACAAACCCAGAGATCCCGGAGCCGAAACGTTCTCCCCTGCTGACGCCACCTTGAAGGGTTGGCTCACTGAGGGCTTCACTGCAGGCAGTTTGCAGAGGGCCAGGGTGTGTGTTTCTCCCCCTTGAACCATTTTGATGTGTGTAGATGGATATCCCTGGTTCCCATTCCTGAGTTTTGCAATGCTGATTTTGTGATTCTGCTGGCGTCCACAGAGGGGTCACCTCACAGCTGAGTGCCATGCAGTGGCTGTGGCAGCACCCCTCCACCCTCATCCAAGAGTGCAGCGAATCTCAACACCTCCCCACTCAGGACAAAACCCGCAAACACAAGGCACAGCCTGGTGGGCTGTTTGGACCCTGTGCCTTTCCCCACATTATGTGCTGTGAAGGAGTGTGCGTCTATCGGAATGCTAACGTGCACACGTAAACACACTCATGCACACACACACCTCACTCTGAGACCCCAGGTGTCCCAGCACGACGTGTTGCCAGGTGGCTGTGCTTCAGCCCCGGCTACCTTCCAGAGAAGGTGGGGACACAGGAAGGGCTGCCCCCAAGCAGGACCCGAACATCAAGCTCCCGGAGGAGGAGGAAGGCTGGAGCCCAGGTCACCTCCACCACTCTGTGCTGCGTGACTTTGAACCTCCTTGATCTCTCTGTCCTCCTCTGTGAAGTGGAGCAGCAGCCCCTGATGTGCCCTCTTCAGAGGCAACACAAGGATGAGAACCTGTGCCAAGCAAATCTCAGGGCTTGTTGTTATAGGACAGGGTCTTTCTGTCCCCAGACCCCACCCTGCCCCACTCCCAGGCTGCTGTGTAGGGGCTGACGGTCCAGGCAAGTCTCCAAGGAACAGGAGGAGGGAAGGGCAAGGGATGGGGGCGGGATGAGGAGAGGGGCTTCCTGCAGGATTCCTCAACTCACCTGCAGGGCAAAATATAACTTTTATTATTATATGATTGAAATGTCCATCTTTTGAGCACTTTCCCCAGGTAGACTCGACAGGGTCAGCCTGTTGCCCAGGCTGAGTACAGTGGTGTGATCACAGCTCACTGCAGCCTCGAACTCCTGGGCTCAAGCCATCCTCCTGCCTCCGTCTTCTGAGTAGCTGGGACCACAGGTGTGAGCTACCATGCCTGGTGATTCTCCTTGCAGGAGAATCAGAGCAGAAATTCAATTCCCTCCTTCCAGGGACAGAGTGAGGGGTGTATGTGGAGAGTGTGCCTTGGACCCTTAGATACAGAGTAAAGGACCAGAGGTCCTGCTGAGCCCCTGAAATGGGTCATCCCTTGGGTTGAATTGAGGGCTCCACTAACCTGCCTGAGACTGGGTCCACACCCACCAGCTCATCTTGTGGGAGAGACTGCGGCTGACTCCTCCGTGTGGCCGTTTCCTTCAGAGGACTTACATTTCCTTCTGGTCCCGGGTTCTGATGAAGTTATTAATCAGGGATCTGGAGGAGGCCGTGGCAGTGCTGTCGTGCCAGGACTGGCTGATCTGTCCGAGGCCGCCACCCCGGTGTCCGAAGAGGAGGCGGCGAGCGTCGTGGGGAGCGTGCACTACTCCGGTGCACGGCTCTGCGCAGTGAACAGTCTCTGAGTAATTAGTTTTTAAATAAGGCAGATGGTTCAAGAACCACCCACTCTGGGCTGCTTTAATTATTTATACCCCCTTTTTATTCTGATTATTCGTAGCTGTCCTCTTTGAAAGGGAAGGAAGATGTTTTTCTCTGATGGGCTCTCAGCATTGATTCAGCCACAACTTCTCCGAATCCCAGCGGAATCTGAGGCTTGCCCGGAAGTGGACGTGGGCACCATGGGGCAGGGCCCTGAACAGGACCCACGGAGAGCTGGCTGGGGGTGCTGAGGACTTTCTGTATCACGTGTCTGTGGGAGCCACCTCACCCTGCTAAAACCGGATGATGCTGCAGTGCCCTCCTGGGAGCACAGGGCAGAGGGTGCAGCAGGAGAGCCCAGGAGAACCACAAACCAGGGCTCTGGAGCTGCTCAGCTGGACCTGGAGAGGGAGCTGGCACCAGGGAGCTGGCGGCAGCCCTCCCTTCAGGGCTGTCGGGGGAGCTAACGTGATGACAAACAGAGAACCCAGTGCAGGCGTGCGCTGGCTCCGTGGTAGCTCTTGGCTTGGGTCAGAATTCATCCCGCCCAGGGCTCCTTCTTGCCTCTCTCCCCAGTGTCAAGTGATGACTAGATGGCGGTCCTGGTCCCCATGTGTCAGATGAGCTCACTGAGGCTCCGACAGTTAACCCCAAGCCCCAGTACACCCGGCAAAGCAGGCCTTTAGCCCAACCCCTGGGCTCCCATCCCACATTCTCTCCACCTGGCTGTGTTTCCAGGCCTAGGTGGACACCAGCAATCCCAGGAGCCCCTCGCCTCTGTCTTCAGCCCTCTCTCCCCTCCCCACCCCAACTCTGGCCTCTCGGGGGTTCCTTAATAAGCGATCTGATCTGTGAGGAATGACCTCCTGGACTCTTTCACATGGACCCAAATTCAAGAAATGCCAACTGAGTCAGGAGCGGTGGCTCACGCCGGGAGTCCTGGCACTTTGGGAGGCCAAGGTGGGAGGAGCACTTGAGGCAAGAGTATGAGCAACATAGAGAGACCCGACCTCTACTTTAAAAATTATTTGTTTATTTTTATTTTTTGAGACAGAGTTTTGCTCTTGTTGGCCGGCTGGAGTGCAGTGGTGTGATCTTGGCTCGCTAAAAGCTCAAACTCCCGGGTTCAAGTGATTCTCCTGTCTCAGCCTCCTGAGTAGCTGGGATTACATGGGATTGCAGGTGTATGCCACCATGCCTGGCTAATTTTGCTTTTTTATTTTATTTTATTTTTTTAGTAGAGACGGGGTTTCACCACTTTGGCCAGGCTGGTCTCAAACTTCCGATCTCAGGCGATCTGTCTGCTTCGGCCTCCCAAAGCGCTGGGATTTTAGGCATGAGCCACTGCACCTGGCCTACTTTTTATTTATTTATTTATTTTTTAATTAGCCAGGCATAGTGGCTTACACCTGTGGTCCCAGCTACTCAGAGGGCTGAGGCAGGAGGACTGCCTGAGCCCAGGAATTGGAGGCTGCAGTGAGCTATGATCACTCACTGCACTCCAGCCTGAGCAACAGAGGGAGATCCTGTCGAGTCTATGTGGGAAAAGTGCTCAAAAAATGGACATTTCAATATAGGGTCAAGGAGTGACTTTGTGCCTGACCCTCCAAGCTCCAGGAGACCTTCGTGTGTGTGACCCTGAGGGCTGGCGGGCAGGTGCTCAAAAGATGCTTTGCCCATCACAAGCCTGAAGGCAGAGACCGGAGACTCGATGGGAAAGAGGGGAGAGGCATGAGCGGGAAGGAGGGAGCCAGTCCTCGGCCCCTATTCTCTCTTGGTTTACAAGAGACTATCCCCATGTGGGAAGCAGAAAACTTCCTCTTTAAAGTTTCATTTCTTGTTAAAGAATAAGTGTGCCAATAACTTTTTTAAGCCCAATAACATGCAGCTGTTAGACACGCCGTGCTTACAGGCACGTAGTACATTCTATGTCCTTGTACTTTAACCAAGATACCTGTGCTGGACGTGCTCACAGGTGTGTCCCAGCTCTCCATTGCTTTTACCTGTTTAGGAAAGTTTTAAGGTATTAGCCAATCAAGTTTTAAATTGTGAGGTCTGGCTCCAGCCCAGGGAGATCAGACACAGCAGGAAAGAAGACCCGAAATGCGTAAGGGATACATTTGTCTGTTTTTCTTTGTTCATTGTACTCTGTGGCAAGATGGCTACGAGGGTATCCTTCCTGCAGCCCAGGAAGTAGAAAGTCCGTTGCTGAAAGATCCTTTGTCTTAGTGCTGATTTTTCTTTGCAGCATCGAGCATCTACTTCCGGCATCTATTTCCAGCACCAGCATGGGCTTCTGAGCCATCCCAGTTGCTTCCTGCTCCTTCAAGGTGAGTTTGCCGAGCACCAGGCACCTCTCTCATCTGGGAGGGGGACAGGGATGGCTCAGCCAGTCGCCGCATGGACACCCCCCCACACACACACAAGCCTCCAGCTGCAGCCCAGGTGACAAGTAAAAATTTAGAAATCGTCATTTCATTCCGTACGTTGATATGACAAAGTACTGTAGAGCTATTAAAATTGTTCTCAAAAAATAATTTAGATTATCAAATGATGTGCACCATCAGAGTTTAACTGAGGAAAAACAAAAATAACAAATGTTTGCAAAAGCGTTTCATTTTAACTCCCACGTGCAGGCAGGCTGACGGAGGAGGTCCGGGCTTTCTTGTTCTTGCTTTTCTCTATTTTCCCAGCATTCTACAAAGGGCAGGCATTGCTTCTACTATCAAAGAAGAGCCAGAGCATTTAACTTTTTGCATTTTACTGAAGGCCAAGGCGTTCAGGAGGAGCAGGGAGCCTGGTGGTGCAGGGTTGGGTGGGCAGTGCCCAGAGGTCTGCAGCCCAGCCCAGCCTGGTGTAGCCTGGAATCAGCCCAGGGAACGCAGCTTACCTGGGACTCTCCAAGGAGGACCCAAAGATTTAGGCTCCTTCCAGATGACATTTTAACCAATGACTGCTCCTGTGCAGGCACCAGGCCAACGTCGCCACCTATGTTCTGCTCCTCCAGCCCCTCCGGCCCCTCCGGCCCCTCCTGGTCATGCCTTGAGGCAGCTCCAACATCTGTAAAGCATTCCTCCTCCAGGGCAGGAAACATACCTGGGGCCTCCACAGATTCCCACCACTCAGGACACGAGCTGGGCCCAACCTCGGTGGAAGCCTCTCCCCACTTTGCTTCCAAAAGGGCAGGAAGGGAGGGGAGGAGAGAGAGGAGTCGGGTGGCAGGAGGAGGCAGGGGCGCTCTGCTGGGCTCTGCTCTTGAAGCCTGCTCTACCTACCTTTCCACCTACCCAGAGAACTTCACCTGGACTCCCTGCTGGAGCAGAAAAACACTGGCCACTTTCTGGGAGTGTGCAGGGTGGGACCCTTATGCACACAGAGTGCATTCGAAACCTTCAGGGGATACGCCTTCCTCCCCTTCCAGTCTCCTGGACAGCCCCCCAGCACGTCCAAAACCACATCCAGCAGGATTTAGAGCAATGCATGGGGACCAGTTCCTCCCAGTTACTGCAGTGATAAGGACACCACCACCCCAGGACCAGGGCTGGGGGGAACATCACATGGGCTTTTTTTTTTTTTTTGAGATGGATTCTGGCTCTGTCACCCAGGCTGGAGTGCAGTGGCGCCATCTCAGCTCACTGCAACCTCCTCCTCCCGGGTTCAAGTGATTCTCCTGCCTCAGCCTCCTGAGTAGCGGGGATTACAGGCGTATGGCACGATACCCAGCTAATTTTTGTATTTTTAGTAGAGACAGGGTTTCACCACGTTGGACAGGCTGGTCTCGAACTCCTGATCTCAAGCGATCCACCCGCTTTGGCCTCCCAAAGTGCTGGGATTATAAGCGTGAGCTTTTGAGCGTCTTCCTGGGGTATTTCTTTCTGGCATTTCCCATTGTACATGCTATTTTTGTAGTCAGAAAGTAGTGTTTTAAAATGGGAGAGAGTTGATCAGGCACGGTGGTTCATGCCTGTAATCCCAGCACTTTGGGAGGCCGAGGTGGGCAGATCGCTTGAGGCCAGCAGTTCAAGACCAGCCTGGCCAACATGGCAAAACCCCATCTCTACTAAAAATACAATTAACTGGGCGTGGTGGTAGGTGCCTGTAATCCCAGCTACTTGGGAGGCTGAGGCAGGAGAATCGCTTGAACCTGGGAGACAGAGATTGCAGTGAGCCCAGATGGCGCCACTGCACTCCAGCCTGGGAAACAGAGCAAGACGCTGCCTCAAAACAGTAAAATAAAATGGGAGAGCGGACGTGCACATCTACGCATAGGCTCTGAGCACAGCACTGGGTTCCCATCGGGCTTTCTCCGGGGCGCATCCAGGTGGAGCTGGGTGGAGCTTACCCGCCAGCATCCTCCCTGGGCCCCTGAGCCCCAGGGCATGCAGGGTCTCCTACAAGGCTGGGTCCAGAAAAGCCCAAATCCTGCTTGTTGATTTTAATTTCTTTCCTGGCTTCAAACCTTTCGGCCTGGAGCAGGGGAGGAAGCAGGGACACCAGGTCTCCGCAGCCCCCATGAGATTCCCCACTTCCAGTGCAGGAGCTCAGAGCCAGTGCGAGAACCAGGCCTGTTCTCCCGGCCTTCCTGCTCTCCTTGGGTCTCTCCGTGGGGTTCAAGCGATTCTCCTGCCTCAGCATCCCGAGTAGCTGGGATTACAGGCATGCACCACCACACCCAGCTAATTTTGTATTTTTAGTCGAGACGGAAATTTTGTATTTCCTCCATGTTGATCAGGCTGGTCTTGAACTGCCGACCTCAGGTGATCCGCCCATCTCGGCCTCCCAAAGCGCTGGGATTACAGCCATGAGCCACTGTGCCCAGGCTCAACCTTACTTCTTAAGCTCACCTGCACAGAAAAGCTCACTCAGCCAAGGCTCTGAGTTCTAATCTACTTGGAGCCAAGTTCTCTTGGAACGAGTTAGGTTGGCATAAAATAACTATCAAATACCGACCAGTCCAGAGTTCAATCTAATATACATTTCCAAAAGAAAAACTTATTTTCAGCAAGGCACAGTGGCTCATACCTATAATCCCAACACTTTGGGAGGCCAAGGCAGGAGGATCATCTGAGGCCAGGAGTTTGAGATCAGCCTGGGCAACATAGTGAGATCCCATCTTTACAAAAAAATCAAAAAGTTAGCCAGGTGTGGTGGTGCACGCCTGTGGTCCCAGCTACTCGGGAGGATCGTTTGAGCCTGGGAGGTAGAGGCTGCAGTGAGCTGTGATCGTGCCACTGCACTCCAGCCTGGGTTACAGAGCAAGACCTTGTCTCAAAAAATAAAACAAAAACTTACTTTCAAGGATACACTAACTAGAAGCAGCTCACAGCGCCCCCTGTGGACGCCCTTCAGACCTCCCCCTTTAATGAAAGTGTCCTGATTTGTCATTTGCTTTTCAGTCATCTCTGTCAATCGGTGCTTCTCAAGCCTTGGGAACCCTTACCCCAGGTAGATTAAACAATCCCTCAGCAATTGCCCTGGTGCTGTCCTCACTCCTCCAGTGCTCTGGAATTATCAGTTCTCAGGGAGTTCATTTGTTTTAAATCTTAGGAGTCTGAATTCAGGATCGAACCTGTCCTGACCTTTTCTTGCCCAAGCCTCCCCTTCACCTGCAGCTGATCCCAATGCCCAGAGAACTGCACTCCGGGGGTAGAAGAAACATTCTTACTCCGGAGCCTTCTGGGTTTCTGCATTTGAAACATTTATTTCAGGAAATACATTTTCAACATTTTGTAGTTTATACAAAAAGAGACAAATTTCTTGGGAGGCACGTAGCAAAAGGCCGTTGAGGATCAGAGCCTGATGAAACGAACAATTTTCAAGGTCTGGTTACAGAGAAGGACAGTGAAGCATCTCAAGGCTGGGATGCTACCGCCCACCCCCCACCCCACCCTGCCACCAAGTGACACTGAGGCTGGGAGGGCCACATGGCCTGGTGCCACTCATTTCCTTCAAAATCTTGGTTTTGGCAAAAACATGGCAAGTTGGCAAGTAAACTGTCCCGCCAATGAGGCTGGTGGGGAGTCCTTCCTCTCTTGGATGGGGAGGGAGTCAGACACCCAATGCCCCGACTTCCAGGCACACTCACACTCCTTCCCATTGCCCTTCTTCTGGCAGCGAGCAGCCAGCCTGGGACCTGCAGATGCACCCAGTGATAGGCGCACCCATGTGGAGTCCCATCAGGCCCCTCCTTCTCCCCAGGAGTGAGACAGGGAACAGGAAGCAGGAGGGGACTTTGGTCTGCTGTGCACCACAAAGGCAGCCCCCATGGGTCCCCTCCTGGGGATGGAAGGTGAGGGGCCAGGCCATGCTGCCACAAACCTTGCTCTTCAGCTCACTGTGGACTATGCAGCCCTGACCCTGCCTCTCCTTCCTAGGGGGTCATTACCGTGGGCTCTAGTGGGAGGGCCCCAGGCCCAGGTAGGACAAGGAGTCAGGCTCACCAGGCCTCCAACCCACCCAGGTCACAGAGTCAGCAAGGCCTGGGCCAGGAGGGGTGAGTGGCGGGGGTGGCTGGCTGGGCACTAATGTAACCACAGCCCAGTCTTGGGCCAAACCAGACACTGTACGGACGGACGGACACACACATGGACACACACACACTTCCCTGGTCACTTGGGTGGGGCAGGCACTGGGCAGCTCAGGCCACTATGACCACCCCAAGCCACAGCCCACACGTGCCCCCGCCAACCTTCCTTCTGGCACCTTCCATGGCTCCCTCCCTCAGGCTCTCCACCAGACTCACTCGCTTGGACCTTTTCAAAAATGGGTGGCAAGGGGGTGGGGGTCGTCTTTCCTTCCTTTTTATCCTCAGTCAGATCCCAGCACATCAGCAGCACCTGCAGCCCTATGGGAGGGGTGGTGTGGGGGGAGCGGGGAAATGAAGACGCCTCCCTCATTCCAGCCTGTCCCCACACCTGGCCGAGCAGCCTGCGGACGGCTGAGATAAAGGCACTTTCTGCTCCAGGGCGGGTTTGGGGCGGGCAGCTGCCAGGGGCCTCGAGTGGCTGAGCTGTCAGTGGCGTGGAACCCTGGAATTTTCTACCCTTAGGAGTAGGGCAGGGGTGGGGAGTGAGTGACGGCCATGCCACATGGCAGGCAGGGGGTCCAGGTGCCCCTGATTGGCTCCATTCTCCCCTGGGCCCTGACTCATTCCAGGGGCCAGGGCTGATGGGGATGTAGCCCACCGGGTCCCTCTGCATATTTGAGGCCTGGCCCCCACCCAAGGCCCCCGGCACTGAGAAATGCACCCGGACGGATGATCAGCACAGGGAAGCTACTCGGGGAGCCAGGCCTGGGGACGGAGGGTGGACCTCCCCCAGACCTCGGGGAGGCCATGGGCTCATCACTGACTGACTCGGAGGGAGGCCCCTTCCCTTGTTTCCTGGCAGCGTGTCGAAGGGATGGGGAACGATGACAAATGGAGAAAATCATATAAAATAAAATGGGGCGGTGGGAGGGCCTGGGAGGGACGGAGAAGGCTTGGGGGCAGGGTCCCGGGGGCGGGCAGGGTGGCGTCTACATCTCCGGGGCTTCTGGCTCCTTCTCCTCCACGCCATTGGCCATGGTGCTGCTGCCCTCATTGAGGCGCTTCACGCGGTAGGCTTCGAAGTGGATGCTGCTGGTGATGTCCTTGATGTTCTGCATGTGCGTCCTGGGGGGGCGGGCGGGTCAGTGAGGTGGGGACAGCAGGGCCAGGGCAGCTGAGCAGGGGTCCTGCTCAGCCTGCCTGGGCTCAGGCCTGCCTGCTGTTCCCGACTCTGCATCCCGACTGCTTGGCTCCCCGTGGGGTCCCCCAGGCCCACATGTTGGACCAGATATGGGACAAGGTTGGGGAAAGGGTCAGTGCCCTGGTAAGCCCAGACGCACTCAGAATACACACTCCAATGCATGTGACTCCCTCTGGGTCCACCCTATGGCTGGTCCAGGACCTGCCCAGGGACAGAGAGCTGGGTGCTGGGTGCACAGACTCAGAGGGGCAGGCCTAGAGTGTCCTTGCTCCAGCCCAGTGTCCAGGGTGCTGGCAGGGAGGAGGCAGTGGCTGACTGCCAGCCTCCAGGGCTATGGCCTGGGATGAAGGGCTGGATCGCCCTTGTCCCCAGGAAAAAAAAGTCCTGAGCTCAGACTTTCATTCCTTTGCAGCTCAGGAGGAATAATTTGGAGGGAGGTTGGAAAGCCCAGTCTCTACACAATGGCTCCCGGGATCCCCCGCCCCTTCCCCTGCCAACCTGGGGGCCCTCCTCTTAACAGCAGTCCCATCATCCATGGCACCTGCTTGCTGAGGAAGAACCTAGGAACCCCTGACACCCCAGTAGGAGGCCCCCACCCTCTCCAATCACCTGCCTAGGCCAGGGCCCACACTCCAGGGACCACCCACCTGGTACCCTCTCTAACGGGGCTTCCTCCCCTTGCCCGGACTCAAGGGAACCAAGGAGAAGCCTCAGCCAGGTCAAGGGGTAGGGGTCAGAGGCCACTGGGATCAGAACTGGGGACGTCCCATGCTGCCGGCAGGGCCTGCACTGGGCTCTTGGTGCCCACTGGGCAGCTCTAACAGGCCAGGTCACAGTGGATCCAAGCTCAGTCCTCCCATCCAGGTGGCTTCGTAGGGGTTAAAAAGGATCTTCATTACTGGCTTCATTTCCCAGTGGGTTTTCTTTTTAGAAGATGGGCTTCCAAGGTCTTCCCAAGGGCAGGGCAGGCAGGTGGCAGGGTGCGCCCACTCCGAGCAGGTCCTCAGCCCCACACCCACTGCCCCCACCTGCTATAGGGCCCTCTCAGGGGCAAAGCCGTCAGCCCCACCCGAGCACCTTGTCTCTTACCTGATGAGAAGGTCCCGCAGGTAGGCAAACTCACAGTGTGTGGTGTTTTCAACTAGGAGAAGAGATAGGAGGGGCTTTAATGTCCCAGTGGAGAAGCTCTGCCCGGACCCCGCCTCTCTGCTCCTGCCCAGGAACGCAGATGCTGAGAGCAGAGACTGAGGACAGCCCCGTGGGCAGGAGGGCAGGGGAGCTGCCTGCTCTGCAGCTGAGCATGGGACACCTGGGACGCTCTCAGTCCGTGGGATACTGGGGTGACCAGTATCAGCTCCTGCTCTCCAGAAAGCTCCGGGCTAACGGGAGATGGCACAGTGACCAGGCCAAACACACACATGGGAGAAAGCCACAGCGCAGAAGCCAGGGCACCACTGGGTGGCCAGGGAGAGCAGGACATCCCAGCAGAGACCTGGAGACAGGCAGGGGGCTGGGCTGCTGGAAATGGGATGAGGCAGGAATCAGAGCTGGGGTTTTTAAAGAAAACCCGTAGCCCATGGGGTGTTACCCCACCCGGCCCTGTCCACCTTGTTTAGCACTGCTGATTCTTGAGCTTGTGAATGGTTATCCACAGTAGGTAGCCTCTGTGTGTGAACACGTGTGTCCTGTGTGTGAGTGCTCTGAGCACAGGCAGGGACACATGCACTTCATACATGCACAAGAAACAGAGAGAGAGAGAGAGAGACAATGGGGCACAGAGAACACAAGAACTGTGTTTTGTCTGAGTTCCACAGCCGTAAGGCTGGAGGGGGATTCAGAACTCACACACCAGGCTCCAGGCTGCCCCATCAGGGAGCCACGTGGATTTTCCCCAAGTTAAAAATATCTGGTTTTAGGCTGGGCATGGTGGCGCACACCTATAATCCCAGCACTTTGGGAGGCCGGGTTAATCATGAGGTCAGGCGTTCAAGACCAGCCTGGCTAAGATGGGGAAATCCTGTCTCTACTGAAAGTACAAAAAATTTAGCTGGGCATGGTGGCAGGCACCTGTAATCCCAGCTACTCGGGAGGCTGAGGCAGGAGAATCGCTTGAATAGGGGGAGGGTGCGGAGGTTGCAGTGAGCTGAGATGGTGCCACTGCACTCCAGCCTGGGCAGCAGAGTGAGACTCCATCTCAAATTAAAAAATATATATATATATATATATATATACACACACACATATACACACACATGTTGTGTATATATATGTATATGTATATATGTGTGTGTGTACATGTATATGTACATATGTGTGTATGTGTATATGTACACATGTATGTATATGTATATATACACACTATGGTTTCTACTTGGCAGGCCAGCAGGCAGGGCCGGGGCCTCCACATTGCCCCCTCCGCCCTCAAGTGCTCTTGGTTCTACGCCAGTTGCCTTTGCCTGGGCCCTTCCCCCCCACCACGGCCTGCGCAGGGCCGTGTCCACATGAGGACCTCCTGCAGATGGACAGGCAGAACTCTCATCTAACTCTGAGGGCAGCGAGAGCCGGCAGGAAGAACGGAGCTCTCGAGCTGAGTTGGAGTGTGTGGTCGCTGCTCCCTGGCTTGGGCAAGTTACTCTCATTCCCTCAGTTTCCTCATCCATAAAATGGGGATAATAACATCACCTACTTCTCAGGGACATAAGATTCAATGAGTTCATGGCGTGATTAATTACACCCCACGCTTCTACTGACAATACTTGGGGTGGTTTCTAAGGAAGGGAAAGATGCCCTTCACCAAGTGGGAGACAAGAACGAGCCAGGGCCCTTACTAGCCAAGCGTCAGGTCAGCTGTGAACTCAGGTGGCCCCGATATAAAAACCCGTCCGTGTTAAAGGCACATTTCCAGGGTCCTCATATAAGGCTGCTGAAATGTGGGCCCCACCACCTCACAACTGTCCTGACAGGTTCCAGACTGTTCCTCAACTGGAGCCAGTGGCGCTCCACAAGGCACAGGTCAGAGAGCTGCAGGGACCCCAGCCTCGTGCATTTCCAGACAGTTTCAGGCACCGGCCGCCTGCAATACTCAATGTTGGCCACCAGGGTGCAGCAGACGCACGCCCATAGCAAAGCCATCGGCGCCTCCCAGGCCCATCTACTCCAGGCTCTCCTAACCCTGCCTTTCATAAAAAGGTTCCTAAACAGCAAGAATTCTTTGGGCAGACGGGAAGAGAGGAAATGCAGGTGGAGGGGCCAAGGGGACACAAGCCAGCCTGACACCACAGGTGGATACTGGTAAACACCCAAGCTGCACCCAGCTGGGCAGCTCCCTCAGGGTGGGCCTGGCAGGGGTGGCGGCAGGGGAGGAGGGCAGACGGGGAATGGCTCCTGTGCCTCTCCACACCCGCCTCCAGGCACGAACTCCCATCTCCAGGGAGTCGGGAGCAGGGCTGGAGCTGTGCATTCTAGGGCTGCCTCCCGTTCTAGGTCCCTTGGAAAGTTTTCTGCTCACTGCTCCTCTTGAACCTCTCCTCTGCACGGAGGGTTGGTGCGGGGAGCTCCAGGCATAAATGAGATGACCCATGTCAAGTGAGCGGCGCGGGAGCATTCGACACCTCCTGGTAACTGTCATTATGACCATTTTCTTGGAGCAACAGCTTCCTGAAAAGCTCTAATGGCCTTTGGGACAGTCTGTCAACTCACTACAATCTTGGCACACTGCACCCACGTTGTGGATGATGAAAACTGAGGCCCTGGAACACTAAGAGACTTCTGCTTCCTGCTCTACTGGGCCTTTCAGCCACGTGCTTTCCCAGAACAAAGTGGCTTTTCCTGCTCCGTTTCCCTCTGCACCTTCCCCTCTTCCATTCTAATGAGAAAGGAAGGCACAGAGAAAGGAAAAGGAAGGAAACGTTCAGGCTCATCCCTCCTGGAGTGCCACTACCAGGAGTGGGTTGAACTGTGGCCTCCCAGGGGCTCCCGTCATTCAAAGACATGGTCAAGGTCCAGGCTTTGGTACCCATGACTGTGACCTTACTTGGAAAAGGGCTTTCTTTAAAGATTAATTAAGGATCTCCAGATGGGATCATCCACTTAGGGGAGGCCCTAAGCCCAAAGACAGGCATCCTTAGAACAAGGAGGAAAGAGGCCAGGCGTGGTCGCTGACACTTGTAATCCCAGCACTTTGGGTGGCCAAGGTGGGTGCATGACCTGAGGTCAGGAGTTTGAGACCAGTCTGACCAACATGGCGAAACCCCGTCTCTACTAAAAAGGCAAAAATTAGTCAGATGTGGTGGCGCATGCCAGTAATCCCAGCTACTTGGGAGGCTGAGGTAGGAGAATCACTTGAACCGGGAGGTGGAGTTTGCAGTGAGCCAAGATCACACCACTGCACTCCAGGCCTGGGTAACACAGCAAGACCCCATCTCAAAAAAAAAAAGAGGACGAAGGGAGGGAGGGGACAGAGACACAGGGAAAAAGGCCCTGTGACAATGGGGCAGAGATTAGAGCGTGTGATGCCTTTACAAGACAACGCCGACTTCGTAGAGCCACCAGCAGGAGGAAGGCACGGAAGAGGTTGGTCCTCAGGCCTCCTGGCCTCTAGAACCGTGAGAATACGTTTGTGTTGTTTTAATCCCTCCAGTTTGTATGCTAATTGGTTACAACAGCACATTCTGGAAACTTCAGCAGGGTGAAGGTCCGAGGGTCCATCTGGCTCACAGAGCCACAGCCCACACGTTTTCTAGACCCAGAAAGGTTGGTGATTTGTCTGGGGCCACACAGGTGCCTGTAAAAGAGCCTGCACCAGGACCTAGAACTTGGGGGGCCCCCATCCTAGCTCCCGTCTCCCAGAGTCTTTCCCTGCCCCGGGGCAGATCTGGAGTGGAGGCACCTGCACAAGCCACTCGCCCGCTCCCTGTCCTAAGGGTTGGGTGGGGACAAGGAGACCCCCCTCACTGGGTGGGGCAATGTAGTGGCCCAGGCACGGCCCACGGGCTCCAGGCCAGCAGAAGAGACCGCGGAAGAGACCGCGGCGAGTACCTTCGATGGTGCCCCACTTGGTCTTCCTCCCAAGGATCCTCTTGCCGTTGACCTGGTACTCGTGGTCACTGCCCACCACAGCGAACGGAATCATCTCCTAGGGAACAGGTGGACGGTGCTGGTTACATACGTGCGGGAAGGCCATTCACTCCCCTGGGCCCCTGGGAGGAGCTGCCCTGAGACTAGGGTCCCCCAAACACGAGACCCTCAGCCTGAGAGCAGTGGGTAGGGACACCTGGGCTCATGTCCTCTGGCTTGAGGATATATCTCATGGCTGAAGGTCCCCCCAAACCCCACCCACCACCCCTTTCAGCAGAATTGGGAGTCTCCCAGGAACAGCCTCCTGGTGGATCTACTCACCCGGAACTTCTCGTTCACCAGTCGGTCCTCCGAATCCTCATCAAATTCCTTCTGGGGGTACACGTCGATGCCGTTGGACAGCAGGTCTGCAGTGATCTGGGAGAAGGAGGGAGAGAGATGGGCACATCCCTGTGGCAAGCTCCGCCCACCCACCGGTGTTTGCCACCGCATGACCTCCACACGATGAGCTGCCCCAGGCTCGGGGTCAAGGGCAGACTCTGGGGGGCTGTGACCCCAGTCACCTCCAATTCATGTGCCTCCTTGTGAGAGGAGGGGCAGCTGCAGGTGCACCTGCTGCCCTGAGCGACAGTGCAGCTCCCCTAGGGCTTTGGGTCATTGTCCTGAGTACTTCCTGCCCCTCTTTTCACCAAGAGAGTGCTCAGGTTGCTGAGACCTCCCCTCCTGAAACCCTTCCTAAAAAACCCTCATCCCAGCCCCCAATTCCAGCAGGGGCCCCTCCTACAGCCCAGCCAGCCCCTGCCTGCAGTAGCCTCTCAGCTTCCGCCAGCAGCTCGACACAGGTATGTGCAGTGGAAACATCCCGGTGAACAGCCGCCTGCCCGCCCAGGCACAGACCAAAGCCCACATGTGGCTTCCGACAAACACACCACTTTGTGTGCACTGTCCTCCCCAGTGCATGCTGGGAAAGTCCCTGGTGTCTGGCCCCAGGCTGGAGAAGATTAGAGGCCCCACCCACACCCACTGAGCAGATGCCGTGCTGGAACCCAGGCACTTTGCTTTCATTTTTAAAGGTTCCCCAGGTGGCTCCACTGTGCTGCGCTGTCAGGAGGAAGAGGTCCAGGGCACACCCTCTTGCTTGGACGCCCCTCCCCACCCCACAGCAGGAGCCTGGGACCCTGACGGAAAAGAAAGCAGCAGAGACCATCCCTCTTGCAACTTCTTTTTTTTTTTTTAGACGGAGTCTCACTCTGTCGCCCAGACTGGAGTGCAGTGGTGCAATCTCAGCTCACTGCAGCCTCTGCCTCCTGGGTTCAAGTGATTCTCCCACCTCAGCCTCCCAAGTAGCTAGGATTACAGGGGTGTGCCACCATGCCCAGCTAATATTTTTGTATTTTTAGTAGAGACGGGGTTTCACCATGTTGGCCAGGTTGGTCTTGAACTCCTGACCTCAAATGATCTGCCCACCTCGGCCTCCCAAAGTGCTGGGATTACAGGCATGAGCCACCGCATCCAGCTCAACCTCTTTTCCATCTCATAAAAACCCGGCAAGGCGGGGTGAGGTGATTCATGCCTGTAATCCCAGCACTTTGGGAGGCTGAGGCAGGAGGACCTCTTGAGCCCAAGGGTTAGAGCCCAGCCTGGGCAACAGGGCAAAACCTCGTCTCTACTACAAATACAAAAATTAGCCAGGCGTGGTGGCGTGCACCTGTAATCCCAGCTACCCAGCGGACTGAGCCTGGGAGGTGGAGGCTGCCTGAGCCATGATTGTGCCACTGCACTACAACCTGGACAACCGAGCAAGACCCTTTCTCAAAAACAACAGCAACAACAAACGAACAAAAACCAAAAAGGCAAAAAAGCAAGGCGGGCCACCTCTCACAGCCTCACTCCCCGGAAGAGAGATACACCATCCGCCTGACCCAGGCCTTCTCCAAAACCCCCCTCAGAGACTGCTGGAGAACGGGCCCTCCCATGAAGCTGCTTTTGAGACATGGGGGAGTTAGAGAGGCCACCCAGGCCAGGGCCCACCAGGCCAACCACGAGCTGGGAAGAGTGGCCAGTGGTGCTGTCCCCACCGACCACGTGACTTCCCTAGACTGGGCGGCTGCTGCCAGGCCTGCAGCTTGTCCAGGCTGCCCCGAAGGGCTGGGATGGGTGGAGATGGAGCCCTACCCGCTGTTTGAAGTGGACCCGCTCCTCCAGGGTGAGTGTGTCGGCCTTGGCGATGACCGGGACGATGTTGACCACCTTGCTCAGGCGTTTCATAAACTCGATGTCCAGGGGCCTGAGGCTGAAGCAGAAGGATGTGCGTGTGACCCAGTGTGGGGAAGAGAGGGGGCGCCCACCTCCCAGTGGCGTCGAGGCGCCCAGGTGCTGGCTCGGGGCTCATGGGGGTCCCTGCTGGCAAGGATGAGGCCCTGGGCCAAGCTGGCCACCCTGTGAGTGTGGGCAGATGAAGGACAAGGGCGTGTCCCAGACACAGGTGACACCACTGTGCAGGGCAGGTGGGCCAGGGCCAGCTCCGAGCACCCTCATCCATGAGTTCCGGGGTCCTAACGACACCCACATGTGTCCACACAGAAGGGCCGCCATTGGCTTAGTGGCTGTCCTGCTGTGAGGCTTTGGCTGGAAGGGGAGAGGCAAGAGAAACAGAAGCTTGCACCAGCGGGCGGCTCCCCTGCACCAGCGGGCGGTACCCCTGCACCAGCGGGCGGCTCCCCTGCACCAGCGGGCGGTACCCCTGCACCAGCGGGCGGCTCCCTTTGCCTGCTTGGCCCCAGGAAACCTGCGGTCTGATGTGGAGAAAGGTGTAGGTGGCAGGGGCTGGCAGGGCCCTTGAACCGGGCACCATCTTCTCCAGTTCTGGAGCAGAGCTTTTCCCACAGTGAGAAAACGTCAGTCTCAGACATGGCTGGGGAGAATCTGGCTCCAGACAGAAGATGAAGCAGAGATGGCCAAGGGCCGCCCCTGCCCCGTGGGACTGGGTGCCTCAGGCGGGACGAGGCAAGGTGCCCAGCTGGGGTCCCAGCCAAAGGGTCAAAGCTGGGGAGTGGCAAGAGTGTCTGAGACTGCCCGCCCGCCCACCTTTGGCTTGCCCAGCTGGCGTCAGGAGGGGCTTCTGCCTCCTGCCATCGGCCTCAGCTGAGGTGAACCTTGGAGCAGCTGGAAAAGCTGCCACAGGACCCCAGATGAGCCGTGCCACCCTGGAGGGCAGACGTTCAGTTCTGGAGAGGCCTGTGGGTGGCAAGCTGGTCCCTGCCCCTGAATGGACTCCTGCTGGCCGACAAGGGATGATGCCAGAGGGTGGGCTCGAAAATTCGGGCTTGGGTTTCCCCACAGAGACTCTGGCTGAGGCTTGCTGCCCACCAGCCAGGCTCCTTCCTGCACCTAGTGCCCACAGAGTATGGGTTTCCCCCAAGCCCTGGCATCCTCCGCCCAGGGATACGCGTCTGGGCCAGCCAGACTCAGGCTACAGCGCCAGCAGGTGTGAAGGACCCTCTCCACCTGCCCACGCCAGCAAGCCACCCACGGCTGCCTCCACCAGCTGCTCCTGCTGGCCCTGGTCCACCTCCCCCCAGCCCTGACTCAGGGTGGGCCACAGGTGTCTGGCAGAGGGTACACAGAGAGCCAAGGACAGAGGGTCTGTGAGGCCACCAAGAGTCCACCTGCCAGGGCGCACGCAGCCTCCCGGCATTGCAGACCTCTGGGGTGATATCAGGTGCAGACAGAGCCAGCAGGAGGAAAGGGCTCTCACCATGGCCACCTGCACCAATAGCAGCCCCCGTCCAGCCCTGGAAGGGGCCAACACTGATCTCTGTGCTTCCCGTGAAAGAACACGCAAAACCCTCTGAGGGGTCCCGTGAGGCAGGGCCGGGACGTGAAAGTCAGGTCAGGGCGAACGGTGCTGGCTGGCGGCTCCCACTCTACCTGCCAGAGCCCAGCCTGAGAAGGCAGGACAGACCACCAGGCTCCAGAACAGCCCAGCCTGACCCTCAGCTCCCCACACGCAGCTGCGGCGGGGACTGGGCAGGACACGGCGTAGGGGTCGGAGGCTTTGGAGGTGCAGACCCAGCACACCCCAGCTTGCCCCTCTGCCCAGCAGCAGGACAGACAGCACCGTCCGGCAGTCCCAGGGGACAGAGGGAACCCAGGGCGCCCAGCACGAGGACGCCGACGGCGCAGGGACGTACGAGTGGCCGGTGGCGGGGATGAAGTAGAGGCAGCAGTGGACGCGCGTGTCCGGGATGCGCTTCTTGCGGTTGATGTTGACCTCCTCCTGCAGGTACTTCTCATACTGGTCGTTGATGAACTTCATGATGGGCTGCCAGCTGCATGGGGACGGGCGATGAGTCAGCGAGCACATGGGACGCCCTCCCCAGGCAGGTCACGCATTCCCAGCACGCACAGCCCAACACCGCACTTTCCAGTGCATGCCCTGGGAGGTCCAGCTTGCTGAGCAGAGACACCACAGCCTTATCCTCGGGCTCCCAAACCAGCCTCCCTGGGCTGGCCTCAGGAGGTGAGCTGGAGACAGCAAGACTCCCCAGGTAATTCTGCTTTGGTCCAGAATTTTTGAGCCCCTGAGATGTGTGACTTTAGCAGCACATCAGGCCCCAGGAGGTGGGCCCTGCACGCCTCTGGGCCAGGGAGCCCCCAGGGCTGACTCTGGGTGGGTTCCAGGGAGCCCTGAAGCTCCCGCTAGTGCTCTTTCCCCGGAGGGGCCTCACCAGTTCTCGTTGTTGATGTGGTCCCCAAACCCTGGTGTGTCAATCACCGTCAGCTTCATCCGGACACCCTTCTCCTCAATATCTGCACAGAGCCATGCACGCAGAGTCAGAGGGGAGACGGAGAACCCTCACAGACACCCCATGCCTGACTGACCCCGGGTGGGTGGCGATGGCAACCCCGGAGACATCAGGAAATTAATGGCCTTCCTCAGCCAACTCGGGCACGGGCTGGTGACAGCTCGCTGGGTGCCAGTTGCCTGTGACTTTGGTAGAAAATTCATTTGCCTGCAGGGTGCTCAGTGTGATGGGACCCACAGGGGTGGGGGACACTGACCCCTCACAGCCAGAGCCCCAGAACCAACATGCTGGGGATGGTGCACAGCAAGTCCCTGCCTTGGGGACCTGGGACTGCCTGACTCGGGCACCTTCATACAACACTCGTGTTTCAGGAAGGCAGGGGGATCCTGTACCCCCAGCCTGCCCCCCGCCACTGACTCTGGGTGATAGACTTGACCCCCTGCGCTGTGCTCCAGGAAGGCAGGGACATCCTGCAGCCTCCGCCCATTCCTGGCCACTGACTGTCCATGATGGAATTGACTCCCCGTCCCATGCTCCAGGAAGGTAGGGACATCCCACACCACCCTGCACCCCAGCCTGCCCCTGGTGACTGACCGTGTGTGATGGAATTGACCCCCTACCCCTGTGCTCCAGGAAGGCAGAGGGGTCCCGCACCCCCAGCCTGCCCCCCAACCATTGACCATGCGTGATGGACTTGACCCCCCAACCTGTGTTCCAGGAAGGCAGGGGCATCCCGCACCCAGCCCGCCCCCAGCCACTGACCATGTGTGATGGATTTGATCTCGATGGTTTTAGGGATTCGCTCCTCCGAGGTGGGCTGCACCGACTTCCGACTGATTTTGGATTTGAAGAGGGTGTTGATTAAGGTGGATTTACCCAAGCCGCTCTGCCCTGGGGAGAGGATGGGAGGCTGGTCAAGGGCCTCTCCGGAGAGGTCCAGCAGGGTCTGCACGTGGAACCCCTCCCACTCAGGTACGAGGCTCCCCAGCCTGAGATTCAGCCGTGCCCCTCTGCCAGGCAGCGCCCGGGGACTTCACCCTCGAGCCGGGTGTCCAGTGACTGTTAAATCTACACAGCCAGGTTCTGGTGCCAGCATAACCCTGGCAGGTGAGCCAGGCCTGGCAGAATTGGCATCTCTTGTGCCCCTTGTGCTTTTGGGGCAGGAGGTCTCCTGGAGGCTCAGATTTCAGACAGGACAGATGCCAGCTTATGAAGGAACCCAGGGCTGCCTGGGTGCACTGGGTGGCTGGGATTTCTGCAGTTCACCAGGTTGGTTGGAACCATAGCCCAAGGCAGCCTCAGGTTTTAAAACTTCTCCTCCCTGATCTGCCGGGGCCTGGGCGAGTCAGCTTCCTGATCTGCAAAATGGGATAAACGATCCTTTCCCCCATGGAGCTGGTGTAAGCATCAGGCAGGCTCGTGCATGTCACGTGGGGTCTGTGGGGACCATGTGCGAGGGAGTGCTGGCCTGCAGGGCAGTGCAGCTCAAGGGACAGCACCTGTGTGTGCAGACAGCCAGTCCACAAGTGACCGAGACAAACGAGGATGAGGAAGTGGCATTCACATGCAACGCAACACACACAACTCACCACAAACATACCTCTCACACATACCTCACACACAACTCTCACAACACACACAACTCACACATAACACACACACCCCTCCAGACTCAGAGCCCCATTGCTTTACCCTGCACAGAGCTGCCTTTGGCTATGCTAGCAAGCACACAACAAAAACACCCCAGGCCAGGTGCAGTGGCTCATGCCTGTAGACCCAGCACTCCAGGAGGCCAAGGCAGGACGACTGCTTGAGCCCAGGAGTTCAAGACTAGCCTGGGCAACATAGCGAGACCCCATCTCTACAGAAAAATGTAAAAATTAGCTGGGTGTAGTGGTGAGCACCTATAGTTCCAGCTACACAGGAGGCTGAAGTGGGAGAATTGCTTGAGCCCGGAAGTGCAGGGCTGCAGCGAGCTAGGATCATTGTCACTCCAGAGTGATAGAGTGAGACCCATTCTCTTAAAAAACAAAAACTGGCTGGGCACCACCCACACCTATGATCCCAGCACTTTGGGAGGCTAAGGAGGGTGGATCACTTGAGGTCAGGAGTTCGAGACTAGCCTGGCCAACATGGTGAAACCCCATCTCTACCAAAAAATACAATAATTAGCCAGGCATGGTGGCGCGTACCTGAGGCATGAGAATCACTTGAACCTGGGAGGTGGAGGTTGCAGTGAGCCAAGATCATGCCACTGCCTGGGCAACAGTGAGACCCTGTCTCAAAAAAACAAAACACAACAGAAAACAAAAAACACCCTAAATTACACTGATGTTCCGACTTTGAACACCTTTCAGGGAAGCGTGTGGGCTCCCGGAAGAATAGAGGCCGCTGCTGGGAATCCCCGGCTGAACTGTTCAGCGGCCTGAGGACAGACATTCCTCACCCATCTCTCTCTTTGCACCAGATCTGTGTCCTGGCCAAGCTCAGGTCAGGAGTTATGTCAATGTTCCAGCCACAACACCTTAGACCTAGGAGATGCCACTGGAATACTGTAAGGTGTACCCCTTTATCACTGTTACTTTTTCATCACCATCGCCAGCACCAGCACCACCATCACCCCATACCCTCATCACTGTCACCACCATCACCATTACTGCTACCATCACCCCCTTAACACCGCCATCACCTCTATCACCACCGCCACCATCACAGTCACCACCATCACCCCATCACCCTCATCATCACAGTCACCCCCATCACCATCACTGCTACCATTACCACCCCCTTAACACTGCCATCACCTCTATCACCACCGCCATCATCACTGTCACCACCATCATCACCCCATCACCACTGCCACCATCACTGTCACCACCATAATCACCCCATCACCACTGCTACCATCACTGTCACCACCATCACCCCATCACCACTGCCACCATCACTGTCACCACCATCATCAC
>NW_022436988.1:5508036-5584303 GCF_009761245.1 Sapajus apella
ATCACCACTGCCACCATCACTGTCACCACCATCATCACCCCATCACCCTCATCATCACTGTCACCACCATCATCACCCCATCACCACTGCCACCATCACTGTCACCACCATCATCACCCCATCACCGTCATCACCGTCACCACCATCACCATCACTGCTACCATTACCACCCCCTTAACACCGCCATCACCCCATCACCACTGCCACCATCACAGTCACCACCATTATCACCCCATCACCCCATCACCCTCATCACCATCACCACCATCACCATCACCGCTACCATCACCCCCATTAACACCGCCATCACCCCCATCAGCACCATCACAATCACCACCACTCCCATCACCACTACCCTCCCACCACCACCACCATCACTGCTGCCATCACCATCCCCACCATCGCCCACATCACCATCCCCACCATCGCCCACATCACCATCCCCACCATTGCCCACATCACCACGACCCTCCCACCACCACCACCACCACCACTACCACCATCACCCCATCACCCTGACCATCATCCTCATCACCACCACCATCACCACTGCTACAACTTCTTGAACAACCACAACCTGTCAGGGACCCTGCCAGGGCCTGCTCACTCAATTTCACTTTATGGGATTATGCCATTTTACAGATGAGGAAGCCAAGGCTCACAGCAGAGAAGCCCAGGGGAAGACACACAAGCCCCACCGTGCTGAGTTAGGATAAAGCTGGGAGCTCCCGGGGTCTGTGGACCTCCAAACAGGTGCCCCTCCACCTCGGCTGCATCTCCACAGGTGGGCATTGCTGCTGTGAGGAGGAGGGAGGAGGGAGAAGAGCAGAGCTGCCCACGTCTTGTTCCTCACTCAGCATCCCTGGGAGGCAGTGACCCTGGGGGAACAGGACCACTGTTCTTCTCAGGGTTGAAAGGGCAAAGAGGCTCAGACAGGTGAGGCGGCCTCCAGGGCACCTTCCCGGAGGGCAGGGCTGTCACAGTGGTAGCCGCAGGAGGCAGCGAGGGCTGCTGGGCTGCTCTCCCTCCCCCTGGGACCAGAGCTCCGGAAGAAGGCGTGTGACATGGCCAGGACCCAGAAATCCCCAGGTGCTTCCCACCCTGTGCCCCTTCCCAGCCTGGCCACTGCCTTTGGGCCTCTCCCATCTCTTTCTCTCCAGCCATCTTCCCAGGAGGCAGCCTTGAATCCGCAGGCTACAAGCATGTGCCCACAACAGGCAAAACAGGGTGGGAGCTGCAGGAGGGGACCCCACACCTCCACCCTCCCTCGAAGCAGGATGCCAGCTTCCGTGAGGTCACAGGAAGCAGAGACGATGCCAAGACCCCAGAGAAGCCAGGGTCCAGATCAGTGCAGAAGAGGAAAGAAAGGTGCCAGGCTGGCAGGTGTGGGTTTGCACCCACAGAGCTGGGCAGAAATGTCATGCACGCTGGCAGAGGTGGGAGAAACGGGCCTGGCCTGAAAGTTGCCCAGACACCTTGCAGAAGCCCCGCCAGGCCCGCCTTGGTTTAGAATTTGAGCTGGCGGGGGCGCTTCCCCAGATCCCTCCCCGGGCCCCGCAGAGTGGGCAGAACACAGTTCTGAGAGTCAGAACAGTGGCTGCAGTTCTCGCCCCGTGAGCTAAGGAACCTCCGCAGCTTCCCTAGTTGCCGCAGCTAAGGGCCTCGTTTCTGCCTCATTCCTCCTCCGCAGGGTTACGGTGACCGGGACGTGGAGGGCTCTGGAACAAGGGGCAGCCACTAGATTCCAGCCCAGCCCCGCACCTTGCCAGTGTCACACTGTGTCACACTGATTGATCGATGACCTCCCTGGTGACAGCCAGCTCTCTGGGGCCACCAAGGGGTGGTGAAGCTATGAGCCCCAATTCCAGGGCAGGCGCTGGAACTGAGCTGCTGGGAAGCCTCTGGCCAGGCTGCGGTGGGTGCCTGGAGGGCCAGGCTGGAGCAACAGTGAGGGGACAGCCGCTGCAGAGGCTCTCTGCACAAGTCGAGTCATTGTTCAGCGGGAGCGAGCACTCACCAGGACCTGCTCTGGGCCAGCCTGGGCTCCCCAAAGTCATCTCAGGGGCCTTGGATGTGCGGACAAGGTCCCTCTGAGGAGCCGCCGCAGGCTGCGGGTCCTCCCAGGCGTGTGCATACACACGCAACGTCACCGGTGATGCATCCTTGGCCAGGGTTGCTGCCCCATTTTACAGAAGGGAAGACCAAGCCCCAGGGCTTGTGGACCCACCTTTGGGGCGGTGGCTGGTTCCCAGCCTGGGTTGAGTGGCAGGCGGGGGTGAGAACTCACCGACGACCATGATGTTGAACTCGAAGCCCTGCTTCATGGCCTTCCGGCGCATCTGCTCCAGGATGGAGTCAATCCCCACGTAGCCAAAGTCCACCGGGGCCTTCTCGTTCCGTGGTGCGGGCGCCTGCTTGAGCCCGGCATCTCTGTGGGTGTCGGCCATGTCGCCAACGCAGCTGGGAGCCGCCTCAGTGGCTGTGGAAGGAACAGCAGAGGCGTCAGAGCGAGACAGGGACTCACACACAGGTGCCTGCCGGGTGGAGGTCACACCCATTCTTGGATGGGGGAACTGAGGCACTGAGGCTCAGATAGGCTAAGCAACCTGCCCAGGAGACCCCTGAGAATTCCCCAGAGTAGATGGCCCTGGCGTGGTGTTCTCTAAAAAGTCACCATCCTGCAGCCACTCTGCCTCCCCAGCAAAGCTCCATCCTCAGACTCCCAAGGCCACGCTTCTTCATCTCCTCTTTTAGGAGCTGTGCCAACCTGGGGGCCCCCTCAGCTCCAAGGCAGGGCTGATCCTGAACCCCTGTCTCTGTACCCTGGAGGGCTGCTCAGACAAGGCGGAGGGTACTCTCCTCTCCTGGCCTCCATGCTGCCTCGGGCCACCCAGGTGGACCCGGCCCTCTCCTTCACCTCCACTCAGATAAGCTGCGCCATCTGTGGCCACTCATCAGCCTTAGAGGCCGACCAGGGACCCAAGACACAGGAGGGACAGTCTTGTAAGACCACGTCCCATGGAGTGTGTGTTCAATCCCTTACGACGAGCCGGTATTCCTGGGGGAAGGGGAAGTACTGGGTGCAAGGCAGGTGCCTGGCTGCGGAGCTGCCCTGGGCGCATGGAGGGGAGGGGCGCCCGTACCACCTCTGCCTCCCCCTGGACTGACCCAGGCGGCCGTCTTGCCTGCCTGGCCAGCACCCGAGGGCTGTACACCCACAGGCCAGAACCAAGCTTTGCTCTCAGGTCTGTGGGGTACGTGGGGCTGAACTTCCTGAAATCACTCAAGCCTCTTCTGTCTGTGGGTCCTTTCAACGGTCCTGCCCCTGGCTACTGTTAAGACTCCACACATGGGTCAGGGGCCTGGGGCTGGGGACAGACGCCCGGAAGATGCCTGCTGGGGACCCAGGTGCTCCCACGCAGAGGGGTTCTGGGGGCACCCAGGATAGCGCTGGTTCCCACCAGGGCTGGCTGGAGCACACACGGCCCAGGTCACCCCAGACTCCTCACGCTCACTGGTGCATGTGCGCGCCAGTGCAGACAACTCACAGGTCGCCCAGGTGGTGCCTCTGAGAGTCCCCATAGGCTGGAGCTGCCCTTGGTGGCCCTTGGCTCCCATGCAGGCCAGTGGCTGCTGCTCTGGGCCCCCCTCCCTGCTTGGGCCCATCCAGGCCCTGCTCTGCCTTCGGGGAGACTTTGCCCCATACTGTCTCCCAGGGAGACAGCCCTCGGGCACCCTGCATTAAGACAGGGACCACACAGCATGCTCCCAGGCAGGGCCCCTCCTGCCAGCCCTCGGGGAGGGGAGGGGAGTAGCGCCGGGGTGGCAGCCAGGGCCACAGCACAGGAGGCTGCAGGGGACACATCCCCGGTGATAGGCAGGTGAGCAGCCCTCCCAGACAGGCCTGGCCCACACCCACTCCTCACACTGCCCAGGAAGTGGGAGGCAGGCTTCCAGGCCAGGAGGGCCCGGGGCAGGCTTCGGTTCAACTGCCCTTCCACTTCCTGGGGAAGAACCGAACTCAGGAGGGGCCCACTGAGCCCACCCGGCTGCACCCCACGACCCCAGCCGGCTCAAGCCATCCCTCTCGCCTGATTTCACTGGAGCTGTCAGAGGGGGTCAGAGGGAGAAACATGGCAGCACCCGCTTGTCACCTCTGCTACCCAGGCCTGAGGCATCAGGGGTGAGAGAAGACGACTCTGGGAGCCAGAAACTGGGGGGCTGGTTGAGCCTCACAGGCGCCCCCTCCCTGTCTCCTCAGCCTCCACGGGGCACAGGAATTCCTATCTTATGGAACTGGGGCAACAAAGGAACTGTAAGATTCCTGGCCAAGGGAGTCCACACATCTCCACTGCTAACAGCAATATCCACAGGCGGACCTGGGGCCAGGGCTCCCTTCTCTGAGCCCCCGTGTCCCCCACCCCAGGCCATGCAGCCTGCTAGCCTTCGGGGCTTTGCTCCTGCCTCTGCTTCCCCTTCAGAAACACTCTCCCCTGGGCTTCCAGAATCTTTAAATAAACAAAGACACAGCACTGCATCTGGCCCTGGACCATGTGGCTTCGGGGCCGCTTCCTGGAGCCAGACATGGGGCCTTGCCTTGTGGGGTAGCAGTTCAGCCCCGACCCACGTGACCGAAAATTGCTTCCATCTGTCTGTGGGTCTGAGAGCCATTTTGCCCGGGACTGGGACCAGCCCCACCGGCCCCACCTCCCCCTAGTATCCCTCAACCCTCCCCAGTAGGACCTGGGGGGAAGTGCTGCCCTCTGAACTCTCCTTCCTCGCCCCCAATGCCCCTGGAGCCCAGAGCAAGGGAGGGGCCGGCCTGGGCAGCAGCTGGGCCCCTCCGCAGGCACCAGCACTCACTGCAGAAACTCAAACCAAACATCCTGCCCGCCAGGGGCCCTGCTTGAGCAATAGTAATAAAAACACAGCCAAGCCCCATCTTTGCCATTGATATAGGGCAGTCGCTGGCCTTCTGCACAGGTGAGAACCGGCTCCTGTAACCCCTCCCTCGAGAGGCAGCCTTGTAGGGACTGGCTGGCCAGCAGGCAGGCATGGAGAGAGCAGTGCCAGAGCCCGTCCTGCTCTCCTACCTGGCCAGGCAAGCTCTGGGGTCTGCTTCAGGACCAAGTGGGACCCCACACCCAGAGACACATTCACGAACTAAACCTTTGATTTCCAAGGAAAGCCACTGGGGCCTGGTCCCAGGATCCCATGGTGCTCAGGTGGCTGGAAAGAATGGTGAAGACCACCCACTCCTCCAGGATGGAGTCTAAACCATTGTCTGTGGCCAGGTACGGTGGCTCACACCTGTAATCCCAGCAGTTTGGGAGGTGGGGCAGGTGGATTAAGTAGTTAGGAGTTCGAGACCACCCTGACCAACATGGTGAAACCCTGTCTCTACTAAAAATCAGCTGGGTGTGGTGGTGCTCACCTGTAATCCCAGCTACTCAGGAGGCTGAGGCAGGAGAATCGCTTGAACCTGGAAGATGGAGGTTGCAGTGAGCCAAGATCAGGCCACTGCACTCCAGCCTGGGTGACAGAGTAAGACTCCAGCTCAAAAAAAAAGGCACATCACTGTCTGTGTCCATGACCATGACAATGTCAGAGGCCTGTACTGCTCGATGTGGCAGCCACTGGCCATGTGACTTTTCCTTTTGTCATAAAACGTACCACTGTCATTATTTTAAAATGTACAGTTCAGCGGTGTCAAGCACATTCACATGGTCGTACAACCAATCTCTAGAACGTTTTCATCCTGCGAAACTCAAACTGTCCCCATGAAACAACTCCCAGCCCCAGCCCCCAGCAACCTCCATTCTGCTGTTTCTTTTAATCTGACTACTCTGGGGACCTTGTATAAGTGGAATCCTACAGTACAGTCCTTTTGTGATTGGATTATTTCACTTAGAGCAATACCCTAAAGGCTCACCCATGCTGTCACAGGTATCAGAACCTTCTCTATACAGCTGAGTCAAATTCCTTGCATGTTCCACCTTTCATTTCTCCATTAATTTGTCCATGGGCATTCGGGTTGTTTCTACCCGCTGGCCATTGTAAACAGAGCTGGTATAAGTGTGGGTGTGCAAACACCTCTAGCTCTTTAAGACGCTGTGCATTCTTCTGAATCTATACCCAGAAGCGGAATTACGGGATCGTATGGTAGATCTAGTATTAGCGGGTTTTTTTGATGTTGTCATTGTTTTTAAGACAGAGTCTCACTCTGTTGCCAGGCTGGAGTGTGGTGGCACAGTCTCGGCTCACTGCATCCTCAGCCTCCGGGGTTCAAGTGATTCTCCTGCCTCAGCCTCCTAAGTAGCTGGGATTACAGGCATGTGCCACCACACCTGGCTGGGGTTTTGCCATGTTGGCCAGGCTGGCATCGAACACCTGAACTCAGGTGATCCACCCGCCTCGGCCTCCCAAAGTGCTGGAATTACAAGTATGAACCACCATGCCTGGCCTCTAGTATTCATTTTTTTTTTTTTTTTTGAGACGGAGTTTCACTCTTGTTGCCCAGGCTGGAGTGCAATGGCGCGATCTCGGCTCACCGCACCCTCTGCCTCCCGGGTTCAGGCAATTCTCCTGCCTCAGCCTCCTGAGTAGCTGGGATTACAGGCACGCACCACCATGCCCAGGTAATTTTTTGTATTTTCAGTAGAGACGGGGTTTCACCATGTTGACCAGGATGGTCTCGATCTCTTGACCTCGTGATCCACCCGCCTTGGCCTCCCAAAGTGCTGGGATTACAGGCGTGAGCCACCGCGCCCGGCCTAGTATTCATTTTTTAAGGAATTGCCACGGTGTGCTCACAAGTGACATCTGAGCACTTGACACTGAGCTAGTCCAACTGAGGGACAGAATTTTTATTTATTTAAATTTGAATAGGCACATTTCGTAAATGCTAACTATACTGGATGGTACAGAACTCTAGTCCTACCTGCTCTTCACAAACGGAGAAACTGAGGCCCACAGAGTGATTGTCTTCCTGAAATGCCACTGTAAGTGGCCAGGCCAGCACAAGACCTTCACTGAATTTAGCAACCCTGAAATCTCACATTTGTGCTGTGATATGCAGTTAACCGTGCCCCCCCCCCACAGACCGTGGGCTCCAGCGAGACAGCAGCTGCCTTGGGATCCTCACCACACCTCCAACCCTCGCCACACAAAGGTGACACTCCATGGACACTCAAGGGCTGAATGGTTTTGTATAATCACACTGTGGTTTGCTGCTGCTGACCAAGGATGCGCTGGCTACAGAAGGTGGACGGGCTTGGAACTGAGCGGAGTGGGGCCATGCAAGTCCCCAAGGGGGCTGGGGATGGCTGCTCTCTCCGTACTGATCCCATAGCGAGAACGACCACCCCCAGCCCATGGGGAGACTGGGGAGATTCACCTGGCCCCCAACACACACAGGGGCCAGCCAGGCAGAGGTAAGAAGTCCATTGTTCTGACCACAGTGGCCCAGCCCCAGCTGCAGATGTGGAGGCCACAGTGCTGCCCGGGGTTTTGCAGCCTGGCTGGGTGGAAGAAGCGGGGCCTGGGTGCAAGAGGCGGGGCCTGGGGACATTGCCACAGAGCGCAGGGGTGGGCTTTGCTGGCCCAGGCTCACCCACAGTGCCTCCGTGAGGATGGTCAGACCCACGTCCACAGCTGTCCTAAGACACCGCTGCAAGGGCTGGCCTCCTCCCAACCCTGCCCCCAGCCCACACCCCACCCACCTGGCCCAGTGACTTCTGCCTGGAGCTGGGGCCTCACGCTCACCCCCAGGGCCCTGTCACCTAAATTTTTATGTAACCAAACTTTATCAAATACTATTAATAGGAGAAGGCTCTAAACAGAAATGTTAGAGATCCCGTGTTTACATCCAAGATAACTCTCACTATACTCTTGTCAAGAATGGAACAAGAAGGAAATGCATTTTTTTTTTTTTAAGTGGAAAGCTTGGCCAGGCGTGATGGCTCACACCTGTAATCCCAGCACTTTGGGAGGCTGAGGTGGGCAGATCACTTGAGGTCAGGGGTTTGAGATCAGCCTGGCCAACATGGTGAATCCCCATCTCTACTAAAAATACAAAAATTAGCCAGGCATGGTAGTGGGTGCCTGCAGTCCCAGATACTTGGGAGGCTGTGGCAGGAGAATCACTTGAACCCGGGAGACAGAGGTTGCGGTGAGCCGAGATTGTGCCACTGCATTCCAGCGTGGGTGACAGTGCAAGATTCCATCTCAAAAAAAAAAAAAAAAAAAAAAAAAAAAAGAAAGAAAGAAAAAAAAAGTGGAAAGATTGAGCTCAGAGAAGTTAAGTAACTTATCCAAGGCTACACAGCACTGCCTGCCTCTTTCCACTGCTCCTGGCTGCCCTGAATCCTGATTGAGAAGACAGTTTCCCCCTCCCTACACTGCAGAGCTAACTGTCAAGCTCCTGATGTCCCAGAGTCAGGTTTGCTTTGGGGGCTGGCCCCAGCCCTGGGGCGGCCTCATCCCTGCTCCACTGAGTCACCCACTCTCCTCCCCAGACTCCCAGGACGAGACGACATCACTGGCTGCCACACCCCCGCCCTCCTCCATCGAGGGACAGCTCAAGTGGCCACCCAGCCTAGGGCAGCCTTACACGTGCCTATGCCTTCCCTCCCAGCTAATTATGTTCTGTACTGTGGAAAAGCTACAGAAAACAAAATGTTGACCATTTTTGCCCTAGTTCAGTGTCCAACTCAGTGGCGCTAAGTATGTTCACAACGCTGTGTCTTTTTGTTTGGTTTTTTTTTTGAGAGCGTATCGCTCTGTCACCAGGCTGGAGTGCCGTGGTGCGATCTCAGCTCACTGCAACCTCCGCCTCCCAGGTTCACGCTATTCTCCTTCCTCAGCCTCCCAAGTAGCTGGGATTACAGGTGCCCACCACCACACCTGGCTAATTTTTGTATTTTTAGTAAAGACGGAGTTTCACCATGTTGGCCAGGCTGGTCTTCAACTCCTGACCTCAAGTGATCTGCCTGCCTCAGCCTCCCAAAGTGCTGGGATTACAGGCATGAGCCACTGTGCCCGGCCACCACTATCTATTTTGAGAATGTTTTCGATATCCTAAACAGAAACTGCACCCATCAAACACTCACCCCCCACCCCCGCCCATTCTACTTTCGCTCACGGTGGATTTGCATTCCCGGCACCTCATACACGTGGAATCATTCAGTGTTTGCCCTTTGGTGATGTATCTCACTGAGCATAGTGTCTTCAACGTGCACCCATGTTGCAGCAGGATTCCTTTCTGTCCTTTGTGAGGCTGTCTGTCATGCATCCGCTGGCGGGCACTCAGCTTGTCCCCGCCTTGCGGCTGCGGTGAAGAGTGCTGCGGTGATCACGGGCGTGCCAGGATCTGAGTCCCTGCTTTCCATTCTGTCGGGTATCCAGACTCATTACTACCAGTACCCATGTCGACTCTCAGAGAGGTTCTTGTTTGGACAATGACTGATAGGTCACCCCACAGTCAGAGCAAAGCGCACAGCTTCCCTCCCGGCTCCACAGCTGGGAGTCAGGGGCCTTGGGCTCTGGTTCTGGCTCCAAGTGACCCTTTGCAAGTCTCTCCACCCTGGGAAACAGGCCCTGTGCCTCCTGATCTCCCTCCCAGCTCCTGCTCTGTGAGCCCCTTGGTGCCCGGGGCTGTGACTTGCTCAGTGATAGCCCTAACTCCTCGCCCAGCCCGTGAGTAGCACAACGACCGCTCCAGAAGTAATGAACACATCCACCAACAGACGCACGGACAGGCCCAACGCGGTGAAGCCCCGCAGTGGAGCATCACTCAGCCATAACAAGGCAGGGGCATGCTCCAGCCCGGAGAACTCTGAGCACATTATTCCAACCGCAAGAAACAAAGCACGAAGGCCACGTATTTTATGGTTCTAGTTAAAGGAATGTTCAGAATGAGTAACTCTATAGAGACAGAGAGCAGATTCGTGATTTCCAGGGGTGAGGGGCAGAGGAGTGACTGTGTCATGAGCGTGGCGTGTCCTTGTGGGGTGAGGAAAATGTTCTGGAATTAGACAGAGGTGATGCTTATAGAAAGTTGTGAAAAATGCCACTGAACTGTGCACTCTGAATCAGTGGATGGTACAATATGGAAATTATGTCTCCATGAGGAAGGGAGAGGAAAGGGAGGGAGGAACGGAGAGAGGGAGGGAGAGGGAAGGAGGGAGGGGGAAGGAGGGAAAGAAAGAGGGAAGGAAGGCAGGCATTTCTAGTGAAGCTGGATTAAAATGAGTCCAATGGAAGCAGCAAACCACCATGGCACATGTATTCTTACGCAACAAACCTGCATGCTCTGCACATGTATCCCAGAACTTAAAGTAAACGAAAGGAAAGAAGAGCCCAGGGTTTCCCACAGGTGCCCACCAGCCAGCTTTACAGCTCAGAGAACAGCTGAGGCCCAGACGCCAACACTTAGGCTTGAGGGCCTCAAGCCGGTGTCGCCAGATAGTGCCCCACATGAGTGCCCCATCTTCTCCCAGCAAGGGTGTTTCTGGGGTGGCAGCCAGCCGGAGGTGTTAGGTGGCAGGAGGCCTTGATAGTCTCTCTGCAGGTTCCCACTCTGAACCCAGGCCTATGCCAAGGCCCCTCTGCCACTCACTGGCTCTGGTGGCAGCGGGTCACTGGTCCTGTGATGGGGACTGCCCCAACTCTGCCCATCCTGGGGACCCACTCCCTCCTCCACTGGACCATCTTCTCTCCAGAGTTGCCGGCGGGTTTAAGGCAGGGATGAAAGAGCTGTAATCCACACCTCCCTGAGCCAGCAACCTCTGGGAACGTCTGCGCTTGGTAACAAATTCTTACCCCTACTCCAGGGCCTGCCAAGCACGGCAGAATCAGATCGCTGCCTGTGGCCGGGAAGAGGGCTGTAGGGCATCCGGCTGGGAGACAGTGCCCGGTGAGGAGACAGCTATTGGATGTGACACATTTTAGGGGCCCTCACATTCATCACAGTCCCAGGGCTGACCTTGGCCCACCGGGCCCAATGCCCAGGGAGAGGGCTCGACACGGCAGGGTGGCAAAGCCGGACTTGGAAACCAAGACCCAGGGACCACCCCTCACTGCCCACCCCTCCCTGTTCATCATGCCAACTGTTCTATGTCCCAGAAATGTCCACACAAGTCCCATCAGCCTCGCTGGCCAAATGCAGAGATGGTGCTGCTGGGGCCAGGGACTCTGAGCCACTGGCCAATGTCATTCCCAGCAGCAGGGGGGAGCCACACGGTCCCCATGTGACAGCCGGGCCTGCACCCCGGGACAAAGCTCTCAGGGTCGTCTGTGCCATATCCCTGTCTCCCCGCAATCCCACCCATGCCTGGCTGTCAGAGCACAGACTGAAACGCCCACGCCCCACACACTTGCTCAGTCAACGCCCACGGCGGCCAAGCAGAATGCAAGGCCGTCCTCGTCCTCCTCCTGTCCACGGAGGCCACTCACCAGGCCGTGGTAGGGGAGCCAGTGGCACTCACCACACCCTGTCAGCCTTCCAGGTCCGTGTCCATGAGAAAGCTGCTGGCATCTCTGGCTGGCGCCCTCGCCCTGGCGAAGCCTTCCTTGCCTGCATCCACCCCAGCCCAGCGTGGGCCCAGCAGTCTCCTTACTGTGCCTCATAACAACACACACAGGAGCGGCCCCAAGCTGCCCTCCCTCTGCAGGCTCCCCTGAACCAGACCTTGGGGTCATCAATCCTGTGGCAGCTCCACTGCCACCTGCAGGCCTTCCCAGCAGCCACGAGCCCACAGGGGACCTCAGGTCCTATAGCCCACCAAGGGGCCTCTGAAAGGTGAACGAGTCCCTGATGCAGGCGGTGCCGGGGCGGGGGGGTGCCGGGGCGGGGGCAGTGTCCTGGGCTGCTGGGCTGCTCCCTCCTCCTCCCCTACCTCCCTGGGTGCCTGCAAAGCCCTTCAGATCCCTGCTGAATCCTGGGGAAGCCCTGCCTCGCAACAGAGCTCACCCTCCCCGCTCCCACACAGAGCCTGCCCTCTGTGTCCAAGCAGTCTCCCCACGACGATAACTGAATAATGATGTGTGCGGTTTCCTCTCACCGCGACCCCCCCACGTAGGGTTCGTGAAGCCAGACACTTCATCCATCACATTCATTCCTGATGTGACATTCCACCCACCAGGCCCGGCCTTCTTCAGAGCCGCGTCGGGCTCATGGCAAGCCCCAGCAAAAACTCTAGCGAACAAACGAACGAACGAAGAAACAAAGCTCATCACGGCAGCCAAGGTTTTCCGGAGGCTCTCTGTACCAGGCGTTACTCTAATTTTGTTTTTTAGAGAGTGGGTCTCACTAGCGTTGGTCAGGTTAGTTTCGAACTCCTGGCCTCAAGCGATCCTTCCATCGTGGCCCCCCAAAGTGCTGGGATTACAGGCATAAGCCACTGCACCCAGCTCCAGGTGTTACTCTAAAAGCTACT
Source organism: Sapajus apella (assembly GCF_009761245.1). Lineage (NCBI taxonomy): Eukaryota > Metazoa > Chordata > Mammalia > Primates > Cebidae > Sapajus > Sapajus apella. Next base: position 5,520,474 of record NW_022436988.1, read on the forward strand.
CAGGAACTATTATAACTCATGGATCATCACACAACCCTATAAGGTAGCCACTGTTATCGTCCCATTTCACAGATAAGAAAACTGAGGCCAAGAGTACTTTTGTCGGTTACGAGGGTCACAAAGCAAGTGAGCAGTAGAGCCAGGATGTGAAGCCAGGTAGTGACGCCCAGGCTGCTGACCCCTCCCCAGGCCAGGGCTTTGGGCACCATAGAAAGGCTGGAGCAGTATGGGGTTCCTGCAGCCAAGACCCAGAAGGTGCCAGCTGCAGTGCAGGCACCTCAACACCAAGGCCTCGGCCTCCAGCTCCTCCCGCAGCTGCTCTCCCCGAGGAGTTGGGAGGCTGAGTCCGGAGCTTCCAGGAGGAGATTCCGCCCACAGCCAGGGAAGGTTATGAGGGCTCTTCCCAGGGCTGGGGGCAGCCCGGGCCTATCACAGCACATTCACGTTCCAGTTGCCATAACTTTCCTTGCAAGAAAGGTGATTGTACCAGCTACTGGGCCAGGCCAGGGGTCCCAGATTCCCAAAGGCCCCCTCGGGCCTGCCTATGGCTCTCCCAGGACACAGATGCTTACTTGGCAAACCCTGGTGCGCCAGAGGTCCTGCACCCAAAATGAAGAGGCAGAGCTGCCCCAGGGCCCCTGCCAAAGCTCCCGGGTGGATCCATCCAGCAGACACCAAAATGTCCATCCGTCATCTGAAAGCTCCACTTCTGGGAGGCCACCCCAGCTTGCGCTGACAAAATCCACAGAGGCCTCAACGATGGCTTTTCACTTCAGGTATCAGTGAGTGGGTGGCGGGGAAAGCTATCGTTAACTATTAAGAGTTCAGGAAATGCAGGTAAAGGAAAGAGAATGGGAAGGCGACAGGGCTGGAAGCTAGCCACACCTGCAGAGGTGGGCAGACCTCAGAGAAAGAACTGCTCTGGAACAAGATGGTAAAGAAACCATAGGCAGACGACGATCCCAGGATCCTAGTGGACCAGGACCACAACACTGATTCATCTGACAAGTATTTATTGAGTGTCTACTTCACAGTAACAAAAAGATGACACTACAGGCTTGAGAGCAGCCTGAATGAAAACAGCAGTGGCACATGGGAACTTGAAGTTCGTTTATTTAAATGTTTATTAGCCAAGACTTCCAGACAGATTTGAGGCAGTCTTTTACATGTAAGGAGCTCACAGTCTGATACAGTGGTATAGGACGTGTGTGTGCCACAAACTTCTTTTAGAATCTGGAGAAAAATAAGAAGAGGCGTTCTCTCCCTAGAAAAGGCATTGAAGACAGACAGACACAAAAGCATTTTGGAGGGTTCCTCAAAGAATCCCCAGGCCAGTGGATCCCAATTAAAAAAATAACTTGGCACTCTGGGAGGCCGAGGCAAAAGGATCGTTTGAGCCCAGGAGTTCAAGATCAGCCTGGGCAACGTAGCCAGACCCCATCCCTATAAAATGAAATAAAAACAAATGAGAATTAAAAAAGAAAAACCTTGGTCTGATGAGAACTCAACAGAATTTAATAGGGTCATCCCAGAATTACCTTCAGCACTCTGTAAGCTTTTGACGACACACACAAAGTTCTGGGTTCTGCAGCTAAAGAAGAGGGAGGGCCAGTTAAAAAAAAATGATTCAAGGTGGAAGATTAGTCTAAGACACAAAGAGGTGAGAGGAGAGGGCTGAGGCCAGCTGGTCTCCATCCCTGCGCTCCGGCAGGAAGCGCCCCCAGTGGAGAACAAGTTGGGCAGAGAAGAGGAAGAATGTCATCCCCGGAGGGCTTTGAAAACAGAATCTTTTCCCATCCACTCAACTACCCTGCTCACTCCGTTGTGTTCCTATGAACCTGCCCAAGCTACTACAAACACCCCATAAATGTCACTGGGGACTTCCTGTTCTCTTCTAAAGATGGAAACACGGAATATAAATGACCACATTTTGCAAATGTGTGTGGGCGGGGGATCAAGGACTGAACTTTTTAAATGCACACAGCTTGTCTAATTTGTTAACTAACTCCAAATCGAATTACACTTCACACTTTGTGTGGAGCAGGAAGTATCTCCCCAAAGTCTGGTTAGGGCCTGGGATGCCAGAAAGCTGAGACTTTGCCCTCCCCTCCTGAGGAACTCTGAAACCCTGCTTAGAAATTGCACACAATGGCTCTGGCCTCCCAGAGAAAGACAGGGATTTGCAAAGGCAAAGAGCTGTATTTTTCTCCGAGCTGGAGCTCTTTCCGTTTTTCACGGATGGAGCTTAAACAAAATTGCAGCTTGACAGTTCCCACGTCAGTGTTTTTTTCTTCCTGGGGAGAGAGAAGGTGGAAGAGCTAACAAGAACCCTGTGTGCTCCTTTGCATGACCTGGAAGGGACAGGTGGTGTGAGTCTGTCTCCATCCGGCCTCTTCTTTCTTTCGTTCAGGGGCCCGAGGCGCCACCGAGGCATGCAGGCGGATCCGCACTTTTACTGCCGGCCAAGGTTCCTGCAGCTTTTCCCTCGCCAAACCCTTTCAAGCAAACCTCTCCTCTATTGTGGAGGAAGGAATCTCAAGCAGCTCTGCCTTTCTGCCAGCACGGTTTCAACTGCGGCCCCGATTGGTAAAGTCAAATTTGGACAAGGTCCAAGGGCTCCCCAGCCACCGCCCCTTTCTGGAAGAGGCCCTCCTCTGTTCTTTCATTTGCAATCTGCCTCCTCCCTAGCCTGAGCTTTTTCACCCAGGCTCTGCATCCTATTGAGACATCAAACTTGGGACGGAGCAGGCTCCGACCTGCAAACCGCCACCATTCACTTCCTAAAAGGCTGCTCTCAGAACTTAGGCTGCGGGGAGGGCAGGCCAAGGATGAATCCTCTGACTTCTGGTATGGTGTGTGTGTTGGGGGGGCTCTTTTGTATTCTGCTTTCCGCTGCCCCCTTGCCTTGCCCCAGCTCCTGGAGCCAATCCACTGCAAAGGCAGGATCAGGGAATGAGCCTGATGCCTCCCCTACCCCGGGGGACCTTCCAGCAGGAGCGGCTCCTACCCCAAAGCAACCCCAAGACCCAGCCCGTGCCAGCCCTCCGGCCATGTCCACAGTGGCTGGGCCAACCACAGAGATTCCATTAGTTCTTGGCAAATCTGCAAACTTAAAAACAGAAAGAAAAGTTGCCCTGTGGGTGGATGGACACTGGCCATCTGTCACGGGCTGGAATTTCCTCTTATCAGGGATGTCCCCTAAGCAGGGGTGAGGGAGGGCAGGGCCCAGAGCCTCCGTCCTCTCCCCAGTCCCCTCTGCTATCAGCAGGGCTGTCAGGAGATACACAGCAGAGCTCGTCAGTGAGGCAACCACAGGGGCCGGGGGTGCTGGGGCTCCGCCTGCCCCAACTTATGAAATCATCTGAAATAACAAAACATAGACAAGGGTCTCTGGGATGCAGCAGGGTGGCCCCCTGCCAGGAGCTGGGTAGAAAAAAAGCTTTCCCCCAATTCCCTTCTGCTATGCAGATCAGCTCAGGGCCTGGGGATGCTGCGGAGGCTGCCCCATGTCTGGGACTTCAGACAGAGCAGGGGGCTGGAGGCAGGGCCTGCTTGGGGGTGGGGGACAGGCAGGGAGGGGTACATACCTGGGCCATGAGTAGGAGCCTGACTAAATGACCCCTTCAGGAGTGAGAAAGACGTCACACACAACTGTTTGATCATAGCCAGAGGGACCGGGAAGGTGGGGGAGGGGTGAAGGGATCAGCTGCTCCACCTACCTCCAATCCATGCCACACCCACACTGGGCTGATGAGGGTTGGGATACTGGAGCTGTTTTCTCTCCCCATCTCTGGGCCCTGAGTCAGGAGTCCTCCTGCTCAGGAGCCTGGGGGTTAAGGAGGTCTGGAAGCAGTGGGCCCACAGTGCCATCGCCTTGGGAACTTGCAGGGCCCTGGATGTGACTCCCTCGGTCCTAACTTTGCAGGCAGCCTACCTGGACTGCACCCACCTCCCAGAAGGGCTGCTTAGAATCCTGCATGTCCAAAAAAAAGACCAATCAAAGAAGTGAGGAAGCCAAAGAGAGGCCTTGTAAAAGCTTATGATGCATTTTCCACATGCACACTCCAGCAACTTCAAATGCTTTCTGAAATAAGGATGGGGATGGATGGTTGGATGAATGGGTGGGTGTGTGGGTGTGTGAATGGGTGAGTGGGTGGACGGATGGACACATGGATGAATGGATGGGTAGGTGGATGAACAAGTAGGGGAATGGATGGGAGGGCAGATGAATGAGTGAATGGATGAATGACTGGATGGATGAATGAGTAGATGGGTGGATGAGTGAATTGGTGGATGAGTGGACAGGTGGATAAATGAATGAATGAATGGATGGGTGGATGAGTGGATAGGTGGATGGGTGGATGGATGAATGAGTGGATGGATGAATAAGTGGATGGATGGATGAGTGGATGAATAAGTAGATGATGGATGAGTGGATAGGTGGATAAGTGGATGAGTAAATTGGTGGATAAATGGATGGGTAGATAGATGGATGGGTGGATGGATGAATGAGTGCATAGATGGATGAGAGGATGGGTGGATGGGTAGATGAGTGGATGGATGGATGAGTGAACTGGTGGATGGGTGGATGAGTGGATGGGTGGATAGATGTATGAATGGATGCACGCATGAGTGGATGGGTGGATGAATGGATGGGTAGATGAGTGGATGGATGAATGAGTGGATGGGCAGATGGATGGATGAGTTAATTGGTGGATGGGTGGATGAATGAATGAATGGATAGATGGAGGAATGGAGGAGTGGATGGGTAGATGGATGGATGAGTGAATTGGTGGATGAGTGGATGGATGAATGAGTGGATGGGTGGATGGGTAGATGAGTAGATGGGTGGATGGATGAATGAGTGGATGGGTAGATGGGTAGACAAGTGGATGAGTGGATGGATAGATGAGTGAACTGGTGGATGAGTGGATAGATGGAGGAGTGGATGGGTAGATGGATGAGTGAATTAGTGGATGGGTGGATGGATGAATGAGTGGATGGATAGATGAGCGGATGGATGGATGGATGAGTGGATGGGTGGATGAATGGATGAGTGGGTAGGTGGGTGGGTGGATGAATGGTTGGATGAGTAGATGGGTGGATAAGTGGAAGGGTGGATGGGTGGGTGAGTGGATGGGTGGGTGAGTGGAAAGACAGGTGAGTGAAAAGATGGGTGGGTATGTGGATGTGGCCTATCCAAGGAGTCTCAGAAACACATACACACGTCCTTTCACCCCAGACTCTCCCCAGGAAAAAGCAGTGTGCGAGGATGGTTGCCTGGCCACCCCAAGAAGTCACTTTCATCCTCTCTGGAACACTGCCTGGGGGGATGCTGTATAGGGCATCCAAGCAACTCTGAGCTCAGGGTATGAGACACCAAGAAGCAGGAGGCGTGCTCTGACCCCCGCAGGCCTGCTCCGTGGCCTCTGCTGCCTGCACTGTGGCATGAAGCTCAGCGGCACATGTGAACTTGGGGTTCTGACCAGAAGGAGTCACCAGTCCTCTGAAGAATGAAACACACAGGGGTCACCCTTGCCTCTGAGGAGCAGGGAATGTCGACCACCCAGCCCTTCCTTTCCCCAAAGGCTCTCCAGGCTTCTGCACAGGGCTCTGATGACCTTCCTCCTGCCTCTGGCGATTCCCTTGGCCTCTGCTGGCTCCTCCTTCACCCTCACCCACAGAGTCAGTCCTGGTGCCTTGAGGGCCCCACTCCCTTGCTGACTTCACCCAGCCCCTGGGTATTCAATGCCAACAATACCACCTTCTTTGTTCAGATTCACACTCAGGTGCCAGCCTGACAGCTCCTGGGGGCCATGACTCACAGACGTGTCCCCGGGCCTCCCTGTGCCAGGCCCTCTGCTGGGTCCGGGGTAACCATAGCCATTGTCACTGTCAAGCCTAGATGTCTGAAGGCATCTTGAACCAAATGACCGTGCCCCAGGCTGAACTCCAGAGCTCCCATCCCACCGCCTGCTACCCCCTCCCCCATCGAAGTGAACGGCCTCTTCAGCTACCAGCTCTTGCAGCTAGATCTCCAGGGGCTGTGCCTGGACCGTCCATTTCCACGACTCCATGTCCACTCGTCCATCCCAAACTCCCATCAATGCTAACCCAATATATCTCAGCCACCTGCAACCCAAGCCACCACCATTAACTGCCCCTGCCCCGTCCCTCATCCTCAAAACACCAAGAGGCCTGTCATAAAACTTATTAATCTGATTGTTTCCCTCCATGAAACTGTGACTGGTTTCTGTGGCACCTGGGATAAGCCAGATTCCTGAGGCTACAGAGTCCTGTCCTACCACCAACGTGCTGTGTGACCTTGAGCAAGTAACTTAACCACTCTGCATCTCAATGTTCTTACATGTGAAATGGGATAATAACATCTGTCTCATAAGAATGCTGGCGATCAAACGAGGTACTTATGAAGCACATAGTGTTGTGCCTGGTCACTAAATGCTCAAAGTCTTTAACAAAGCACACGCCCCTAACCTAACCACATCCAGCCTCCCCAGCTCCGTTCAGCTCTTCTGAGGAGGTTTCCCACAGATGTCCTCCCTGCCGGGGCCATCCTCTCCCCATGCTGCTCCCGGAACACCTGCTTGTTCTCCCAGGACAGCTAATCTACACTGGGTCCCTCAGTGCCCACACACGTGGCCCAGCATGTGGCCTTACACATGTGGCCCCCAGATTGCTGTCTGGGGTCTGTTGCATTCACTGCCCACAAAATCTTACACGTCCGAAGCACCCGGTAAGACCCTGTGAATGAGTGAGTGAATGAATAAATGGCCAGCCTGCTGCCCTTTCATCTAGCCCCACCTCTCTCCCAAAGCAGCATGGGGGCAGCCACTACTCCTGTCTACCCTGGTGACACCGCTCCCTCTGTGCCGGCTGCACTGGCCAGAGTCCTTTCCCACGGTGTCCCTGTGGCTTTGGTGTGTGGCCGCCTGTGAATGAGAGGCTCACGATTTCCGGCTTCCACCGTCCTTCTGGAGCCACAAAGCACTAAGGCGGAAGGACGGATGGGCTTCCTGGGACAGCCGGGGTGGGAGGCCCCTTCAGGAAATTTTGTTCAGGAAATGGTCAGTGTGGGATGAGATGCCGGGTGGGGAGGGGAGTGGGGCGGGGACTTGGGGCCTGTCAGTTCCACGGCCAGGGACCCTAATCCCCACCCCCTTCCCCGCCCACTCTCCAACCTCAGTGCTGGGCTCAGGGCCTCTGGGGTCCCTCCCAGGAACACAGAAGACCAGAACACAGTAAAGACCAGGGACACAGGACAGGCAGGGCCCGTGGGAGGTGGCCTCCAGCCAGAACACCTGGGCCTACACTTGGCTCCATCCAGACCCTGAGACCTTGGCCAGGCCACTCCCCACGCTGAGGCAGGGGGGTCCCTTAGAGGCCACTGGTCACCAAGCACCACGTGGAAGACACGCCCCGGAGAGCTACCATCTTCTGAGATACCAGCGGAGGGTCAGAGGTCTCGTGGCCCAAGGATGACTTGGTCCCAGCATCTATCCATCTACCGTCCGGCATGAAAAGCCTGATGTGACATGGCCAGCCCCAAGGGAGGTGATTCAGGAACCGGCAAAGTGGATTTCATAACTGAGACACTGCCAGGGGCTTGGTAGAAGTCCCTGAATGTACCAGACCCAGCCCTGACCCCCATAGAGCTCAGACAGGCACTAAAAGGTACAGGGGCCAAGCTGAGCATCAGAGGGGCGCTGACCCCAGGGCTGACCGGAGCACCGCACTCTACAGTTTACAAATGGCTCCCATTTACTTGATCGCATCTTAACCTCTCCTGTGAGGACTTCCTTAGATTCTCTGTTCCCTAAAGTAATCAGTTGTGCTTTTGAAATCAGATCAAAGTAATAAAACTATAGTAACAGCGTGTTCTCATGAACACTGGGATATTGGCTGGGTCAAGGAGGGAGCCCCCAGGTCTCCTGCGCTGCCCCATCCCTGTACCCTCCGGCCCGGCCCACCCTCCATACTTCCTGCCTCTCCTCTTTCTCCTCCTCCCGAGGATCCAGGGCCTGGGGTTAACCTACTGTGGGACTCAAACGGTGACTTCCAGGAAGAAATGCCAGCTTCCTCCGTCCACCCGGTATGGAACCCTGGCCCACTCACGGTCACGCAGCCACCGCAGGCAGCAGCCGGAACCTGCAAGCTCCCAGGGTGGAAGCCTGTCCCCTCCCAGGCCCCTTCCAGCCCGAACTAAGGGAAGGAGCCACATTCATATGGTAATTTCTCCCAGGGCTGGGAGGGGGAAGGGGCCTGGTCCGGGCCTTCCAGAGGCTGCGCCCACAGGGCTTTCCAAGCCGGCTGGGCTCCTGGGCTGCATCCCGGAGCAGTGGCCACAGACTGCAGCGCAAACCGCCCACCAGCTGGCTGGGGAGTGGGCGCCCAGATGCGGGCCTGGGCGGGGGTCTTCGCTTTACAGGCTGGTGGTTTAAAGCGACAATGGACACACATTTGTGTTAGTTTACTCGTGTGTGTGTGTGTGTGTGTCTGTGTGTGTCTGTGTGTATGTGTGATGTGTTACACAGCCCAGAAACAGTGTTCCCCCAAGACCTCAGCCCTGGGAGACCTCCCCCAACACCCTCACCTGGGGGCCTCAGCCCTTCCGTCCTCCCCAGGAAGGTCTGGATTAAAAGTCACTTCCCCCAGCCTCAGCCCAGCCCCCTACCGGGGTGAGTTACACCAAGCTCACCCTCTCCCTCCCCTCCTGCTTCCCCTCTCACACTGTAACTAGCTGCAAGGAGTTCACCCACCCATGCCTGCCAATCCACTGCAGAAAACACGCAGGAACCTTGCACTTCCCCCTTCTGACTTGTTCTGGGCTCCAACAGGCAAAGGAAACTAGAAGTCAGAAGCCAGGACCCAGCTGCAGGCCCCCCGGGCCACTCTGCGTCCCCACCCCACCCCCACCCATCCCTGCATTGAGTCAATGTCCATTCATCCATGGAGCAAGGCCTGGACTCAAGATGAACCAAAGGGCGCCTTGGCCTCCTGGGGCTCACGGCGGCCTGTGCTGGCGAGAGCAACCTCAGAGAACAGCAGAGAAACAGGCTGCTACAAGGACTCACGGCGCCTGGCTGGCCAAGCACAGCAATGCAGCCCTACCTGGGTCCCTCAGCAGACACAGGGCTTAAAGGCTGGTTGGCCAAATCACATGACCTTGCAATTACCCAAGAGAAATGAAAACATGTTCGCACAAAAACCTGTAGACCGGCACTCACTGCAACATTCTTCACACTAGCCAAGAAACAGACACAACCAAAATGTCCATCAGCAGATGAAGAGATACACAGTGTGGTCTATCTATGATGGAATATCATTCAGCCACGAAAGAGAATGAAGCACCAATACATGCCACAATTCGGATGAGTGAAAGGAGAAAATATTCTACCAAGTGAAAGGAGACAGAAATTGTAGGATTCCATTTATACAAACTATCTAGAACAGGTAAATTCATAGAGACCAAAGCAGATGAGCGGTGGCTAGGGGCTGACAGCCAGGAGTTGGGAATGGGGACTGGCCACTAATGGGGACAGGGTCACTTTTGGAAATGATGAAAGGTGCTGGGATTAATGGTGATGCGTATATAACTGTGATAGTGAATTTTCTGTGTCAACTGGCCTGGGCTATGGGGCACCAAGGTATTTGGTCAAACACTATTCTGAGCGTGTCCGTGAGGGTGTTTTTGGGTGAATTTAACATGTAACCTTTTTACTTTTTAGAAAGAAAAAAAAGTTCAGCTCACTGCCAGCACTCACTTAATTTTACATAAACATCCTCTTTGAGGCTGAAGCAAATCTGACTGATGTTCTACGTGAAAATTAAATGTAAAAACTGGCCAAGCACGGTGGCTCACGTCTGTAATTCCAGCACTTTGGGAAGCTGACACGGGCGGATCACTTGAGGTCAGGAGTTCGAGACCAGCTTGGTCAACCTGGTGAAACACTGTCTCTACTAAAAACACAAAAAATTAGCCAGCAGTGGTGGCAGGCACCTTGTAATCCCAGCAACTTGGGAGGCTGAGACTGGAGAATCCCTGAACCTGGGAGGCAGAGGTTGCAGTGAGCCGAGATTGTGCCACTGCACTCCAGCTGGGGCAAGAGAGAGATTCTGTCTCAAAAAAACAAAAAAAAAAAAGAATTTTTTAAAAAACAAAACTGTTCCTGCAGTTATTTCTAAGTAAAACATCAGAATCATCTGAATCATCAGAATCATCTTTTTCAGAAAAATCAGATTCATCAAATGAATCTTCAGGCAACAACTGATGAGAACAGTGCTTACGTCGCTCGTAGGGAGGCTGTGCTCTCTAGGATTTGACATTTTCAGCGACTGAGAATTGATTATGATGATGATGACCATGATTACTTGCGATGGAGTCTTGCTCTGTCGCCCAGGCTGGAATGCAGTGATCTCGGCTCACTGCAACCTCCTCCTTCTGGGTTCAAGCCATTCTCCTGCCTCAGCCTCAAGGGTAGCTGGGATTACAGGCTTACTCCACCATGCCCAGCTAATTTTTGTATTTTTTAGTAGAGATGAGTTTCACCATGTTGGCCAGGCTGGTCTTGAAATCCTGACCTCAGGTGACCCACCAGCCTCAGCCTCCCAAAGTGCTAGGATTACAGGCATGAGCCGCCATGCCCGGCCGATAATTACTGTTTTTTTTTTAAATGGAAATACCACTAGTAAAAATGGGATGCTGTAAACAGAATGATGTCTTTTGTTCCTGAAGTCGATATCCTAGAGAGATGTGAAAATAATCATAAAAGCAAGATATTTCCCGGCAACGTTACCTCAGGGTGAATGCTGTAGCCGGGAACGCTGCTGGTGAGTGTTCCTGGGCAAATTCTCAGGGAAAATGAGAAAAAGGGTGCAGTCAGGAGCCCGGGTGAAGCAGACGGGGCGCCCTGGTGTGGGTGGGCCTCACCTGATCAGTTGAAGGCGGCAGGGTTTGAATGCACGCTCCAAGATACAGTGCCTTGATATAGTGAATATTTTCAGCTGAAGGAAAAGAAATGGCAGGTCCAAGAAGGACTTGCTGACCTGCCCCTTCTCTGAAGTAGATCATAAGCCCCTCACGCCAGAGGCGCCCTCCCTACACCCAGTGGTAAGGAAGAGCCTCATCGCCAGAGCTGGAGGATCTGAAAGGGGCCGCAGTATGCAGGCCTTGCTGAGACCCCCCGGGCTCACTACTCAGCTCATGCTCTGTTGCTCTGTCACAATTTCCCACGCCTTTCCACTCTTCATCAAACACAGCATAAAAACCCTCAGGCCTAGGCCAGGCACAGCAGCTCACACTTGTAATCCCAGCACGTTGGAAGGCCGAGGCAGCCAGATCACTTAAGGTCAGGAGTTCAAGAACAGCCTGACCAACATGGTGAAACCCCAACCCTACTAAAAATACAAAAATTAGCCAGGTGTGATGGTACATGCCTGTAATCCCAGTTACTCAGGAGGCTGAGGCATGAGAATGGCTTGAACCCAGGAGGCGGAAGTTGTAGTGAGCTGAGATCATGCCACTGCATTCCAGCCTGGGCAACAGAGCAAGACTCCGTCTCGAAAAAACAAATAAATCAAATAAACAAAAACCGCTCAGGCCTAGGCTGGGCACAGTGGCTCACGCCTGTAGTCCCAACACTTTGGGAGGCCAAGGCAGGAGGACTGCTTGAGCCCAGGAGTTTGAGACCAGCCCAGGCAACACAGTGGACCCTGTCTCTACAAAAAATAAAAAATTAGGGCCAGGAGAGGTGGCTCACACCTGTAATCCCAGCACTTTGGGAGGTCAAGGCGGGCAGATCATGAGCTCAGGAGTTCGAGACTAGTGTGACCAACATGGTGAAACCCCGTCTCTACTAAAAATACAAAAATTAGCTGGGCATGGTGGTGGGCGCCTGTAATCCCAGCCATTCAGGAGGCTGAGGCAGGAGAATCACTTGAACCCAGGAGGCAGAGGTTGCAGTGAGCCAAGATCGTGCCACTGCACTCCAGCCTGGGTGACAGAGCAAGACTCCGTCTCAAAACGAATAAATTAATTAAATAAAAATAAAAAAGTAGCCAGGCATGGTGGCACATGCCTGTAGTTCCAGCTACTTGGGAGGCTGAGCTGCGACTCAGAGTGAGTGCAGGGCAGCTGGGTCCCAGCTTGAGCCCGGGAAGTCAAGGCTGCAGTGAGCCGTGATCGAGTGAGACCTTGTCTCAAAACAAAAAAACGAAACAAAACAAAAACCGCCCAGGCTCACAGTTTCGCTGGGTCTTCATTTCCTCATGAAGGCTCCGTGGCAAGTAAAACTTATTTTAATTGTTATGCATACTTCCTGTTCATCTCTCTGTCAGTCTAATTTACATGGTCCTGGCCAATGAACCAAAAACCAGTAGAAGAAAAGGGTTTTGTTTTTCTCCGATTTCGTTCAGTTCGCGCCTTTGTAATTTTGTGACCAGGGCCTGCAGGTCTGAATAGGACACAGAGCTGGAGTGGGAGCGAATTCTTCCTGCTGAACCCTCCAGTCTGGAACACTAGTGTTCCTTCTCCCGCCTTCGGACTCGAACGGACACCTGGCTCTCCTGGGTCTCTGCCTTCAGGTGGGCACCAGAGCCACGGCCTGTGTCTCCAGCCTGCTCATTTACTCTGTGAATCTCAGCACTTGCCAGTCTCCATAATGAGGTGAGCCAACTCCTCACAATAATAAATCTCTTAATCTGCACACAGGTACACACCTTCTCCCGGTGGCTTCTCTGGATGAGCCTAATACAATCACTTTGTGACTACAGCAAAACCACTGAACTGTATACTTAAAAAAGTCAATGTCACGGTATGTGAATTCTGTCTCCATAAAGCTATCACTTCAACAGCAACCAGAAGCCGGTGAGCCCCAAGCACTCCTCTGCAAACGAGAGCAGGGACAGCGTCGTCCTTGCCCTCGGATGTCCCCAGCCTCCAGCCTGGATCTGGGAACACTTTCATGTGCCCCCTCCTTCAATTCTGTAGCCCAAGGGCGGGGGCGTCCTCAGCCTGGTACCTTCTCCATCTACTCCGCACGCTCTCCTCACACCAGCCAATGGATCTCCCCATGGATTTTTATTTTATGTTTTTATTTTTTTGAGACAGAGTCGTACTCTGTCACCCAGGCTGGAATGCCGTGGGTGTGATCTCTACTCACTGCAACCTCCGCCTCCCAGTTTTCAAGTGATTCTCCTGCCTCAGCCCCCCGAGTAGCTGGGATTACAGGCACGCACCACCACACCCAGCTAATTTTTATATTTTTAGTAGAAATGGGGTTTCGCCATGTTGGCCAGGCTGGTCTCGAACTCCTGATCTCAGGTGATCCACTCACCTGGACCTCTCAAAGTACTGGGATTACAGGCATGAACCACTGCACCCGGCCTCCCTACAGATTTTTAAAAGGGCCCTGGGTGACAGACTGAGATCCGTTAAGTCACAGAATGACCCTTTTAAATAAAGAAGGAAGCCATAAACCTCCACTTAAACGGAGTGGGGGACGGCAACAGAAACACAGCCAGTCTCTCGCTCAACTCGTCCCCAAGGTCTCTGGGCAGGGGGGACAAGAAGGGAAAATCTGCCTCCCAAGACACCCCACTCAACACCCCAGTCCCCACACGCAAGACGCAGCCATGCATAGCGGCAGCAGTGAGGACCCCAGCCTGGCAGGCCCCCACATCCCCCGCTGAGGGCTCCAGGGGCCGGGGCTGCTCAACAGGACCATAGGAAATGACCGAAGGAGCCCTAAGCTGCTGGGGTGGCCCCCGGGGTTTCCTGGGCCATCTCTGGTGGGACCCACTCCAAATCTGGAAGAGGCCCAAGCCCTCTCCTTCCCCATATCCCAAACCCCAATCAAACCAGCTAGGAGCCTTGGTGGACAAGAAGAAAATTCAATTAAGCCCCTCTTTGCCGGCTGACATGGGCCCCAGAGGGAGAGGGGCCCCTGGGTGGCTCACGCTTAATGATTACTTCAGCACTTGGCTGTCTTTCTTCCCCAGCAGTCCTCGGGGAGCCCCACGGTGAGGTGCGAGGAGCCAGCCAAGCACGGCACACACGAGGTAGGGGCCTTCCCTCACTCCCAACCTGCAGACACCGGGGCCCCTCAGGGGACCGGCCTCCCATCCCTGAGCCATGTTTCCCCCACCGGCCTCTCAGCTGGGAACAGAGAAGGAGCTAATACTGCTTAGCCAGATGTAGAAACTGAGGCACGCACAGAGCGGTCATGAGTGATACGGTTTGGACGCTGTCCCCTCCAAACCTCATGTAGAAATATGATGCCTGATGTTGGAGGTGGGGCCTGGAGGGGGTGTTTGGGTCATGGGGGAGGATCCCTGATGGGTGGCTTGGTGTCCTCCCCATGGTCATGAGGTCCAGGAGATCAGACTGCCATAAAGAGTCTCGCCATGGTGACATGCCATTTCCCCCGTCCTCTTCTGCCGTTCGGAAGAGCTTCCAGGGGCCTCCCCAGAGCAGACGCTGACGCCACTTGTACAGCCTGCAGAGCTGGGAGCCAAATAATCCCCAGCCTTGGGTATTCCTTTATAGCAACTCGAAATGGACAAACACAGTGTGTTAGTGTCTCTTTCTGGACCCCACAAGGTGCCTGGCAGGGGATGTGCACTGGGGAGATGGCAACTCTGAGGTCCTCACAGACCGGGCCCGGGGCTTGCCCACAGCTGTATCTCAGCACCTTGATATTACTGAGCAGATACCCAAAAGCCCTGCTGGGTGAGTGCGCGAGTGAATGGTAAAGATAGAGGAGGCTGGTGGTGCTTGGGAAAGGTCCCAGGAGTCTGGGGAGGTGGGACTGGGCAGTTCAGGTCAACAGCTAACCCTGGGGAAGGCTGGGAGGCAGCCAGGACGCTTGGAAGGATGGGAAAGGACAGCCGAGGGACTTTATGCAAGTGGCCTCACTCTTCCCAGGAGGGCGAGAAGCAGGAAGTAGGCATCAGACCAAAGAGTGCCAGGTGGGAGCGGCGCTCAGGTGGCCCGAGGAGCGGGTGCAGGCTCAGCAAGGCTGGTGGTAGGGCTGGTGGCAGGGCTGGTGGCAGGGCTGGTGGTGCCATGTGTGGGCCCGACCCTGGCCCCGTTCACTGCCTCCACCTCCTGGATGCATGGGCCCGTGGCCCCCAAGGCCCTCCTTTGCCCCTATGCCACCTCTCCAGGCTCCATTTCCCAGCGCCAAGTGGTTTTCTCACTCCCATCCCTCCCGTTGCCCCTACATCTAAGCTGACCTCCTCCCAGAGCTCTGGTGACATTTACATTGAGATGTGAATTTGGCACATCTCAAATTCCTGGGCCACAAAGCCTTTGCAGAGTCTCCGCCTTCCTGGGGCACTCCTTCTTAGAGCTGGGTGTGTACTTATCTCACTGGATCAGAAGCTTCAGGAAGGCCCGTCTTGCACCTCCTGCCCCCCACTTCCCACCCGCCACTCAGCCCACAGCTGCCATGCGGTTGCGCCTTGGCAGCCACCACAGCCGGTAACAGACACTTAGCACTTCAGTGTCCAGGTTCCATGCTGAGCCTCTTCCGTTTCATCTCCGTTTGTCCCCATGATGGCCCCTGATGTGGTAACCATCATTATCCATTTTTCAGACAAAAGGCCGAGGATCAGAGAGGAAAGTGAGGTCTGAGGCCACGTGGTTCGTAACAGGCACATGGACCCGGCAGTCCCTCTACCCACGAGCGAGGCTCCTCCCTGTCCACAGACCTCACTGAGGTTTTAGAGCCTGAGGCCAGTGAGTCTCCAATGAGCATGAGGATGGCGGTGGTGCCGGGGCTGGAACAAGGCAGGGGCCTCTGGAATCACAGTCCCAGATTCAGGATGCTGCCCTGGCTGGGAACCTGGCTCCAGCCCACCCGGGACCCCTTTCCACCCCAAGTCCTGCACTGGGCTGTGTTGGGGGGTGCTGAATGAGGAGGGATGGTGAACAGGGTATAAAGCGACTCCGGCAGGTAGGTTTCAGCTGGAAGCTTGCAACATTCCTGGTGAGCAAGAAAACACCAGGGGAAGAGGTTACAACCCTCAGACGGGCTCACTGGCGACTGTCCCTCAGCCTTCTCATCGGGACAGGCAGAAAATCCAGCCTCCCTTCAGGGCGAGTCCAGGGGGGACTTGTGGTACAAAGCCAGGCCAAGGGCCGAGGCTGTATAGATATGAGCAGGTGACCCTGTGCCACCGGGTGCCCTCTGTGCCAGGCCCTGTGCCACCATCCCCATCTCACTGAGCCTCTGGGAGGTGAGGCGACCAGCCAAGGCACACAGCCCTGGGGGCAAGGCTGGACCCAGGTGTGTCTGATTCTAGAATTCAAGAGGACGGACAGAGGAGTCTGAGCCCTCAGAGACCTCAGCGATGGCTTAGTGCGTCAGGACAGCCCGGCCGGCTCCTGCAGCTTCAGCCAGCTGTGCACTCCCTCAGTCACCTGGGGCCCCAGTGCTGGTCACTGACACTGAGACCTGGCTCTGGCGACCCAGTGCTGGTCCCTGAGATCTGGTACTGGCCGTGGGGGCCTGTTCCTGGCTGTGGCATCTGGTGCTGGTCACTGAGATCTTGGCTGTGCATACCCGGTGCTGGTCCCTGAGATCTGGTACTGGCTGTGGGGCCCCATCCCTGGCTGCAGGGACTCAGTATTGTCTGGGGGGTCTGTCCCTGGCTGGGGAGAGCTGGTACTGGCTGTGGGGCCCGACCCTGGCCATGGGGGCCTGGTGCTGGAGGACCCTGACAGTGAAACCACAGAAGCAACGGGTAACGGTCCATTAGCAGAGTGTGTGGCCTGCCTGGCTGTAGCACCTCCCTCCACTCTGTGCCCTCTCTCACCACAAAGCCTGGTGCAGGTAATGAAGCCAACAGCCGGAGAATCGGGAGGAGGACGCACACCGTACCTGCTCCTCGTGCACGTCCCTGCGCCCAGGGTGGCTGAGACCCCCTGCTCCTCCTCCAGGGTTCTCCGAGCCAGGTCTGCGCTGTTCTGCCCCTCCTCGGCTCCCACCCGCCCAGCCCCCCAGCTACAGACAGCAGCGATTCTCCCTCCCACTCAATGGGGCCACTGTCCAGCCCATCATTAGTCTTCACGGCTGGCAGATGACGCCGGCCACAGGCAGCATTTCCTCTGGTCCCAGCACACAAGGCACAAAAGACACCATCCTGCCCCAAGACCCTCCTAGTCACATGGCACATGGGAAGCGGGGTGGGAGTCTTCTAGGGCAGTCCCCTGCCCCCAGGGACAGCGTGTTCAAATCCCCCAGGAAATGCTGTTCTTTGGCCCTTTTTCTTAAAAACCCTCCAAGGAGACCTCGTGCAGAGCATGCAGGAAGAATGGAGATTCTTGTGAGACTCTCGGGCTAGCCTCCCAGAAACCACAAAATATTTGGATAAAAGTTGAAAATCTGCAGTCACACAATACTGACCATTCATTCATTCAAACACTCGTTGAGCAAGCACCTATGACGTCCAGAAACTCAGGACGGGGATCGATAAGACACAATGCTCCTGTCAGTTCCAGTGAGAGAGAGATGGCACCATCATCCCTGCCCGCTGGGGGCCCCCTTGGAGGAGGCACCCAGGTTCAGGGCCCAATCTGACTAGTGGACGTGCCCCTTGGAGGGGGCACCCAGGTTCAGGGCCCTACCTGCTTAGTCGATGTGCCCCCTGGAGGGGGCACCCAGGTTCAGGGCCCAATCTGCCTAGTAGACATGCCCCACCACGTCCGTGAATCTCCTGGTCCTGTGGTGGCCCCTGGAACAAAGGCTGAGAGAGAAGAGACAAGGATGCGGTGGAGGGAGGATGCCCATGCACAGTCATGTGGACACTGGCAAGGTTGACTCTTCAGTGACCGTTTAGATGACCGAGTCACCCGGCGCCTGGAGCCTGGCACCCACAGAGCAGGGCAGGACAGCATGCCCTGCTGGGAGCACAGGCCTGAGAAGAGGGTGCTGCCAGCCAGGCTGGATGGGACAGAGAGTGAAGGGCCCCTTTCCCGAAGGCCATGCAGAGGTCGGGGGTCAGTGTCAGCAACCCCATCAGTGTCAGCCCCCCAAGGCCTAGCCAGAGTTGGGGTTCCAAGAGCACCCAGGAGCCAGGATCTCACAGGGGGTGTCCCCCACCCCTAACTTCGGGACAGTGACAAATCTGGAGTGCTTCTGCCCGTGATCCAACTACTGAACCCAAATGAAAACACTGACAAATTGCATTTAGTGTCATTTATAGGGAAAGGAGGGAAAAAAAAAAAAAAAAGCAAACTGCATTTAGGCTGGCTGGCCAGGGGAGGGCAGAGGGGCCAGCACCTCTGCCACTCTTTGGGCCCTTTGCACTGACCACCACCCCCAGCAAAACCAAGGCCTGGCACCGCCCCGAGAAATCAGCCCTGGAGTCAGCTGGAGTGAGGCAGCTCCTCCAGGCAGATCACTAACTCTGCTGTGATGGTTCCAGTAGGGAACCCAGGTCAGGCCACAGCAGCTCAGTGCCTGCAGAAGGCCCTGGCCTCTGGGTGTTAAGTTCTCTCTTCCGCAGCCCCTCAGCCCCCGGTGGGCAATGTATGATTCCCACTGTGGATAAAAGAGAGGGCCCAATCTGCTTAGTGGACGTGCCCCTTGGAGGAGGTGCCCAGGTTCAGGGCCCAACCTGCTTAGTGGATGTGCCCCTTCGAGGGGGCGCCCAGGTTCAGGGCCCAATCTACTTAGTGGTTGTGCCCCTTGGAGGGGACGCCCAGGTTGCGAGCTACACCACGGGCCTTCCTTCTGCTGAGCTTGGGTTTCTTTTGGGCCACACCTCAGCCCAAAAGAGACCCAAGAAGGAGAAGCAAAAGAGAGGAGGAAGAGGCTGAGCTGTGGCAAGTTTGAACAGCCAGCCTGGGGGCGCCGAGGTGGGGAGGGTTCCCATTGCTGCCCTGTAGGCCCTGGAGCAAGGCTCCCATGAGCCCCCGGCAGCCAGCTGGGCAGGCACGGGCCAGGGTGCCAAGCGTGCCAGGACCTCCGCCGCTTCCTGGGTGGGAGTGAGAGGGACCCTCAGTGGGCCTGTAATTAGACCTGTGCCTTCCCAGCCAATTCCTCATCAAACAAGCTCACACGCAGAGCGGACTGGGCATGGCCACCACCTCGGGAGCGCTTCTGGGAAAGCTTCCCAAGGCTCCGCAGAGCTCCGGGAACAGGCCCCTACCTGTCCGGGAACTGCGCCCGTGCTCAAGCAACAAATCAAAGCTCGGCGCTGGAAGGCAGAACTGGGAACAGAGTCCCCGCCAAGGGCCACAAGGCCCTCAGGAAGCCTCTTCCTCCAAGAGTGGCTGCGGGAAGCTGGGAGCCTCCAGGGTCATCAGCCCCCAGGTCTTCCCAAAGCCAGGTGGTATCAATGCCCTACACTAAGGTGAGGGCTGCAGAGAGGGGCCAGCGGGGAGGAGCGCCCCCCCAGCTCACCCCGCCCATTGACCCTACTCTCAAGCATTGAAATAAAGCCGTCTTCCCACACCCTCAGCCAGGGAGAGAGGGCGGAAGCCCTAACATCCGGGGTGTATGGGAAAGGCTTACATGTACCGAGGAGCCAGATAACGGAAGCTGCTGACGGTGCTGACGCGCGTCTTAAAGGGGCCTTGGGACCTTTGACACCAGCAGGGAAGCCGAACACTGCCCCAGGCCTGGGGGGCAGGGAGGGGGGCTCCTAAAGACGGGGAGCCCCTCCTGTGGAAGTGCCTCGCACGGTCTGATAAGAGCAGCTCGGACCAGCTGTGGCACAACAGGAAGTCGGGAGGATACGGTGGCCCCGGAGGCTGGGCAGGGCTGGGAGTGGTCAACCCAGAGACGCTGGTTGCCCAAGTGGGTCCAGGGCTTCTGGGCTGAAAGTCCTTGTGGAGCCTGGCCTTCAAGCCCAGGACAGTGGACCTGGGGTTCAGAGGACAGACCCCAGGCCCAGACAACGCTTTATTTTCATTTTATTTATTTATTTTTTTTTGAGGCAGAGTCTTGCTCCTGTCATCCAGGCTGGATGCCATGGCACAAGCTCAGCTCACTGCAATTTCCGCCTCCTGGATTCAAAGAATTCTCCTGCCTCCACCTCCCGAGTAGCTGGGATTACAGGCATGTGCCACCACGCCCGGCTAATTTTATTGTATTTATAGTAGAGACAATACAATAGGGTTTCGCCATGTTGGCCAGGATGGTCTCAAACTCCTGACCTTGTGATCCTCCCGCCTTGGCCTCCCAAAGTGTTGGGATTATAGGCGTGATCCACCGTGCCCAGTGAGCAAGGCCATTTTTGCCATGGAATGCTGGTCTGACCACAGTGCTTAATGGCTCTGCCCACAACTATGCCGTCGTCTTCCGTGAAGACAGGGCTCTCAGGGCAGAAGTCACATCTTCTAACCCCAGAGTGCCCCACGCCACCCCCTATACGCACACAGAGGGTCCTCCCCACCTCCAGCTGAATTGGCCTCATCACCGTCACCATGACAGCCTACAGGGGCCGGGGCGGTGGGAACGCACACAAAGCGGTCAATTCAATCGTGTCTCAGGCGCCCCGACACAGAAATGACCAGGGGACAGTAGGGGCGGGGCGGGGTCAGCAGCAACTCAGGTCCCCACAGCCAGGCATTAAGAAAGGCAAGCTACACCACGGGCCTTCCTTCTGCCGAGCTTGGGTCTCTTTTAGGCCACACCTCAGCCCAAAAGAGACCCAAGAAAGAGAAGCAAGAATCCCACCTTTCCAACGAGGACTCACATGTGGGATGCTAAGCAAACACCTTCCTCCTTTTCCTGAAAAGGAGTTCCTGGGGCTGCCGCAGGACTTGGCCAAAGAGAATGAAGACATTCATGGAAACACACGAGGCCCCATTAAGTTTCAAGGCCAGGCAGCAATGAATGGAGGAGGAAACCCACAGCATTATTAGGGAATGGGGCCTCTTTCTGCTTCCTCCTCTTCTAATGGGTTTCCCCGTGTGGGATCCAAACCCAATTCCAACTCGACCCTGGTCCAGCAGGTGCTGTCCCCACAGCCCAGAACAGACCTGCCAGAAAACTACTGTTCAACCTGCTTCCGGGAGGCACATTTTTCCCCAGGAAAACAAATCCGAACTTAACTTAGATGAGCAGAGAGCTGTTCCCCAAACCTCTGACCAGAACACAGAAGATTTCATGTCAAAAAGCAAAGAGAGAGGGGCCAGGAATGAAGGGCAGCAGGCTGGAGGCTGAGGCAGTCCCCAGAGTCAGTGGGATGGAGTTTTGGGCGCAGATGGCATTGCCTGCAGAGCTCCTCGCCCCTCCCTGCTTTCCAGGGACCACCCTCTGTTGGCTGCATGACTTTAGTCTGTGGGGTTCTCCCAGCATGAAAAGTCCCCCTGAAAGCAGGTCCGTTTGGGAGCTCCCTCAGCCCCTGCTCACTGACATGCCTCTGTACGGCGGACACCCTGCACGCCATTCTTGAGAAGCAGAGCACACACATCCCAGCCAAGCCGGCAGCAGCCTCCTCCTCGCTCCCCCCGGGAACGCCCGCACATCCCCAGCACATCCAGGAATCCTGCGCTGCAGCAGCGGCTCCCCGGATCCCAGTGCCGGCGCCGCCGGGAGCGTGGGTTACTGCATTTCTATCGTTGAAATTATCTCTAGCCTCCAGCCAGTCTTGGGGAGCCCGAAGGGGTGATAACCTCAGCAGAGTGATCTTAGAGAAAGTGGTGGCCAATTCGCCTTTCTTCCTGGCCCTGCTGGAAGCCAGGGAAACCCCTTGCAAAAGAGAAACAAGTTCCAAGACACTCCCGGCAGGAGGAGAACCGAGGCGCTCAGCTTAGCTGGCCAAATATTTACAAAGAGATAGCTGTGACCACACAAAGCCCTATTCTTCTATTTCGAGGCCGAAAATCTGGTCCCCGCGTGGAGACTGAGCTCCCTGCCACCCCTCTCCTGGGGACCCCGCTCAGTCCTGCCGCCTGAGGCCTGGGCTCGGGGACAGCGTGGCTCCCGGCCCCACCACCGTGGCCATCGGGGGCCCGCCTCTCGGCCGCACCACCTGAGAGCCCCCCGGCCAGTGGTACAAGGCTGGGAAGAACAAAGGAGCAGGACTCACCCCAGCAGCGGAACGTCGGGCTGCGCTGGCCGCGCTGAGAGCCTCGGCCCGCCCACCGGGTCACATGGCTCAGAGCCCAGCAGAGGATCAAAGGGGCTTTGTGGCTGCGGAACAAGGAGCCTCCCAGAGCGTGGGGCAGAGGTAGGGAGGGACCTTGACTGCCTGGGAAGGGAGGCTCGGTGGGGAATTGCTCCAAGGGGGCAGGGTGAGGGGAGCAAGGAGGAGAGGGCAGGCAGAGAGAGGGACGCCTGGCAGCAGGCCCGGTGCAGCAGCAACCTGGGGACGCTGGAGGGACCCCAAGGAACCACCACTCGCTAAAGGAAAGTGACAGGGTCCCTGGGAAGAGCCAGGGGGAGCTGCCAGGAAGAAGAGCGGGGAAGAAGCTCCCAAAGACCTCTGGCCACCATCCTTGCCTTTGTCCCTGCATTTGCCAAAGCCCCTGCCCGTAAGGAGCCCCCTCCTCCCAGCCAGGTCCTGACACTGACCTGGACGCCCTCTCTCCCTGTGCCCCACCCCGATGACCCCCCTTTCCCAGGTGCTCCCCCACCTACCTGCTCAGACATCCCCACACCTGGGCTCTCAGAGAGCATGGCCAGCCATCCCAGAATGCCATTCATACCTGCAGCCAGGCTGGAACACAGCCACCTGGGTTTGTCCCGTCTACCCCACGTGCTTGCTGGCTAGGACCTCGGAAGGGAGAAGGAGCCGGAGAGGAGGGGCAGGTGATCAGGCCGCAGCTCACCCTGAGCTCTTCTTCCCAGACCTCTGGGCTCAGATCCGATCTAGCTCCTACCTCTCCAGCCTCCCCAGCCCCTGGGGGACATGGCCAGTCAGTCAGTCTCTTCCTCTCCCCTTCCCTGCAGGCCTGGGATGTGCTGGGACCCAGAGGGGCACAAGCAAGGGGGTCCCCAGAGGAGGGAGCTGACACGATAGGGGCTGGGCCTGGGATCCGCCAGACCCAGCTCAGTGCCACGACCTCTGAACCCCCAAGTGAGTCACTCCCAGCAGGGGCGGGGCCACTCCCACACTAGGAGAGAGTGCCTGGGAGAGGGCTTGCTGGGGGCTGGGAGGGATTCACTCAAGTGGAAGGCAGCCCTTGGTGACACCTTCTGCGGGCCAGGGCTGAATTCTGTAAGCTACGCCCACGGGCAGCTCCTACGGGACCTTGTGTTCACTGGGCTCCACGTCTGCTCACCTTTCCCATCCCATACCCCCACATGTGGCTGGTGGTGACTGAAGCCCCCACGGGACCTGCCACGCTGGCCACACAGGCCGGCCACATCCAGCGGCGCCCCAGCCAGCAGTCACTGGCCTCTAACCCGTCGATTCCCACTCCTCATGGCCAGCGTTACCCCTAAAGGCCTCCTGGTCATTGGGTTTGCCATAAAGGCTTCAGACGGCCGTTCTCCCACAGCCCTCCCTAACCTCACAGTGAGTGGCCATGCGGAGCTGCTGTCACTGGTCTCCAGGCGCTAGGCCAGAGCCAGGGAGTGTCTGGGAAGGGACTTCATCCTGGGAGTCCCCATTCCCCGGAACAGGAGGGAGGCTGGTCAGAGCTGTGGGTTCTGAGTCAAACGCCGAACCCCGAGGCCCCGGGCCCGTCACTCAACCTCTGTGGAATCTGACCTTCCCCATCCGTAAAATGGGTACCACCACCACCAGTCCCCAAAACTACAGCAAGACACACTCAGCATTCAAGGAGAGTAGCCCCAAAGCCTGCTCGGCTGCCCTGCGGTTCAACACTCCAGCAGAAACGGTACCCAGGCCACAGACGCAACCTTACATATTCCAACAGCCAGAGTAAAAAATGTAAGAACAGGCCGGGTGCAGTGGCTCACACCTGTAATCCCAGCACTTTGCGGGGCCAAGGTGGGTGGATCACCTGAGGTCAGGAGTTCCAAACCAGCCTGGTCAACATGGTGAAACCCTGTCTCTACTAAAAATACAAAAATTAATCAGGCATGGTGGTGGGTGCCTATAATCCCAGCTATTTGGGAGGCTGAAGCAGGAGAACACTTGAACCCAGGAGGCAGAGATTGCAGTGAGCCAAGATCACACCACTGCACTCCAGCCTGGGTGACAGGAGTGAAAATCCATCTCAAGGAAAAAAGAAAAAAAAAGAAATCATTAAAAAAATATAAGAATGGGTGATATTAATTTTAATAGCATTCACTTAACAGAGCCCAAAATATTATCAATTCAACATGTAATCAATGTAAAAATGACAGATATTTTACATTCTTTTTTTCCCTTGCTGGGACTCTGAAACCCAGCACGCATTTCACAGACCCGGAGTTGCCACATTTCAAGTGTTCAAAGGCCCCATGCAGCAATTGGCTATCATGCTGGTCAGTGCAGCTCAGATAGTATCAAGTTATTTTATTTTATTTTTTTTTTTGAGACAGAGTCTTGCTCTGTCGCCCAGGCTGGGGTACAATGGCAGGATCTTGGCTCACTGCAACCTCCATCTCCCAAATTCAAGCAATTCTCCTGCCTCAGCCTCTTGAGTAGCTGGGACTACAGGTGCACGCCACTATGCCTGGTTCTTTTTGTATTTTTAGTAGAGACAGGTTTTCACCATGTTGTCCAGGCTGGTCTTGAACTGCTGACCTCAAATGATCTGCCTGCCTTAGCCTCCTGAAGTGCTGGGATTACAGGTGTGAGCCACGGCGCCCGGCCTCAGGTAGCCTCAATTTGATCCTAGGATAACACCAGGTCATTGGAGAGCTGTTGATTTGAACCATATGATTTGAGCCTCCCAGATCATTCTCAGCACCACGTCTACAAGCCACATGTAGAAGATGATAGGACACAGCTTGGTGAAACACACAGAAGACGCTGGTGAGGCCACAGATCCCGCCATCAGTACCCGCCCCCGCCTCCCCCCACCGTCGGGGACATTTCACTATCAGAAAGAGCAGAGCTTCTCCTAAGAAATGAATGTGGCCCGGTGTGTGGTGGCTCATGCCAGTAATCCCAGCACGTTGGAAGGCCGAGGCAGGCGGGTCACCTGAGGCCAAGCGTTCAAGACCAACTTAGCCAACATGGTGAGACACCATCTGTACTAAAAATACAAAAATCAGCCGGGCATGGTGACACGTGTCTGTAGTCCCAGCTACTCGGGAGGCTGAGGCAGGAGAATCACTTGAACCTGGGAGAAGGAGGTTGCATTGAGCCAAGATCGTGCCACTGCACTCAAGCCTGGGCAACAGAGCAAGACTTTGCCTCAAAAAAAAAAAAAAAGAAAGAAAAGAAAAGAAATGAATACACTAGAAATGAATGTGCTAGGCACACGCTAAGTATCTCTTAGATGATTCCAAAGACATCAATTACTGTGACTGCCAACTCACCCACTTCCCTGGGCATGCCTACCCTGCTGCCCAACTCACAGGTGCTCAGGCCAGGATGCACCCCTGACTCAAACGCAGCCTGCCACTGGCTCAAAAGGGAGAGTGAGGCCACCGGAATTTTCCCAGGAGTCTGAAGTCCGGAATGTTTTTGGGTGGAGGGTTCTGAAGCCAGGAGGCCATGCAGACCTGGGGGCTGAGACACTATGTGGGCCATTTGCAAAGAGGGATGCTCAGGCAGTGACCCCAAGGAAGGGGCGAGGGGAGGAGAGGGTGGCACATCCACGCTTCTTCAACTCCTGCCCTTCCAGAGACCTGGATGTTCCACATGCTGGCCTCCCCCAACGGATATCCTTCCAATAAGCAACTCATCGTGTTCATGTTTATTTTAAAGTCACACAGAATTGCATTTATTTAAAAAGAATTTGGAGAGACAGAAAGCATTCTGGTGGCTGCCAAGGGCTGGGGAGGGCGGATGGGGAGTGGGTCCTTCATGGCTACAGGGTTTGCTTTTGGGGTGATGAAGAGCTCTGGTGCTGGAGTGACGGTCACACAACACTGCGACTGCACTGGACGTGACTAACGGCAACTTTTATGTTCTGTGCATTTTAGCACAATAAAAAAATATACATTTAAAACGACAGAATTCAATGTGTCCTTTTTTCCTCATGAGCTAGTTTGTTTTCTTGCTTCATATCTTAACATCAAAAGGGCCCTAAGATACACCACAAGCCTCTAGGGTAGGCTTAAGAACTCTCCTTCCCCAGACTGTCACCTTATGTGGCCACAGGGGCTCTGCAGATGTAACTGAAGATGGTGAGATGAAGAGATGACCCAAGTGGGCCCCAAATCACAAATGTCCTTTAAGAGGGAGGCAGGCCAGGCATGGTGGCTCACATCTTCAATCCCAGCACTTCGGGAGGCCAAGGCGAGCAGATCACCTGAGGCCAGGAGTTCGAGGCCAGCCTGGCCAACATGGCAAAACCCCGTCTCTACTAAAGACACAAAAATTAGCCAGGTGTGGTTGCACATGCCTGTGATCACAGTTACTCGGGAGGCTGAGGCAGGAGACTCACTTGAACCTGGGAGGTAGATGGAGGTTGCAGTGAGCTGAGATCATGCCACTGCACTCCAGCCTGGGTGACAGAGCGAGACTTCATCTCAGGAAAAAAAAAAAAAAAAAAGAGGGAGGCAGAGGGAGATTTGATTGCAGAGGAGGAGGAGGCCGTGTGAGGATGGAGGCAGAGACCGGAGGGATGCAGCCACAAGCCAAGGAACTCCAGCAGCACCCCCAAAGCCGGAAGAGGCAGGAAGGGATTCTGCCAACACCTAGACTTTAGTCTGGTGAGACTGATCTCCATCTTCTCACCCTGGGCACTGTAAGGGAAGAAGGCTCTGTTGCTTTAAGCCACTGAGTTTGTGACAAGCAGTTACAGCGGCAACAGGAAGCGAATGCAGCCCTCAGTCCATTCCTCCGCCCACAGTAACACAGGCGCTTCTCCTGCAGAGAAAGAAGCACACACTCGGAGCTGAGCTGAACTCCCTCCAGGCCACACAGCCACTGAATGGGACAGGACCCCTTCCCACCCTCTTCGGGGGTCTGTTTTGGATTTTCCAAGGCTGCTGCTCTTAAGATAGTAAGCCTCCCATATCTACAGAGACTAATCTCAAAGCTGAGAAAGTTCCCCCTTCAAGGGGCATCAGAAAGAAAGCCCCAAGGTGTCCACCTGTCTGTGGGCAATGCCCACAGTCCTTCCTGGTGACCCATCCAACAGAAGGGTCACAGGGGAGGGAGCAGCACGGGCCAGCCTGTCCCACAGCAGGGTCCCACTCTGGAAGCCACAGGGGACAGTTGGGGCTCCCAACTCCAACTGAGCCAACTGGGAGAAGAGCCCAGAACAGTCTTGGAGGCTGACACCTGCCAGGAAGTGCGGCGACACCCACATGCTGCTGAAGCATGCAGCATTGCAGCAGCAAAGAGGAGGGGATGTGGCTTCTCAGCTTCCTCCCCACTCCCCGCACACACATGTACATGAACACACATGCGCACACACACGTGCACGCATTCATGCACCAGCCCCCAGTTCCCATGTCCTGCACTCTCCCCTGCCAAGCTCCTCGGCCACCACCAAGCCAGGTTGTGAGCACAGGGCTCAGCCTTCCTGCCAACTCTTTTCCAATCCATCTGGGCAACACCCCAGTGGGATGCAGCAGATGCTTCCCATCAAATGCCAAGAACAATATCCCCCCCCTCCTCTGTGGGCTGGTGGCCAGGCTTCTGCGTGGGGGTTCAGGGGGACAGGCTGAGGGGCAGGAGAATGGTTCTGATAGCTGGTATGATTTGCAGTGATGATGCCCCAAGGCAGCCCACATGCCTGCCCACAGACCGACCTCGAGAAGGGGCTGGGAGCACCCAGAGCCCCTGCCATCCTGGGGTGGGCAGGCTGGGGGAACTCCAAGCAGCCCGAGTCAAGGGACCATCCCCAGGCAGGCATGGCAGGACACAGGGGCCTCTGCCCAGGTTCTCTGTAGGCAGCGCAGCTGCTGGGCTGTTTTGGCACATTTGGGTGACATGTTCCTGTTTCTTCTGGTTTCTTCTCACTTGGCCTGGGAGAACGTTCAGGATGCCCCCATCTCAAAGACAAGCAAACCCCCTTCCTTTGGCTCACCTACCTCCTCAAACTGTGAACTTCCTCCCCATCTCAACAGCCCAGCCTCTTCAAAGTGGGTCTACACTGCGGCTTCCATCTTCCTACCACCCACTCACTTCTTAACCCGCGCCATCTGGTGTCCGCCCATCTCACTATTAACGGAGCTCTTGAAAAAGTCCTCATGGCCAATATCCAGCCCCACCCCATCTGACCTCGAGGGCAGCGCCTGACCCACAGGAGCCGGTTCTTCTCCCCTCTGTATGCCCTAGCACTGAGGTCTGGATAGCTCCCAGGGGACCCCCTCGCCC
The DNA here is from genome assembly GCF_009761245.1 of Sapajus apella. NCBI lineage: Eukaryota > Metazoa > Chordata > Mammalia > Primates > Cebidae > Sapajus > Sapajus apella. The sequence continues at coordinate 5,548,842 of NW_022436988.1, forward strand.
CCGGACTTAGTCTCCTGGGGTGACCACACCTCCGTTCCAGCTTCCCAGCTCAGCTGCCTCTCCACAGCTTGCCTCAGTTCTCCCCCTTTGAGCACTGCCCATTTTCTGAGACTCAGGCTCCCATTGGCTGCACCCACCCAAACCCCAGCCCTCTCACCAAGTCCTACTGCTGGCTTCTTCCTGGTGTCTCAAATCAGTCCCTTCCTGCCCACATCCATAAGGTCAGTTTCCGCCCTATGACCACTCCCCTGGACCAGAGGGATTGTCCCACGCCAACACCAACCTCCCATCTAGCTCCCTCCCACCCAGGCAGGGCTCTGCTGGATGACCCCTCCCACTTTATCACTCCTTTTCCCAAACAGCTTCCCAGGCTCTTCTGTTAAAGTAGAAATTCTTCCCTTGCATTCGAGGGCCGCTGCAATCTGGCCAACACACCTTCAAGGCTGAATTCCCACTCCTGTCTAAGGAGCCTACACTCTTCAGCTGGCCCCCACTGTCCCGCAAACCCCACCTAAAATCCCCCTTGGTAAATGTCACCCCCTCCAGGAAGCCCTCCTGACATCCTCCATCATATGTGACCAGTACCCCCAGAGTCAGACCGTGACTTGGAGACCTTGAATCTTACTCACCTTTGCCTCTTTCGGGTCTCCTAGGCAGCGAGCCTCAATCTATGTTTGTGGATCTCTGTAGCGTGAGGGCCCATTTCCTCCTTTCTCAGAAATGCTCACCCCACCTCCTGTCACGGTGCAACCTCCACTAGCAGGTACCTTCAACAAGCCTTTTTACTTTTTTCCTTTTTCTTTCTTTTTTTTTTTGAGACGGAGTCTCACTCTGTCACCCAGGCTGGAGTGCAGTGGAGCAGTCTCGGCTCACCGCAACCTCCGCCTCCTGGTTTTTAAGTGATTCTCCTGCCCCAGCCTCCCGCAAAGCTAGGATTACAAGCATGCTACCAGGCCCAAGTTATTTTTTATTTTTTTTTTTTTGTATTTTTAGTCGAGACAGGGTTTCACCATGTTGGCCAGGCTGGTCTCGAACTCCTGGCTTGAAGTGATCTGTTGACCTCAGCCTCCCAAAGTGCTGGGATTACAGGTGTGAGCCACCTCGCCTGGCCCAACATGCCTTCTTATAACCTTCTTGAAAAGCTATCATTATACCAACAGTGTGTCTTATAAATTGACAATAACTTAAAATGTGACATTTTATTAAAAGTGTGACCTTACTTTTAACTAATAGAGTTGGTTGTGGTGTGCAGCCAGCTCTACTATCCCTGCGTGATGACCACTTTGTAGATTAGCGACAGGCCCAGACCTGCGTCCAGTCCAACCACCCTGTCGCTCCAGCCTCCGTTCCCCTTGAGCCAACATCAAGCATGTCCCAGGGCTGCAAACTCATGGTGGATATAAAACCAGGATCCTCAACACCCAATACAAAACAATGGGGCCCTGCACTGATTTCAGCAGCAACCAGAAACCACGTCTGCCTCCTGCACCGGGGCACCCAGCCCTGTGAGCTCTCTCTCCAGAATAATGAAGAGGTGAGGACTGCCAATTGGGAGCTCCAGGCTGCCGACTGGGTGTGATGCTCTGCAACTCCTCAAACCCCTCCATCACCAAAATACGGGCCAAAGCAACTGCTGAGCAGCTGAGACGGCAGCATTTTGAGTCCAGCAATAAACAATCTGGTGTTTAGAGGAGACTGAGGCTCTGAGACTCGGGCTGGCGGGAAGGTGGTAAGATCAAGGAGTAAGATATTTGTTTGACTTCTGGAAGTAGGTTTGGTCAAGCCAGGCGCTGTGGCTCACACCTGTAATCCCAGTACTTTGGGAGGCCAAGACAGATGGATCACCTGAGGTCAGGAGTTCGAGCCCAACCTGGCCAAGGTGTTGAAACCCAGTCTTTATTAAAAATACAAAAATTAGCTGGGCACGGTGTCAGGCACCTATAATCCTAGCTACTTAGGAGGCTGAGACAGGAGAATTGCTTGAACCCAGGAGGCCGAAGTTGCAGTGAGCTGAGACTGCATCGCTGCACTCCAGCCTGGGTAACAAACAGCAGAATGCTGTCTCGACAAGAAAAAGAAATAGGTTTGGTGAAAGCAACAGTTCCCAATCCTGGTGACACGTTACCATCCTGGGGGGCATCCTAAAAATTACAGATAGCCAGCCTGGTGCGGTGGCTCACGCCTGCAATCCCAGCACTTTGGGAGGCTGAGGCTGGTGGATCACCTGAGGTTGGGAGTCCGAGGCCAGCTTGACTAACATGGAGAAACCACGTCTCTACTAAAAACACAAAATTAGCCGGGCGTGATGGCGCATGTCTATAATCCCAGCTACTCGGGATGCTGAGGCAGGAGAATTGCTTGAACCCAGGAGGCAGAGGTTGCAGTGAGCTGAGATTGCACCATTGCGCTCCAGCCTGGGCAAAAAGAGCAAAACTCCGTCTCAAAAAAAAAAAAAATGAAAAAAATACAGATAACCAGGTGCAGAGACTCACACCTATTGTCCAAGCTACTTGAGAGGCTGAGACAGAAGGACTGCCTGAGCCCAGGAGTTCAAGTCCCGCATGGGCAGCATAGCAAGACCTCACCTCTAAAACAATAAAATAAAAATTAAAAGCACAGATGTGTGGTCCTTGCCCCAGCAGTTCTAATCAGGGGGACGGGGGGTTGGTATCTTTAAAAAATTTCTCAGCAGACTCTAATGCGTAGCTGGTATCGAGGACTGTTGGTTAGGACTGACAGACAGATCCACACATGCCCACACGTGAGCCAGACACACACCTAGGATGTGCCAAGATCATGGCAAGATTCTGGAGCTGAACGTGCCTAAGAGCCACAGGCGTGGGGGCAGGGGTGGGGGCCAACAGCTCCTCTGCTGTCTAAGGAAGCTCTGTTCCCTTGAGGTTGAATCCTTTCCTCCCACATAATCCTCTGGCTCCTGCCACAGGACTGAAATGAACCCAGCACAAAATCCTTAGCTCAAACAGGGAACTGGGTATGAAGGCAGAAGACCCGCCCAGCTCCCGCTGTCTGAACGGTCGCGCAAAGCCCTGGCCAATTCAACGGGCAGCACTTGGAATTTTTATGAAGGGTCTCCATGCTATCCACTGCTTGGCTGGGATCCTCACCGCCATCTGCTGTGGAACAGAACAAGGACACAAGGACACCCATGGAGGGGGACAGAATATGTCGCTGGGGCATAAAAATTATTTTGAGGCCAGACGCAGTGGCTCATACTGGTCATCCTAGCACTTTGGACGGCTGAGGCAGGCAGATCACTTGAGACCAGCCTGGGCAACACGGCAGAACTCTGTCTCTACTAAAAACACAAAAGTAAGCGAGGCTTGGAGGTACACACCTGGAGGCTTGGCTACTCAGGAGGCTGAGGTGGGAGGATCCCTTAAGCCCAGGGGGTTGAGGCTACAGGGAGCCCTGATGGTGCCACAGCACTCCAGCCTGGGTGACAGAGACAAAAGAAACCCTGTCTCAAAAAAATAATTATTTTGAGCAGAAGGCATTCAAGCCTCCTGCACCCCTACTGCACTAAGAGAGCTCAGTTGTCAGGCCTGGCGTGGTGGCTCATGCTTGTAATCCCAGGACTTTGGAAGCCCGAGGTGGGCGAATCACAAGGTCAAGAGATTGAGGCCATCCTGGCCAACATGGTGAAACCCCATCTCTACTAAAAATACAAAAATTAGCCGGGTGTGGCAACACATGCCTGTAGTCCTAGCTACTCAGCAGGCTGAGGCAGGAAAATCACTTGAACCCGGAAGGCGGAGGCTGCAGTGAGCCGAGATCATGCCACTGCACTCCAGCCTGGTGACAGAGTGAGACTCCTTCTCAAAAAAAAAAAAAAAAAAAACTGTTGTCACAAATCTGCTCCCTGGGAGCAACTGACTCTTCCCTGAGAGATGAGTAGTTTCCACACCACACCTAAGCAGACACTGTCAAAAGACTGTCACATCTCCCATTTCAGCTCTTAATGGCCTATTTATCTTTCCAAAAAGTCACTTGTTTTGCCACAATATGCCATTTTTTTTTTTTTTTTTGAGATGGAGTCTCACTCTGTTGCCCAAGTTGGAGTGCAATGGCATGATCTCGGCTCACTGCAACCTCTGCCTCCCGGGTTCAAGCGATTCTCCTCCCTCAGCCTCCTGAGTAGCTGGGATTACACGCACCCACCACCACGCCTGGCTAATTTTTGTGTTTTTAGTAGAGACGGGGTTTCACCATGCTGGCCAGGCTGGTCTTGAACTCCTGACCTCAGGTGATCCACCCACCTCAGCCTCCCAAAAAGCTGGATTACAGGCGTGAGCCACGGCGCCCAACCCATAATATGTGCTTTCTCCTCTTCCTTTTCCCCTATTAAGATGGTATACAGGCCCGAAGATCTTTTGTTTTTGTTTTTTGGGGGTTTTGTCTTCCTTTTTTTACACTAATCAAGTGCAGTGGTGAGAAGAGAGAGTGGAACAAGGCATGTGATCTGTAACTGGCGGAGCGATCAACTGAGATAACTCACTGCCTTCTAACGGCTCCTTTGAGTCACATTTTTTAGTGAACTCCCATAGGTATGTGATTAAATCTGTCTTTTTTCTTGTTAATTTATCTTCAGTGAGTTTAATTCACAGGCCCCCAAACATTGAGCCTAACAGGGTAGAAGAAATGTATGTGCCCCCCCACAAAAATACTCCCCCTCTTCACCTCGGAGCCTTACCTTGCCCACCCACAGCTGGTAATGTGGACCCTGTTTCTCAGTCTCCAAAAGCAGGACAGCCTGCCCGAAGGATGTACCCATCACAAAAAGAGGGTCAGGTCTGGTGGGAAGAAAGAAATGGGAGAAGCAAATGTTCACCTCTTGAGCTAGACAGAGGCACCAGGTGTTCACTGCCCTGGGTAATAAACTTTTTTTTTTTTTTTGATACGGAATTTCACGTGTTGCCCAGGCTAGAGTGCAATGACGCGATCTCAGCTCACTGTAACCTCTTCCTCCCAGGTTCATGTGAGTCTCCTGCCTCAGCCTCCCAAGTAGCTGGGAATACAGGCACCCACCACCATGCCCGGTGAATTTTTATATTTTCAGTAGAGACAGCGTTTCACCACATTGGTCAGGCTGGTCTCAAACTCCTGACCTTGTGATCCACCTACCTTGGCCTCCCAAAGTGCTGGGATTACAGGCATGAGCCACTGCGCCAGGCCAGGTAGTAAACATTTTTAAAAACTGAAAGAAAAATCTTCAGCTTCACTGGGGCATAAAAGCCATGACCTTTTCTGTGGCTAAATGGCTGGGTGGCTCAGGAGAGGAGTGGTAGCCACCCTGACCCTCAGTGTCCTCGCCTGTACGTGGAGGGCAATGAAGCCACCTGCTGTGTGGCTGTCTGAGAGGCTGCGGCTCCAGCTTCCTGCCTCCCTGATGGGGTTTTGGGGAAGAGCATATGAGCTAGCGACATAAAAGCACTTTGAAAACCACACAAAGCGTCTAAGCGTGGGGGGAGCCAGCCGACTCCAGGCCTGTTTTCACAACCTGACAGAACTCCCCCCCGGCCCCCCCGCAGAGGGCCTTGTTTTTCCCTCCGGGGCAGGGGCCTGGGTGTCAGGCCTGAGGCCTGACAGCGTTGGCGGCTGCTCAGGGTATCCGGCATGAGACTGTGTTCTGTCCCAGACCCATTCCTAGCCCGGGAGGGAAGCAGGCCGGGGTGAGGGGTCTGAAACCCTTCATGTTTTTGGCAGAGACATGGGATGGGTGAGACTGTCACCCATGGCAAACCAAGAAGCTTGTTTGTTGGGACCAAACCAGCCCAGCCCAGCTCTCTCTTCTCCATTCTCTCCTGCTGGAACCAGGAGCCCAGGATATCAGAGGCTGAGAAGATACTGGAACAGTCCCTCCATCTATTTGTTCAGAGACAGGGACCCTAAGCCACCTTCCCCTCCAGCTCACTCCACAAATCCGGGCGTCTCTTTGTGCCAGACCCTCCCTGTCCAGGAGCTACAGGCCCTATTAGGGAGCCATCCGGGGTCTCACGGCCTCCACCACCCAGCTGTCCATCTCATCGGGCCAGGCCTGCAGGCGTGGAGACCAGCAGAATGGGGTTCAAATCTGGCTGCACCCTGATCAGCTGGGTGGCTCTGGGCACATGTCTTAACCTCTGGGAGGCAGTGCTCTCATCTGCAAAAAGGGGAAGGGCTCATTGAGGAAACTGGCAAGTAAAGGAGATGGCACCTGTGCAGACAGCACCATGCGGGCACCCAGCGGATGATCCCATGCCGCCTGCGTCTGCGGGAGGGTGGGTGGCAGGGAGCCGAGAGGAAGCGAGCAGCTGTCCGCTTGGGACACAGGCTGCTCTGAGTTGGAAGTGAAAACGGAATAAGCAGCAGCTGCTGTACGATGAGTTTCACAGAAGATCTTCTGAGCAAGTTCTCTCTTAAAGGTGCATGAAGGCCGGGCGATGTGGCTCACGCTTGGAATCCCAGCACTTTGGGAGGCCGAGGCGGGTAGATCGCCTGAGGTCGGGAGTTCGAGAGAAACCCCATCTCTACTAAAAATACAAAAATTCACGGGGCATGGTGGTGGGCGCCTATAATCCCAGGTACTTGGGAGGCTGAAGCAGGAGAATCACTTGAACCTAGGAAGTGGAGGTTGCAGTGAGTCAAGATCGTGCCACTGCACTCCAGCCTGGGTGATGGAGTGAGGCTCCATCTCAAAAAAGAAATATAAATAAATAAAAATATTTTTTTTAAAAAAAAGGTGTATGAAAAAGGCAAAATGCCGTGAGTGTTGTATCACGATATGTCAGTTACAAATGGGAACTGGAGGATTTCCCACGCCATCTGTTGCCTCATTCCTTCCCTCCCTGCATAGGTAGTAAGAGTCCCCTGGGTGTGGGGAGCATCAGGGGGCCTAGGGGGCCTCACAGACAAAGCACTGCCTGCTCAGATCTTAGACCCAAGGAGGAGACAGAAAAGTTAAAATAGGGTGGTAAGTGGAACAAATGAGGACCAGATGGGGCCATTTGGCAGCGCTCGGCAAGGCCCTTCTCAATGAGTCCCCGAAGAGGCCCAGCTTCCAGAGGAAGGAGTCACCGCTGGCGCAGGGCTGCAGAGGCCAAGGCCTGGAGGTGGGGCTCCCAGGGAAGCCATTCAGGGTGCCCAAGAGGAGGGGGGCAACTCACCAGCCTGGTGAAAAGGACAGTCATAAAGTGCCATGAAGCACCATCCGGGCTGCCAGCCCCCAGGACAGAAGGATGGCAGCAGTTAAGGTGTGGGGATCTGCTCACCTGATCCCCACTCGGCTCAGAAAATGACTGTTTCAGAACCACAGGCAAAAACTCAACTCCTGCAAGCTGCTGGCCTAGGGCGTCGCTGGGGAAAGGTGGGAACTCCCACCCGCCAGGGTCTCTAGGAGCCCTGGGCTGCGGGAGACGCCTGCAGGAGGTGGGGGGGGGGGGCGGGGGGGGGGGGGGGGGGATGAGTGGGGGGGGGTTTGAGGGGGGCAGGCTGGACTAGGGGCACTTCCCCCTCTTCTCTCAGCCCCTAGCCCTCAGGCCAGAGTGTCCTCAGATCCCTGGGGCCCTCGGGGCTGCAGATAGACAGGGAGAGGCGTGTACAGTAGCGGGTCACCTGGTTGCTGCAGGAAGTGGCCAGAGGCCCCAGGCTCAGGTACGGTGGTTATTCTTCCAGCCACTGCCAACGCTGCCACTCACTCGGGCCACTCCCTCCAGCCCTCCTCCCCACCAGGGAAGAAAGCACTCAGGAGCAGGAGCTGGGATATCCGGCTGGATACACAAGCATGACTTTGCATGACCCTGGGCCAGTCACTTAACTTCCCTGGGCCTCCGTTTCCTCACTTGCAAATCAGGCAGACAAAACCCCGCAGTCTCCTTCAGCTACAGAATTCTAAGTGTTTAAAAAAAAAAATCCACAGAAAGGAAGCATGCGCCCAGCCCACACCCTCACCTTCATCTGTCAAAAGGGGAAACGGTTTTGCTATGGTTGTTTTCCCCCGAATAGACATGGGAGACCTTTCCTATGATTGAGGAGCTGGGTAAGTCCAGAGGAGCCCAGAATCTTCTAGAGCTTGAGATCCACACAGGAATTTCTCCCAGTTCTTCCAGGACAGGAGCGCCGCTGCCTAATGCCATTCGCTTCCCACCACCGCTGTAGCAAATGACCGTACACACTTGTGACGTCAGACAACACAGATTTGTCCCACCCCACACCATACTAGGCTACAGGGAAGGTGTCCACAGGACTGTGCACCCTCCCGAGGCTGCAGGGGAGAACGTGTTTTCCTGCATTTTCTGCCCGTCCACAATTCTTGGCTTGTGGCCTCCTCCCTCCTTCCAAGCCTCTCTCCCACTGCACCACTCAGACCGTCCAATGTGCTTTTGAAAACGCTGGTGATGACAGCAGGCCCATGTGGATTATCCAGGATCATCTCCCTATTTTAAGACCAGCTGATTAGCGACCTGAACCGGCCCTGCCATGTCGCCTCACATGGGCCCAGGTGCTGGGGATTAGGATATACACACCTCTGGGAGTCATTATCCTGCCAACCCCAAGACCCAGGTCCTGGAGGGAGATGATGGGTAGGACTGCAGGCCCAGGTAGCTGCCTGCTTGGGTTCGAATCCTGGTTCCACTGCTAAGGAACTGGGAGAGCACATTATCTGTATAATGGAGTGGGGAGCCAGCCTCTTGGCTGTCAGCACAGAGTGAGGTGGTGTGCACAGCGCTTGGAGCAATGCCTGGCACGTGAGCAGCTCCGTGGGCATCTGTTCCCTCGTCACCAAATCTTATAAGAACTGACCTCAGCCCAACAGCTTCTCCAAACCTGTAGCTCCTTTTGGTCACAAGGCCAGGAGCAACCCCTGCAGGGCCATCCAGGCCCCCAGACCCTCTGAAAGTCCCACCCCACACGATGCTGGAAGCAGATGCAATGCAGGCTGCTCACCTACATGCAGCCACCAGAGAGGCCCAGGTGACGCTGCCTTCGATGGGTGCGCAGCGTGGGGCAGGGCCAGGCACCACCAACCAGCCACAGTCACCAGCGCAAGCAAGGGGTCCTCACTGTCACCTCTGGCCTGGGGCCAGGGAGAAGCTTCCAGAAGCCCCTGACTGTCCTACAGGGAGAGGGACCCCAGGACAACGCACGCAAAAGGCATTGTGGGGCAGCAAAGAGTCCTCCCCAGAAGCTGCATTCTGCGATCCTGACATATCATTCTCCTAGGCCACTACCGGGGTTCACGTGGGCTTTTGCAGCATGGAATTTGGCCACCCCAGAAGAATGACTGGGCAGGCCAGGGCCACTGGAGACGATGACAGCCGGACCCTCTGTGGTCTCCCTACCAGAATCATCAGGAGGCCAGAGTGGTCACCAACCCCTCACCTGGTCCCTGATGGGCAGCAGGTCTTGGGCGGCCTCCTGACCTCCCAAGGTCCTCCCATCTCACTGAGGGAGCCCAAAGTACAGACAGCCGCCCCTGGCTCCTCCGTGAGAGAGTTGGTTACATAAAGGCAGCCACACACCCAGCGAGATGAATTTGCAATCTTTGAGCCCAGGTCATTCTGGCTTCCCCACAGGGAACTCCTGGGGGCGTGGGGTGGGGGCGCAGAAGGGAGGGGTCAGCCCTCCATCCCTGGGAGCCAGGCCATGAGTCCTGAACGCAGGCCAAACCGCAGAGGCCTCTCTTCTCTCCAGGCCTCTTGCTTTCTAACCACTTCTGCATGGGGCTTCTTGTTTCCCTCTCAGGGCCCCACAGGGTAGGGTGAGGAGGTGCTGAGTCACAGAATCACAGCAGCTGCCACACGGGGGTGTCAAGGCAGGGATGCTGATGCCAACCGAGTGGCTACGGGGAGGCAGAACAGGAGGTCTGAGCCCTGGGCCTGGCTGGGCTGTGTGGCCCTGGGGAACTCACTCCACCTCTCTGGGCCTCTAGTTTCCTCCTCTGTAAGCTGAGGGAGTGAGGCCAGGGGATCTGCACGATTGTGTGAATCTGTGTCCTGCGTCTTCCGCTCACCACCCCACACAATGCTTCTAAAACCCGGCCTCCCAATGCCTCCGCAGCCTCCTGCCTAAGAAACATTTAGGGTTGTTCTTTATGCTGCGCCCCACACAGAGCCACTCTGGCCCTCTCCTGGGTGTCCTCGCAGGGTCGGGATGCTCAGCTCACCCTGCAGGGTCCCCCCGCCAAGGACTTTTAGTCACTCCCAGGATGGGGGCTGGCTGCCCGGAAGCGGCTTTTGCCCACCTCCCCACAGCCCTCAACCAGAGGCCAGTGTAGCAAAACAGGAGGTGTAGGTGGCAGGGGCCAGGGGCCAGGCCACTCCCTCCATCGGGGCAGGAGGGGGCGGAGGAAAGCTGGACACGTGATCATTCAAGGCTGAGGTTTTCTGCAGAGGAGGGGGCCATGGCAGAGGAAGCAGGGCCGGTGTTCTGGCAGTGGGAGGATGGGAAGGGGCTCTTGCTGGGCGCCCCCACCCCGCTGGCTCCAGCCCCACCCCCGTCCCATCTGCAGGGAGAAAGTGAGGCTCTTTGCTTTGCCAAATCCCAGTAATGAATCTCACATTCACTCCATCCTCTGCTTATTGGAAACCCTCTCTCCACCTTCTGGATCCGCTCTGAACAGCTGGGCTGAAGAAGCCGGTGGAACGAAGCACGCAGGGTGGCTTGGAGGGGCCTGTGCAGAGGAGAGCGGCGTCCCCGCCCACCCCTTCCTCTGAAGATAAGGCCTCCCTATTCCTGCCCTTTCCCTGGGAAAGCTGGAGAGAGGGACGAGGAAACGGGATCCACCATTAACTCCTTCGTGCGCATCGGCTTCCGGCAGGCATCCTCACGCTCCTCAACCAGCCCTGCAGGGTGGACAGGCAGCCATCGAGCGGAACTCCACTCCCGCCCAGCTGTGGAATTCAGTGTGGACGGCAAAGCACCCACACATAAACACGCACAAGGGGCCGACGCCAAGAGAACACGCACTCGGTTCTCCCTCGGTCCTCCAACAACATCTCCATGCTCCAGCCCCGAGTCATGCCCTCAACGGTGTAAGATTTTTGCAGGTGGAGGAACAGAAGCCCCTAAGAGGTCTGTGCCTTAAGGGTCACACAGAGGTGGGGCTCAGGAGCAAAGGCATCCAGATCCCGCAGTGTGGTGCTGGCAAGCGTGTGCTGCTGTGTTCACACAGTCCCTGGATGAAGGTGACACGCTGACCTCCCTCAGGTGGTTGCAAGATGGCCAGGAGGAGGTAAGATGCCAGACAAAGGCAGCCACCGATGCCAGCACTACAGATTACCAGGAACACCACCCTCGTGCCAAGGCGTCCGCCTCCCCTAGCTGCTTTGTTCTGTGTCGACATCCTTTGGGAGTGACACGTGTGAGACTGATCTATGCTGATAAGCGGCCACTGGCACCTCCAGACCACCCCAAGGAAGGGCCACTCTGCTGCCAACCAAGCATAGGGCAGGCGGCACTGGGGTACGACGACCTGCCCAGCATGGTCGCTCCACTTCTCCCTGTCTGAGCACGGGCTGGCAGGTTCAGAGGAGAGAAGGAAACAGAGCCACCTCGTGGGGCATGTTTAGTGAGAGAGCCACCTCAAGAGGCCGCAGAGCCAGGGCACCGGAGACACTGCTCAGCTCTGCCACTAACCTGCCAGCCACTGCACTTCTCTGGGCCTCAGGTTTTCCAATCAGAGGGCTGGCAGAAGAGGTAAATGACAGTGGTTAGGGATGGGGGCACTTTCCGAACTCAGACCCTCCCTCTGCCATACTCTGGGGGAGGCCTGGGCACATTACTTGACATCCCTGGGCCGTGAGTTCCTCATCGGTGAAATGGGAATAACAACAGAGTCGATTTCACAATGTAGTTGGGAGGATTCAATGGGATACTTACTCCAGGTAGAGAGCCCTTAAGACAGCCCAGGGTCCGCAGGAGGCCCTCGTTACTGTCATCAGCATCACCACTGCTGCCATGGTTGCCGGTGCCCGGCCCAGCACCAGCAGCCTGATGCCCGGCGGAGGGAGGGTGAATGTCTCTGCCCCCCGCAGCCCCTGCTTTCCCCTCTTCGCTCCAGCCATGGCAACAACAGGTGGAGTTCACTCTTAGTTCCAGCGACTGGCTACCCTCCTGAATTAAGGACTGGAGGCCCAGGCCTGCCACCCAAGGCCCAGGTGCAAGAGGGGTGAGCTGCAGGTCCTTGTCTTCATCAAACCCACGCTTCCACACCCTCCTCCCAGGCCTTTGCTTCACGTGCAAGAGCAAATGCCAACCTTCATGTCTGAGACGGGGGTTCCCACAAATGCCCTGGATGTGGGCTTTGACGGGGGTCATGGTGCAAGTCCCACCAGGGTACCTGGAACCACAAGGGGCTGCCTGCAGCCCACAGAGGGTCCCCCGCAGGCCAGTGGGGTCCACCCTGCCTGCCACCTGGTGAGGAGAACAGACTGCAGACTCAGAGCCAGCGAGACAACACGCCAGAGGAAGGCTGTGCAGGATGAGGGAGCCATGGACACTCAAGGCAGCCTCGGCAACCCACCCCAGACCCTGTGCGGGCACCGGGCAGGCCACCCTACCAACTCTTGGTACACTCCTGCGGGCCCTGCGCACAGACAGAGTGAACGGAGGCACAGGGAGGGTAAGTCTGACAGGGCCGGGGCTGGAGCCAGAGCGCCAGCCAGTCTTGCCACCAGGCTGCTTGGCTATATTCTCGGGCACTTTCCACGGACAGCAGGCCAAAGCAAGGCTGCCCAGACTGAAGGGGAAGGGGCCCTGCCTCTCCCACCATGGGCCTCCTGGAGACCCCAACACGGATCGCCAGTCCACACACAAAGCCCAGGGCCTTTGACAATTGAGAAACGTGAAAAACATACAGAACAGCTGCAGCTTAGCGCTTCTAACACACCAGACACGCGCAGGCTCACACATCGTCTCACTGTGGAGGCCAGAAAACTCTGTGCTGGGAAGTCCCCCGATTGCAGGAGGCCCCTCGGCAAGCTCCCCTCCCTGCCTGTCCACCAACGGGCGGAAGGACTTAATCAGGACCATATGGGAAGGGCCGGTGGGAGGGGCAGGGAAGGGAAAGGAACAGGCAACATCAAGTGCGCGGGTGGGGGTGGGGGGTGGGGGTGGGCTGGGATACCCTGGAGGAGGGGGCAGGGGCGCACTCCCTGTCTGACTCACAGGGAACAGGGTTCGGGAGGTGCAGGGGAAGGTCCCAGCCTCCCCATCTCTCTTCCTCTGCAGACTCACTCACAGCCTGTCCGCAGGCAGTGACCCCGCTCCAGCCCTACCCCTCTGGGCTCTCGAAAGCGAGCCAGGACAGTGCGGGGGTGATGCTGCTATTTCCGGTGTGCCCATGCTGGGCCTGGGTTGGGTGGGAATTCGGCTAGGGCGTCATCCCTTCTGACCGCCACAGGCACAAAAGCCGCTCCGTGTCCCGCTGCCCTGTGTGGGTCTTTTCCCTGCTGCCCTTTAACCCCACAGGAGGGACACCTGAACAGACCCTGTGGGGGGCTCCTGCACCCAGCCCTGCCCTGACCTAGCAAACCCTCTTTCTGCCCTTGGGGCAGGAGCCTCCAGGTCAGGCCTCAGACAATGGGCAGAGAAGAGGCTGCCTGTGCAGAGGGGCCTCCCGGCTCACAGGAAGGGAGGCTCTCCTTCCCTAGAACGTGGCTGCAGCATCCTGAGACCGAGGGGGACGCCACAGCTGGGGATGGTGGGACGGAGGCTCCTCCACAGCATCCCCGATGCTCAGAGCATCTCGTCTTGCACAAAAAAAACTCTCAATTCTCTTGAGGGCTTAAGCCATTCTGAGTTGAGTTTTCTGTCACTCAGGCCAAAAGCATCCTGTTGGAGCAGCTGAGGGCACAGTGGGAGGGGAGGGGCGGGAGGGAACACCCCTCAAGGGCAACAGGGGATCTCTGACTCCAAGAATCAGCGCCTGTGGACACGGCCACCCACCCCAGCTCTGAACTGCCCCCTGCCAAGGGGACAGAAATTCCCGGGAGCGGACTGCAGGGGGCCTCTCTCATGAGAACAGTGACTGGTCAGGCCACAGCTCACAAGTCAGCAACTCTGCTCGGCCGCCGCGGCGGTCCCCTCTGGATGGCTTCCAGAAAAAGGGTTCCCCCTCAGTCGTCAGTGTCCTGAAATCTGAGAATATTCTCAGGACAGCAACTGCAACAAAAGCCCATGCTGAGTGAGCGCCAGGCCCCACCTCCAAGCCGCACACCCCGCCAGCACCCCCGCAGCCCTCACACGACCACTCTGCCCTTCCTCCCTCTCTCCTCCTCCAACACATTGGAAAACGGGCAGGGAAGGGTTAAGCTGGCCTGAGGAGGGGCCAGTGGAACAGCCTGGGGGTCCCGTCTCCAAGAACCTCACCTTGCGATGGGGACCCTCAGGTCAGGGAGCGGGCACAGCCCTCATCTCTCTACCCCCAGTTCTCAGCACCAGGCCTGGCACAGAGGCGGCTTCGGCCACAAATAAATGAACACGTGAACGAGAGCCTGCAGAAGGAGGAAGGCAACAGGGACGAGGCAGAACAGGAAAAGCAGCCAGCACCGCCACGACTATTCTAAGCACTTTGCTCCACAAGCACTTTGCTTCTCACCACGGCTCTCAAGTGCACATGTCTATTAGCCCATTCTACAGAGGGTAACACAGGCGAGCGTACTGGCCAGGGCCGTGCTGCCAGGAAGACTCAGGTGGCTTCCCAGCTGGGCGCTGGTTCCCACGGCCTTACAGGCAGCCCATGAAACACACAGAGAGAGCATGTGAGGGGCCCTCCCTACTGCCCCGGCCCCCCAATGGGGTCTACCCTCTGCTGAAACCTCCCGAACCTGTTTCCAAGACCCACCAGCCACGAGACACTTTTTTGGACATCCAGAAGCACCCGCCTACGGCTGTTTGGCCTCGTCCTTTTATAGGGAAAGACTTGGGTGAAAAGTGGAAACGATGAACATCCCTGAGAGAGGTGGCAAGGTGCCACTTTTTTTTTTTTTTTTTTTTTTTTTTGAGACAGCATCTCACTTCCGTCACACAGGCTGGAGTGCAGTGTCATGATCTTAGCTCGCTGCAACCTCCACCTCCCGGGCTCAAGCTGTTCTCCTGCCTCCGCCTCCCAAGGAGCTGGGACCACAGGCATGTGCCACCATACCCAGCTAGTGTGTGTATTTTTTGCAGAGATGGAGTTTCGCCATGTTGCACAGACTGGTCGCCGACTCCTGGGCCCAAGCAATCTGCCTGCATCAGCCTTCCAAAGTGCTGGGATTACAGGTGTGGACCACCAGCTGAGGCGGCTCTCATACAAAGCAGGGAGAACCATCTTTAGTTCAAAATAGATGAGTAAGTATTATGCACATATGTAACAAAGACTAGAAGGAAACGCCAACATAACACTGCTTGTCTGGAGGATGCAATTATTATTGATCATTTCCTTTACATTTTCTAATTTAATTTTTTTGTCACAAGTAGGTGTGATTTTCAAAATCACAAAAGATAAAGGTTTTTTTTTTGCTTTCTTGTGTTTTGTTTTTTGGGACAGGGTCTCACCCTGTCACCCAGGAGCTGACGACAGTGGCGTGGTCATAGCTCACGGCAGCCTTGAACTCCTGGACTCAAGCAATCTTCCCACCTCGGCCTCCTGGGGAGCTGGGACTACAGGCAAGTGTCACCACACCTGGAGCTTCTTTTTTTTTTTCAGTTTTTGTAGAAATGGGGGTCTTGCTATGTTGCCCAAGCTGGTCTCAAACGCCCGGCCTCAAATAATTCTCCTGCCTCAGCCTCCCAAAGCTGGGACTGCAGGCGTGAGCCACCACACCTGGCAAAGGTTGTTTTTCAATCAGGAAGACAGATGCCTCTTAGCAGTTCTGACCTCTACCCCTTGGCATCGCCTGGCCAAGCAGATGAAAAGTTCCAATAAGCTGTCAGCCAGCACTGGGCTGGGGTCTTCCCTGGGCAGCTCCAAGTGGCTGGGATCCGGCTTCTTTTCCAGAGCTGGGTCCAGAAACCAAGATCGGGAATGCGTGGTGGCTGTTCTGCGGGCCCGTGCTATGAGGTCACTTCCCTGGTTCCAGTGATCAGCTGCTGGCTGTAGGGCGCATGTGGGTTCAGCCAGGGTTTGTGTCAACACGGCTCTGCTCTATCCACGGCCTGGTAGGTTCCTCCACACCCCGCCACATGACAACCCCAGGAAAAATGTTAGCAGGGAGGAAGCCACTAGGGGTGTGTTAGGAGAGGCTTTCCAGGGACAGATTTTTAAAACTGCTTCGAAGTCCTCTCTAAGGACTTTGAAGGCCTTCACTGCCCCCTACTGACTGGTCCTGGCTTGGGCAGAGGAAGCTGGGGTGGAGCTGGCGGGGTAGGGTGGCCAGCACCCCCAAAATAAGGAGATGAGCTGGGAGAACAGGGGGCTGGGAAGGCAGCCTCAGGCCAGCTCCTGCCTCCAGAACCACTGTCCCCTTTGTCGGGCCACAAAATGAGGCTGGCAGGACACAGGCCTGCGTGAAAGCACTGTGATTGCCCTGGGCACCTCACGGTGAATCCCAGCAGAGCCAACCCCCAGGGTCTGCTGTCCTCCAGGGAGGACAATGCAAGGCACCAACGGAGCCCAGAAGCACATAAAGGATTTGACAGCCTTGAGTTGGGGGGGACACAGTTCTGCAGCAGGAGAAAGAGGGGCACAGGGACAGGTTTTGCCCACCGCCCTAGTGACCATCACCACTCAAGGCTGGTACGGACCCCTCAGAGGGGACCTGCAGGGCGCATCCACAGTGCGAGCGCTCTTCGAGAAGATACCTTATTCCGTCTCCGCAAAAAGCCAGGGTTCAACCTGGTGAACCACCTTTCCCCATCTGCCCCGCCCCGGGGGCTAGCCCTGAGTGGCTCCAGGCCTGGGTCCAGAAGGCACGCCCAGGAGGTGAGCTTCCTCATGCCTGCGAGGCCCCTGGGCCCTCAGCCTGAGCTCAGGTATTCGCACCGTGCCAGGACAGCCCCAGGCAGGCGTCTTCACTTCTGCAGGACACGGAAAGGCGCCACGTGGCAAGGCCTGAGTGATGAGTGGTCCTCGCTCCGGTAGCAACCGGCACTACCAAGATGGCCAGCCACTCCGGAGGCAAACGCCAGGCCCTGGCGTGCAATGTAGGGGCCAGAAGCCTGGTCACCCCACATCTACCCCACCCACTGTGTGGCTCTGAGCACAGCCCACCCCTCTGTGGCCCCGGGTCTCAGCTCCCAGGTCTCTAAGGCCCCTGCGGTCCCCACAGCTCAGGATCCTGGTTTTCACTTGGAAACCAGGCCTGGCCAGCAGGGCCTCCCTCGTCAGCCCACTTGTGGCCAGCGCCTGCCCAGCACCCTCCAGCTTGCTATCCCCATCCCCGCAAACTCCACACCAGCATCCCAAGCCCTTCCTCCTCCAGGAAGGAGACTGTCCCCAAATGTGTCCCTGTCCCCTTTCGATCACAGCCCAGAAAACTGAGCAGCA
Source organism: Sapajus apella (assembly GCF_009761245.1). Lineage (NCBI taxonomy): Eukaryota > Metazoa > Chordata > Mammalia > Primates > Cebidae > Sapajus > Sapajus apella. The sequence continues at coordinate 5,566,309 of NW_022436988.1, forward strand.
GCCTCCCACCTCATCTCCCTGCTGGATTCTTGGCCTTTTCAGACACCCCCTCTGGTTCTCTGCCAACATCCCCACCACACAGTCAGCCCTCAGTCCCTCCAACAACTGGCGAGCACGCTGTGGCCCAGGCTGCCGGCGACGCCCCCATCTCGCAGCCTGTGGAAGCCCGCACACCTCTCAGCCAGGTGGGCTGCAGGAGCCAGTTGTGGCGAGGGCAGGAGGCCTGAGTACTGATGGCATCAGCACGGTCAAGATCATGTTCAGATCAAGGTCATGGTCAGTGAGCTTCTCCACCTGCAATTTCCTCCTCACCAAGGCGGCTTCAACCTCAGGCTGGGCCTTGGCCTTGGCCTCAGGAACTGTAGACACAGCCCCCAGCCTCCGCCCCAGGAACTCAGCCTCACACACACTGCAGGACACGAAGCTGGGGCACAAACAAACAGCCACGAACAGGCACATCTGCAAGCAGGAGCAGGGGGCACAGGGCTGCTGAAATGCTCCCATTCCCCCCAGCTGCCTCCTCCAGGACTTACTACTTATTATACACTGACTGTATACCCAGGGCTGTGACACATCTGCTTTTTACATTATCCCATTAAACCCCCAAATTTGTCCCCAATTTACAATGAGACAAATTCAGAGTAAATAACCTGCTTATCAGCATCTGAACCCAGGGGTGGCTGTGACCACCCTCCTTCCATCTCCTTTCAGCCCACACAGGTACTGAGACACACGTGAACGTCACAAGCTGGGAAATGCACCCTCCTTGCTAACCCCACAGCACCCCCAGTCTGTGCCTGAAGCTGCCAGCGCCCTCCCAACCAGCACTACTCTCTGGAGCCTGAGCTGTCGCTGTGTGACCCAGAGTTGAGGCCCTAACCTCTCTGGGCTACACCTGCAAAATGAGGATGCAGCCGCACAGCCTACTTCAAAAGGTCACTAAGTTGCCTGCACAGCTAACATCTGCCAAGCCTGTGACGTGGACAAGCTTTCCTTCAGTTTCAAAGTGGTACCCCCACCCAGTGTGGGGGTGGGGCTGTTAGTTCCCCCTTCTCTGGATAAGGAAGTTGAAAGGCTCCAGAAGGCGCCACGGTCAGCTGGTTTGCCAGTAGGTACAGCACTCCCCGTCACTCATAGTCCACCCTTGGCCACTGCGCCTGTCTCCCCAGTTGAGATTCTGTGTGCACCTGAACACTTTGCCAATGGTTGAGCCTGCGCCAGGGTCACTGTGTCAGCTGGGCCTGCCAGGCCTCCCTCCCTGAGCTCTGTCCAAGGTGGGATCAGTCCTCATACCTTGCTCCTTTGCCAGGCTCCCACACAATGGCCCTGAAAAGACCCTGGAGTCAGAGATCCGGCTAAATCCTGGCCCACACCTGCTGTGTGACTATGGGCCAGCGACGCAGCCCCTCTGTGCCTCCCGGGTTGCTGTGAGGGTTACAGGAGATGCGCGGAAGACCCAAGCTTGGTGGCTGGCGTGCTGGGAAAAGCTAGTTCTGTGGTACAAGGACGGCAGTGGTAACAATAAATGAATCAAATGAAAACAAGGCAAATGGGCGTAGGCGGACGGGGGAAGTGGGGTGGGGTGTCTCCCGCAGCGAAGGGAGAACCCCCTCCAGCTGTTTTTTCCTGGGATTGCTTCTGGAACCCGCCCTGCCATGGCTCTGCCCTAACTCAGCTTCCCAGAGCCTCAGAGCTCTGTCCCCTCCCCTGCATCCCATCTCGTCTACCTTGGATTAGTCCCCTAGAAACCCCATCTCCTGGCGGGGCGTGGTGGCTCATGCCTGTAATCCCAGCACTTTGGGGGGCCAAGTTGGGCAGATCACAAGGTCAGGAGTTCAAGACCAGCCTGGCTAACATGGTGAAACCCTATCTCTACTAAAAATACAAACATTAGCTGGGTATGGTGGCGGGCACTTGTAATCCCAGCTACTCAGGAGGCTGAGACAGGAGAATGGCTTGAAACCGGAAGGCACAGGTTGCAGTGAGCTGAGATGGCACCACTGTGCTCCAGACTGGGCGAAAGAGTAAAACTCCATCTCAACAACAAAAACAAAAAACCCATCTCCTGTCACTCCCAGGGCACGAAGGTTGGTCGGTGGGTTTAGGGATTCCCATCTTCTGATCTTCTCATCCAGCCCCAGTGGCTCACCTCACACTCACCTGCACTCACAGGTAAGACTCGCACCTCCGGCCTCTGCACAGGCGGCCCCACATCCCGGGAGCTCCCCCTCCGAGGACTGCAGAGCACAGGGACCTCTCTGACTCCTTCTTAGCTCCAACCACGGGCAGTCCGTGTCATAGCAATGCCTTAGCTGCTTGTGGCTGTCTGCTAAGTCATGATAATGCCCCCTGCCCTCTAACCTAATGTCTGCATACAGACAAACCTCCACATTCTAAGCCCACCAGATACCACTTCCTCCAGGAAGTCTTCTCTGACTGCTCCAGTTGGACAGAGGCTTCCCCCGTCTGTGCTTCCCTAGTGCTCAACAGGCATCCACCGAGCACCCGTGACATGCAAGGTACCCGCAACACAAGTCAGTGTCCCCTGCCCTCCTAGAGGGCTGGTGAACAAATAAACAGCAATATTCTCCAGTGCTCATCCATGCCCCACAGAAAGCCACCCGCAGGCCTGGGAGGGTGACTTTAACTGCCGTGACAGGGAGGCCTCTCCAAGAGGGCGGCACTTCAGTAAGACCTGCATGAGGCAGCCAGGAGATCTGAGGAGGGACCTCCCAGGAGGGAACGAGCGGACATTCTTCCGTGAGGATGAGCCCTCGTGTCCCAGGAGCAGCCAGGCCAGGGGCCGGTGCGGTGAGCAGGGGCTGAGAGGGGTGGCCAGAGGATGTAGCATCTCACAGGTCGCCTCAAAAGGAGTCAGCGCCCCAAGTACAGCAGGCACCTAGGGAGGGTTTAGGCTGGGGAGTGATCTGAACAGATTCTCCATCCAGGAGCTCATGGGGACTCCCAGGCTCACACTGTGGTGGCCCTGCACACCTCTGGGGGGCACCCTTTACACCATCATCAGAGGCAGTGCTCCTGGGGGAGATGTGCTGCACAGGGGACTCACTGGCCACCCTACGGGGCGGACTGCAGGGGGCAGTGTGGGGTAGGTGGTCCTAGGTAGGAGGGACAACCGCCCAAGCAGGGGTCAGAGGGGACTCAGATTCAGGAGGGATCCTCAACTTCTCAGACCCCAGCAACTAGAGGCAGGGGGGCAGGGTGCTGCTTCCTGAGATGGGAGGTCTGGGGGCCCGGCTGCATTCCCTGGTGTGGAGGTGCTGGGAGGGGTGGAGGCCTCCTTCTGGGCTAGGACCCTCTGCTCATCCTGACCCACTGCTCCGATCCCCTCTGCCTGTCTGAGAGCAGAGCACAGAGCCCTGCAGGGCCACACAGCAGCCTCTCCGCTTACAGATCAGATCGGAGCCTCAGGTCCAGGAGGGCTGGGACTGTCCAGGACCACATGGCCAGGGCAGACACAGCCAGGCCAACCCCGTGACTTCTGGCTCCATGCATAGCTTCTAAGCACACAGGTAAAACTCTGCTGGCTGGGAGGGCAGTGGGTAGATGAGTAGGTGGGCAGCTTCCTCTTAGCCTTCCAACACGTGTGTGCCAGGTCCTTGGAGGAGGAGGCACAAGGACCCTACCTTTCCCAAGAGACAGAGGAAGACGCAGTGGAGGGTCCCTCTCTGGCTGAGGCTCCAGGCCCTGAGTGGTGGATGCAGCCCCACTTGGAGGCTGGAAGCCAGGTGGCCTTGGGGATTTGTGGGGCCCGCCAGCTCAGCTGAAACTCCTTCCATGTAAGGGAACCCCCCACGCAGCATCCCTTTGGCCAGAGAGGAGGCCAGGAAGAGGTGAGGGCTGCAGCCAGCGTGGCACTCGGGTGGGCTCACCCTAGGGACACAGTCACAGTCCCCCTCCAGGACCTCTGAGGCCCTCAGGTACAGGGTCAAGGACTCTCAGCTGCAGGCAGGAGAGGGCCCCACAGCCGCAGGTCCCGGGGGTCCAGCTTGCAAAGCCCAGAGGCTTCCGGGGGCCGCTGGCCCGGCTTCCTGTGCAGCTGGGTTTTCCTGGGAGGCCCTCCTCCAGCACTCTCAGTCCCCAGCCTGCACGACCTCCCACAGCTGGGCCCATCTTCCCAGGCCCGGGTCACGTGGTACAGGTCAGTGGGGCTCTAAGGGAGGGCAGGGCGCCAGGAACAGCCCGGGGATGGGGGGACTGGAGCAGAGCTCACTTTGGCCGCCTGCCCACTTTGCACAAGGGATGCTAGACTTCCACACATGGTCACTCAACTTCGCCCAAACTGTGCATAAGTGCTAGTTACCCTCACCCTACGATAGGAATCTCAGCTGGCCAAGGGACAGCTCAGAATCTGAGCGGAGCAGGGGTCCAGGCCTCTGAGGAGTTCTAGGCATCCCCAGCCCCTCCTTCTGAGTGCTGAGTCCTCACACTTAGCGCCTGGGTGCCCATTCACTTGGGGGCCCGGCAAACCGCTAGTCAGCGCGGTTTACAAAGGGCTTTTGTGCAACGCTCTCATTGATTCTCCCAAAAACCCTCCGAGGCAGGACAACGTTATTCACCCCATGTTACAGACAAAGCAACTGAGTCATAAAATGGCTTGCCAAAAGACGCAAAGGCAGAAAGATCCACAGCAAAGAGCTTCTCTGTGATCCTGAACAGCAAGGCCCCCAAGGCCCTCACAGGAACAGTCGCTGGGGGTGGGAGGGACTGAGAGCTTAATGAGCAGCCTCATGCCACCCTCAAGAGGCACCTTGAAGGTCAAGGTACTGGGCCCAAGCAGGCTGGACTTTGTTCCCTGTACCCCTTCCACCTCGTTAAGCCCCTTGCCTTCCACCCAGATAGGCTGGGAGGTGTCCACATCACATAGTGGAACAGCTGGCAGGTCATGGCCCCCCACACTGAGCCAAGGGGCTGGACCAGAGGCTCAAACAGTGGCACAGAAACCATAAGCCTCGCTGTAAACCAGCTCAGGCTTTGGAGCCAAGCAGCCCTGTGCTCAAAGCCAGGGTCAGCCGCTTTTAGCTGTGTGGCCTCGGGCCAGTTGCTCAACCTCTCTGTGCCTCGATGCCTTCTTCACTACGGTAGTAACAGGAACTGTTTTCCAGGGCGGTGGTTCAGATACATCCCATGAAGCACATAAAGCTTTGAGCCCAGCGCCTGGACATCAGGACTCAGTAAGTGGTCACTTCTGATTCATTAAATATTAATAAGGCGGGGGGGTGGAATGACAGCCTCCCTGTGTTGTCCCTAAAATGGAAACAAATTTGCTCGGCACTCAAAGCAGCAGAAAGTGAGCCAAGGACAGGCTCCCAGCGGCCATGCCCTGGCAGAGTGTTCCCTGCTGGCCCCAGGCAGGGCTCAGGGCGGGCGGCCACCCTCCAGATGAGCTCATAGCTGGCACCTGTTTCCAGAGCACATGTCTGGACTTTCCAGATCTTTCCTCCCCTCTCTCTGACCTTCCTCTACTCTGCAACCCCCACCTCCTGCCACTTTCTTACTCACTCTCTCCTTTCATTCCTGTTCAAAAACAAATAATGGAGGCCAAATGTGTCAGCTGGCTCCCTGGAAAGGCTTCCCTGCAGCAGGAACGCGAGGCGGGCGGTGGAGGATTACTCAGCGCAGGCCATGTGATCTCCGCACGGAGCCGGGGAAGGGGAGGCGCTGAGATCGAGGGTGCTAGGATCAAGGCACTGAGATGGAGTCACTGGATGATGGCCAGGGCCAGCATCCATTCCCACCCCAGCAGGGACCCCCACATTTAGGGGCCCCATCTCTAAAGTCTCTTGGGCAAGAGAGGCAAATCCCATCACAGGGTCAGAAACACTGCCTCCAGGCCGCCATTTGGGTAGGGGCGGGAGATTCCCGGCTGGTTCCTAAACATTCATTCTGTGGACGAAAGGATCAAGGGGAACTCAATGTTTCCACAGCAGCTTGGTCAAGATATAGGTATCAGGCTGGGCGCAGCGACTCACCCCTGTGGTCCCAGCACTTTAGGAGGCTGAGGTGAGTGGATGGCCTGAGGCCAGGAGTTCAAGACCGGCCTGGCCAACATGGTGAAATCCTGACTCTACTAAAAATACAAAAAATTAGCCAGGTGTGGTGGTGTAGTCCCAGCGACTTGGGAGGCTGAGACAGGAGAATCACTTGAACCCAGGAGACTGCCGTGAGCGGAGATTGCAGCACTGCACTCCAGCCTGGACGACAGAGTGAGACTCTGTCCAAAAAAAGAAAAAAGATGCAGGTATCGTCTCAGGGTTCACAAGTCTCACCTGACACTTGACATTGTCATTTAATCCTGATACAGATCCTAGCAGGAAAAGGGAGACGAGCCGGAAGGCTGTGGGAACGAGGGCGTTTAGAGCAGGGCTTATTAGACTTTCTCTGGCAGGCAGAAGGCTCCCATGGAGGCTCCTAGACAAGCAGTGGGCCCACCAGAGCCCCTGGTTCCAGAGGGCGGGTTAGGGCCCAGGAAGCCGCATTTTGGCAGGGAATTCAGGGCTACCCTGAGCCATACTTTGGAAGCAAGAGCCAGGAGGGCAGAACAGAACCAGGAGCAAAACTTCTGTGGTTTCATGGGCATGGGCCCCTGCATCATCTGAGGTGACCATTAGCCTGGTTTCCTGGGACCAGCCCTGAGCACGCACTCCCTGGGGAAAGCGGGACCTGCAGGTGAGGGAGGACAGTTTTCCAGGATCCCCTGGCCCCCCTCTCTCACCCCAGCTTCCCCCCACCTCTATCCTCCACCTAGAACTCTCGAGACTTACTCCTGGAGGCCCAGAGACCAGAAATGAGGGGAGACAAGGGGAGAAGCTCCCCTCCCCATTCCCCAGCCACGCCAGTGGGCTGACCTCCCAGGAAGCCACGCCAGCCACTGCTACTGTCCTGGCCGCCCTGCCTGGCCCGAGGCCAGATGATGACAAGCCTTTTCTTCCGCCTGCTTCTTCACCTGAGGCTCCTGCTGAGGCCTGGCCACAGGGCCCAGAGGCACAGCACAGAGCCCAGTGCTGTTCAAGAACAGATAGGGCTGAGGCCTGGGTCCTGTGCCTGGGAAGAGCCGAAAAGGGTTAAAGGAAAACCCCAGCCAGCGCAATGGCTCATGCCTGGAATCCCAGCACTTTGGCAGGCCAAGGCAGGAGGATCATTTAAGCCCAGGAGTTCAAGGTCAGCCTGGGAAACATAGTGAGAACCCCTTTCTACAAAAAAAATTTTTTAATTGGCCAGGTATGCTGGCTCAGGCCTGTAATCCCAGCACTTTGGGAGGCTGAGGCAGGTGGATCACAAGATCAGGAATTTGAGACCAGCCTGGCCAATACAGCAAAAACCCATCTCTACTAAAATTACAAAAATTAGCTGGGCGTGGTGGCAGGCGCCTGTAATCCCAGCTACTCAGGAGGCTGAGGCAGGAGAATGGCTTGAACCTGGTAGGCGGAGGTTGCAGTGAGCCGAGATCACGCCACTGCACTCCAGCCTGGGTGACAGAGCTAGACTTTGTCTCCCAAAAAAAAAAAAAAAAAAAAAAAATTTAATTAAAAAGTTAGGCAGGTGTGGTGGCACATGCTTGTAGTCCCAACTACTTAGTAGGCTGAGGTGGGAGGATCGCTTGAGCCCAGGAGGTCCAGATTACAGTGAGCGGGAGATTGAGTCACTGCACTCCAGCCTGGCGACAGAGAGAGAGGCTGTCACACACCAAAAAAAAAAAAAAAAAAAAACCCACACTCCATGGAGTTTAGCAGAACCTTTGGCCAGGGTGTCTCGATTGGAAAATGAGGGCGGCAGCTGCCAATCCCTGAGGGTGAAGACCCGTCCTCTAACAACCTGCACCCTGGCGCAGTGAGGGGAAGCGCCTGGGGAAAGACGCCGGCGGAGGCACAGAGCTCAGCCGATCTTCGGTGGAGGAACCTCTCCAGCCCGAAAGAGAAAGATAATAAACCTCAGGTGAGTTGCCAAAAGCCATCCCTGGACAAGCGGAGGGTGCATTCTGGGACATGGGGATACCTTCTCCCAGGACAGGAAGCAAAACCAGGAGGCAGAGATGCAGGCGGGCAGCGGAGCCTCCCCGCTCTTCCTGGAGCCCTCACCTCGCTCCCCGGGGAAGCACAGACCCTATCCCCACCACAGCCAAGGGACTTCCTGTTGGCTTTCCCAGTGTCCAGCCCAGGTCTTGTTGGGAGAGAAAGAGAAAGATGAGCTCCCAGCAGCTGTGACTGGAGGAAGAGAAATGAGTTCCAATCTGTTCCTGCTCACCCCACAAACGGCCGGTGTTTTATTTCAAAATCCAGTGCAGCTGAGGGACTGAAGGAAGATGAGACACCTAACTGGGGTTTTCTTTCATTTCACCCTTGCACAGGAAAGAGCTAGAAGAAACGGGAGGTCCTGGGCTCCTGGCATCCAGCCAAAGCCTCAGGCAGGGGCCCAGACACAGGGCTGTGCTATCATTCTGGGTAGCCCAGGGCTCAGCAATGGTAGACCTCCACCCCCCACCACCCCTGCATAGCACCCGGTCTCCAGGGCAGCTCAGCAGCCAGGCTGCCCCAGTGTTCAAATCCAGACACTTAACTGTGGGGCCTCAGCCAAGTGGCTGAAGCTTTCTCTGGGCCTTGATTTCCTAATCTGGAAAATGGGATCATGAAAGTAACTGCTGGGCAGGGCAAGGGTAAGTGAAAGCCAGCGTTTGCGAGCGATGTGGTTAGGACTGTCATTATGATCAGTGACTGAGCCTTCTCCTCCCACCTGAGACGGTTTCACTGATGGTTGCTGGAAGGATCTGCACCCAGAAAGACCAGGGAATTCATTCCATTTGGAATCCCGGAGGGAAAGGGAGGTCCCAGGGGCAGCTGGCTGCTGCAGGGGAGAGGGCAGGAGACAGCTGGGGGACAGAGGAGCAGGGACAGGAGGAGGAACGGCCAGCAGAGAAGGCCCCCTGAGAGCTAAAGGACTGGGCAGCTCGAGTACTCCTACTGAGAAAGACTCCTCTGGACACCTGGGCTGAGGATTCCCAGGTCCCCTGGGTGGAGCAGAATCAGCCATCCCTGAAGCCACATGTCCCCCAGGCTTGCAGGCACAGGTGGGGGGCTGCCCAGGTGTCTGTTTCATAGGGGCAGGCCCTGAGGCCAGGGTGGCCAGAGGACCTCACACAGCCCAGTGGGGGCCTTGAAGAACCACCAGCCGAGAAGCTGCAAGCAGCAGGCGAATGTTCCTCAAAGCAAACTTCCTGCCCACTGAACACGGGAGCGCAGCTTCCAGCCGCTCAGCCGGGCTGTCTGGCCATTTCTCTCTTCCTGCATAGAACATCCCCAGACAGAGCAGCCAAGCAATGGCATGGCCAAGCAGTGGTGTGCATTCCAGGCCTGGCCTGCAGCTTGACCTGCTGCCGCCCTCCAAGGAGACACAGGAGCGGCCAGGGCTCCCCTAGGCTGCCACAGGAATGAGGCAGGGCTGTGACCTCCTCCATGGTCCAGGCGCCTGGAGGAGGGACCATGAGCTCCAGTTCAGAGGGCAGACAGGAAACAGAGGGTCCACCCTCCCCCCAACCACAGAGCTGGCTGCTCCTCCACTGCATCCTCCCCAGCCACACCCCACACCAGAAAACCACTGCACCCAGTGGGTGAGTTTGTAGCCACACCCAGCCCAATGAAGTTACCTGGTGGGGGCCTTGGGGGATGAGGCCCCCTGAAATACACACGGGTAGTAGGCAAGTCAGAGGCTGCGGGGGGCCTTGCTTCCTGGGGATGGCCGGGAGGTGCCTCAACCGTCTGTAACCCGAGCCCTGTAACCCGAGCCCGCAGTGACCCACTGCTTCCCCATCCCAGCCCTCTCTAAGCAGCATCAGATAAGCATTAGTCAGCAGGTGCGGCAGGGAGCCGCGCTAAGGCAGGCCTGCAGTTAAACCAGCCGGGGAGACCCAGGAGAGACCTCGACAGTGGAAGCCACAGCCGCGCTTCCTCCTGGGCTGGGCAACAGACCACCATCCGCAGCCCGCCCTAGGGAAGCGGGAGGGGTCAGCGGGGCCGAAGGTACAGCGCTGGGGTCCCCGTGGTGGCTGCTGACCACAGGCCTGTTACTCCTTCTCCAGCTGGGTTCCCACTCCAGTCCAGAAAGCGCCTCCCTCAGCTCCCATCTCATGCCCAGGAGGCAGCCGACACCCCAAGTGCTGCCAGAGCAGGTGGCTGGGCCTGCAAGTGTGACCCGAGCAGGTGGCTGGGCCTGCAAGTGTGACCCACCTGGGGAGGGCAGGGGGAAAGACCACCTCCATTCAAACAGCAGCCTCCTCCCACTCCTCGGGGGTTCCCACGGGGTCTCCTGTCTCCCTCTGGCCAAGAGGTAAGGAGAGGCAAGAAAGTTTCAGGAACATCAGCAGAGAAGAGGCAGGGCAGGCTAGAGGAAGTGGGCCGTAGGGTGCCTAAGGCTTCGGGCTGGGCTTTGGAAGGCCAGGGCAAGTGGGAGGCTCAGGCAGGGAGAGCTGCCCCGCAGGGACCCTGGGAGACAGGAGAGAGGGGACATGACAGCTGTCCCTCACTGCCTCCGGGCTGTGGCTTCCAGGAGCCTCGGCTCAGAATAGATGTACCCCACATACCGGGTCTGGGTCTAGCCAGGAAGCAGGGCCCATGGGCCTCCATGACCGCCTGGCCGGTGATCCCCAAAGGGCCCTCCACCAGCTGGGGAGCTCCCCATGGGGAAGGTGGCTTTGCGGAGATTCTGGAGACATCAATGGGCCTGTGAGGAAAGGAGGAGGCCCAGACATCCTCAGGGACTTGAGGGCAAATCAAAGCAGAGCTGGAGGCTGGGCGTGGTGTCTCACACCTGTAATCCCAGCACTTTGGGAGGCCGAGGCAGGCGATCACTTGAGGCCAGGAGTTCAAGACCAGCCTGGCCAACACGGTGACAACCGGTCCCTACGAAAAACACAAAAATTAGCCAGGTGTGGTTGTGCACACCTGTAGTCCCAGCTACTTGGGAGGTCAAGGCAGGAGAATTGTTTGAACCCAAGGAGGCTGAGGTTGCAGTGAGCTGACATGGCTCCACGGCATTCTAGCCTGGGCAACAGAGTGAGATTTCATCTTTAAAAAAGACAAAAAAGAGCAGAGATGGAGGCTGGGAGGCTCTGAGGGCCCAATGAGGAGGCAGTGGGGCTGGGCTGCCTTTCCGGCCCTGCGAGGGGCAGGGACTGGCCCAGCCTGAGCTTCAGGCCCACAAGAGGCTGAACCCGAGCGGGATCCAAGAGGAGGCAGGGCTACCCTGTCCCCACCTGGGTCCAGGCCTCAAGGGTCACCCTCTCCAGGAACTCAGTTTGACGGTCTTTCAGGCTGAGAGGCTGTCGAGGGGCCATGAGGTGCCCCAACGTGTGAGTCGGCGGGTTCTGAGGTGTGTGAGCTCGGGGCACTGCCCCCACCACCAGGGAATAGGAGTGAGGAACCCCCACTCTCCACACCTGCAGGCGGGAGGCCTCTGCTGGCCTGTGTGCCCAGGTGCCACCAGCCCCCGAGGGCCCATGAATACGGCAAATGACCACTTCAGTTTTAACAACCAACACCTGTGCAGCAGGTGCTGAGGTGCCCCAGCCCCCAGCAAGCCTGGGTTCCTGGAGCCCCCACTCCATACAAGGGTTTGCAGCTGAGGAAATCTTAAAATATTTTTTGGTAGCAAACAAAGTGTCGGGGTGGAGGGTGGGCTAGAAGGCCCTCACGTGACCACGGATATAGATAGAAAAGACGGCAAACATTTGCGAATAGAAGGAATGGCTCCTGCGCACTGCACCTTGTCTGGTGTCAAGTCCCCAGGAACACTCTGCCAGCTTCAGTTAGAAACGCGCTTTTGTTTGGCTACCTGGAAAATTCTACACACACGACAATGCATGATGTTTCCGGTCCTCCCTACAAATGATCTGTGCCTTTCTGGGTTTGTGATTCGGAATTTGCAGACCTCTGCCTGCTCTGTCCCAGACTTACAAGGATCTTGGATGCAGGAAATGTTTTCTATGTGCAAGAACACCGCCGCCCCCCTCACCCCGCCCCCCGCCAGGGTCCGCCGGCCTCTCTGTGTCCACAGGTGTCACCCAAGCCCTTGCACCTGCCGCCTCCTCTTTCTAATTACCTCCCGCAACTCATCAAGAGCTTCCCCACCTCAAGAGCTCGGCCGCTGGAGACACGCAAGGCACACGGAGTCCATGAAACGACACCGAGCATCTATTAAGCATTTACTGTGTGCCTGGTTTGGTAATAATAAGTAAAATCACAATGCTCTGGGCACATCAGTGCACTTCCTTATGTTCATCCTCCCAACAACTCAATGAGATGGCTCTATAAGTGGGGAAACTGAGGCACGGAGGGGCAAGACTGGCCCAAAGCCACAGATTAGGAGGAGTAGGGCCAAAATTCAAATCCAAGTAGACTGGTTCCAAATCCCAGCTCTTCACATGAAAAGCATCTTGTAACTCCTCGAGAAGGCTGGGACGATTATTTTCATTGTACGGACAAGGAAACCAAGACACCAAATGCCCAGGCAGCACTGAAGCCAGGAGGTGGGCCCAGTGGCTTATGGGAGCACATGGAATGGAGCCCATGGGAGACTCAAGGTTGAGGTCCCCCGTCTTATCCTGGTTTAAGTGATGAGGTGACTGGGAGCGTCAGAGACGCTCTGGGACTGGTCATCCAGACGCTCTGCATCCAGTTCCCATATGGAACATGGGAGGGTGGACGACCTGCCACTCAGCAGGACTGCTGTCTGAATCCCAGTGGCTCTTCAAATCGTGGCTAAGCAGGGCAGGACTGTCCTCGGACCAGTGACCCCCAAGCCACACAAGCAGTTATGCTTCGGGGGATGCAGGACTTGGGAGATCTTCCTCCTACCACAACCTTGCCCAGTTCCTTGGTGGGGCAGCTGGCTCCAGGCACGGACGCAGACGTCTCTCTCCCTGCCTGCTGCCGGCACATCCCTGGCTCTGTCGCTGCTTCAGGGAGGGACCCAAGAGCTCCCCAGCCTCATATATATCCTTCGATTCCCTTTGGATCTCTGGGTACACAGGCACCCTTCCCTCTCCATCACACTCCATTCAGAGGGCCAGGGCCTCAGCACCGATGCCAGTTATCTAGCAGCAAAAGCATAGGTTGGAAAGGGCCGAGGTGCTGCTCTGATCTGGCCCCATCCCATGTGGGGTGCCACTCCCGCCAGCTCCTTCCTGTTCCTGGCCCCACCTCTCAGGTACCAAGAGCTCTGCAGGTCCAAAGCCAAACTCACCAGCCCTTGACCCTCTCCAGCTGCGATTTGGGTGAGGCCTTCGCCCAGGTGCAGAAGTTAAGGGAGCACCAAAAAATCCAGTAATCAAATAATATTTTAAAGTAACATTTTAAACAAATCAAATTCCACGCTGAACAAATTCTGACAGGGCTGTGCACGTGCAGGGCTTGGCCTGTCTTTATTTAAAATTCGACATCTGTTCATCATAGAGGTTACTTTGCATTATTTCAATATTTAAAAATACTGCATTAAACACTGTCTATGTTGATTCCTGAGCGCTTTGGTGTCCCCTTACATTTTGCTCCTGACAAGTGTCTGACACACCTTGCCCCAGCCGGCCCTGCTCTCCAGGCCCCTCCCCAGCCTGTCCTGCCCACACTCCTCGAGGCCATCAGAAGCCACTGAGCCACTGCACCTGCCTTATTTTGCTCCTTAAGCCTCTGCACCGTCCACCTCACGATGCTTTCCTCATGTGCCTCGGTCGGACGTCAGCTCCAGACAAGAGCCTGGTGGGCTGGGGGCAGGCACCACAGCTGCACGCCCCCTGCCTCAGTGCCGGGCGCAGGGCAGCACTAGAGTTTTTTTTGTTTGTTTTTTTTTTGGGAGACAGAGTCTCACTCTGTCACCCAGGCTGGAGTACAGTGGCACAATTTTGGCTCACTGCAACCTCCGCCTCCTGGGTTCAAGCTCTGCTTCCTGGAATCAAGCAGATTTTCCTGCCTCAGCCTCCTAAGTAGCTGGGACTACAGGTATGCACCACCATGCCCGACTAACGTTTTATATTTTCGGTACAGGCGGGGTTTTGCCGTGTTGGACAGGTTGGTCTCAAACTCCCGACCTCAGGTGATCTGCCTGCCTCGACCTCCCAAAGTGCTGGGATTACAGGCGTGAGCCACCTTGCCTGGCCGAGATTTCTTGAATAAACAAACATTCCCAGCACAAAGATCTGCCCAGGAAAGCTGCTCAGGCTCTGCCTCGGCACCTCTGCGCAGAAGTAACCCAGGGCCGCTCCAGCCGCCTCCACCTGGCCACCTCCCTGCCCTCACCCAGGCTGGCTTGTCCCATGCTGTGGGCCAAGAAAACTATCTAGTGAGTGGTAACCAGCATTTTTTTTTAATTTGAAAAGAATGCACTCACGATAGCTCAATGTCCCTCAGCTGATGAAGGCAACGTGTCTGTCCACAATGGAACGGTCCATTCCACGGTGAAATATTACTCAGGGAAGCATGGGCACCTCCTACAACATGGATGGACCCTGGAAACGTGACGCCAGGGGAGACACTAGACACAAAGGCCAAACGTACAATTCTCTGTACAAGAAATGTCTAGAATCAGCCGGGTACAGCGGCTCATGCCTATAATCTCAGCACTTTGGGAGGCCAAGACAGGAGGATCACTTGAGCCCAGGAGTTTGAGACCAGCCTGGGCAATATGGTGAAACCCCATCTCTACAAAAAATATAAAAATTAGCCGGGCGTGGTGGCGCAGGCCTGTAATTCCAGCTACTAGGGAGGGTGTGGTGGGAGGATGATTTGGCCTGGGAAAGGGAGGTGCAGTGAGCAGAGACTGAGCCACTGCACTCTAGCCTGGGCCACAGAATGAAACCCTATCTCAAAAAAAACAAAACAAAACAAAACAGGGAAATGTCTAGAATCCACAGAGATAAAAAGATGTGGAGTAGGAGGGTGGGATTGACAGCTAACGTTTCTTCTTGAGCAAAGAATTTTCTAAATTTCCCAAATTTTCAATTTTCTAAAATTAGTTGTAGTGATAATGGTTGCACTCTCTGAAGAGACCAAAAACCGTGGAATTACACACTTGAAATGCGTAGACTGTATAGTAACTTACTTGAATCTTAATAAAGCTGTTTTTTTAAAAAAGGAAAAAGCCTTCCCTCTCTCCAAAAAAAAAAAAAAGAGGAAAAATAAAATAGAAACTACCAAAGCACAGCAGAGGCATGGTAAAGGTAAGAATTCCATCACGGAAATTCTGTTTCATTTATACACACATACCCTCCCCGCCATACATAGCTGTGTCCTGGTTCGTGGTGACAAACTCCCTTCTGGAGACCGCAGTCCAGGCTGATTTTGAAAGCTGCTCTCTGGCAACTCCAAACTGCCCATAATTCCTGAAGCCCTTGGCCTGCTGGGACCTCTCAGCCCGCCAGACAGGGTCCCTGTCACCACCTACTCAAGACTCAAGACTGCAGCCTCGGGGCGGGGAGCTGTCTCTTTAGGGTGCAGGGACCCTGTGGATTCACCCCCTCTCAGAATACATATCACCCTGCACGGCCCACGTGTGCTTCACCACGGAGCATCCCAGGACACCAGCCACAGCCAGTCACGTTTACACAAGGACTGATCGATCGTGCCCTGCTGATTAACCACGTCAGTTATCCGGCTGCACGCCTTCCTCACAGAGCAAGCTAAAGCAACCCCCTCGGAATATGCTGAGGGATTTGAAATAAGCTAACAGAGGCTTTTCTAGGAAAAAAAAATAATGAATTTTGAGAAGAAAGAAAAACTCCAAAAATCATACACCCAAGGAAAAAATTTAAGTTTTTAAAGTACTAGACTCCCACAAAAGTATCAGGCTCAGATGGTTTAACGAGTGAATTCTTGAAAAGTTTTAACAAAGAGATTATTGTGTTGCTGCTCAGAATGTTCCAGAACACAGAGGAGGGAGAAATGCATCCAAATTGTTTTTGCTAAGTCAGCACAATACAGACACCAAAACTGATAAAAATAGCACGCGCACGCGCGCACACACACACACACACACACGCCCCACCCACTCCAGACCAAGCTCGCTGCTGTGTATCCAGGCAATACCATCTACCCCTACCTCGATGCCGAAACTGAAATATATTCTAATGGATTCATGATTTCAACACATAAAAATGAAACCACAGAAGTACTAGAAGAAAATGTGGGTGAAATTCTTTCCTATAATTTCAGAACTCAGGAGACCTCTAAACAGAACATGAATTCCAAAAGCTAAAAGAGAAAGCAGAGACTTCACAACATCAGTATTAAAACATTCTGTTTGGAAGAACATCCCAGAAATAAAATCAAAAGCAGGCAGCTGGGGACAAGATGCTCTTACCTACTATGATAAAGATGTACACATAACTCTCTTCTTCTGTTGTTTTTTTAGACAGGGTCTCACTCTGTCACCCAGGCTGGAGTGCAGTAGTACAAACGCAGCTCACTGCAGCCTCGAACTCCCAGGCTCAAATGATCCTCCCACGTCAGCCTCCCAAGTAGCTGAGACTACAGGCGCGCCACCTCACCGGCTAATTTTTGGAGAGGTAGGGTTTTGCCATGTTGCCCAGGCTGGTCTCGAACTCCTAAGCTCAAGCTATCCGCCCACCTCAGCCTCCCAAAGTGCTGGGATTACAGGTGGGAGCCACCATACCTGGTCTACAAAGAATACTTTTTAAAAAATGTCAACAAGAAAAGGATGAACCATCCAAATGAAAAGAGAACACAGGGCCCTGGCCTGTAACATACGAACAGATAATCCCTCTTGCTTGACCGAGATGCACAAAATAAAACATCAGCTGGAAAGCGTTTGGCTCTCAGCCAGGGGTGAAGGGTACAGGACCTCCCTGCTGGACACTGCACAGGACCGAGCAGACACTGATCAGGCCGGAGAGGGGGGAGGGGTCCTAAAAATTGTAGTAACCACTTTAGAGGCTAAGGATCAAAAAAAAAAAAATTTTTTTTTTTTTTTTGACAAAGAATCTTGCTCTGTCACCCAGGCTGGAGTGTGGTGGCACGATCTCGCTCACTGCAACCTCCACCTACCAACCTCAAGCGATTCTCCTGCCTCAGCCTCCGGAGCAGCTGGGATTATAGGCACAAGCCACCACGCCCAGCTAATTTTTATATTTTTAGTAGAGATGGGATTTCCCCATGTTAGCCAGGCTAGTCTTGAACTCCTAACCTCAGGTGATCCACCCACCTCAGCCTCTCAAAGTGCTGGGATTACAGGCTAAGCCACTGCCCCTGGCAGATCAAAATGTAAATGGGTACATCCTTGATACAGTTCACTCCTAAGGGCCCATCCTCAGCCACATGTACACTCAGGTACATGTGTGAGAACATCTGTTGCGGCCTCTCAATCCCAGGGGGAAGCTGGAAAAGCTTGGCAGGGCCATGGGACACCTGATGACACAACCATTAAAAGGAACGCGCTACTTTGGGAGGCTGAGGTGGGCAGATCACAGATCAGGAGTTCGAGACCAGCCTGGCCAATATGGCGAAATCCCGTCTCTACTAAAAATACAAAAATTAGCCCAGTATGGTGGTGGGCACCTGTAATCCCAGCTACTCGGGAGGCTGAGGCAGGAGAATTGCTTGAAACCAGAAGGCGGAGGTTGCAGTGAGCCGAGATCACGCCACTGCACTCCAGCCTGGGCATCAGAGCTAGGCTCCATCTCAAAACAAAGCAACATGCTCCATCTACAAGCACCAATGGTGTTGTTACACGGAAGAAATAAAAGCTGCTTGCAGAAGTCTGATTTCCTTTGTGTTCTTGAAAAGTCTATATTTACACATTGACTCTTCACACAAGTTGAGTGACTCTGTCCAAATAAAATTCAGAAGGAGAATGTCACACCCCGCTGTCAACATGGCCACCCCTTGGGACAGAAAAACTTCTTTTCCAAATTTCATGTGATGTTCTTTTTTTTTTTTTTATCTAATAATGACTGGCTGGGCATTCCCTCCTTTTTTTTTTT
>NW_022436988.1:5584403-5595680 GCF_009761245.1 Sapajus apella
TTTTTTTTTTTTTTTTTGAGATGGAGTCTTGTTCTTTCTGTCGCCCAGGCTGGACTGCAGAGGCACGATATCGGCTCATTGCAACCTCTGCCTCCTGGGTTCAAGCGATTCTGCCTCAGCCTCCCAAGTTGCTGGGTCTGCAGACATGCACCACCACGCCTGGCTGTGCATTGCTTTTTAGGATGAAGAAAGGAAAAGGTCACAAGGAGAATGGGGCCGAGACACAGAGCGGGGCTTCTAAACACCAGCTTCCCAGCAGGACAGGCATGGGGCGATGCCACTGGCCTGGAACCCAGGGACGGGTTGGTGGCATGAGGTGTTGCTCAGGGCTTCAGACAAAGCCTGCCTGCTATGAAATAAGGCTTGTGCTCAGCTTTTGTTTATTTGTGTGTTTAACACGAATCCCCCAGGCGCTCCAGCCCTGCTTCACGAGTTTTCACTGTTCATTCTAACGCCGCTGCTCTGGAGGAATTGTGCCCACTTCTACAATGAGAAAACACACCAGAGAGGACAAGCCACCAGGCAGGACAGGGGCAGCGCCCAGGCACCTCTACCATTTCCCCCACACACGGGCGGGCAAGGCGTTACAGGTGCCTACGTCGTAACCTCTACAGGCCATTCTGGAAGGAGGGAGACGGAATCAGTGATTTTCAGTGCCATTTCCAGTTCCAGGTTTCAGACGGGGGCCGTGGAGTGGAATCTAGCTTGACCCAGGTGTGCTGACGGTGGCCATGTGACTGTGGACAAATCACTTTCCCCTCACCTGCACTGGATGAGACCAGGAATCTCCAGTCTGGGTTCCTTAAGAGTCCTGGGACTCCGCAGAGTACACCCAGTAGCAGCAGTGGGATGGGGGGACAGGGCAGGGGGAGCTCCATGCCTCCCCTAACCTAATCAGAGCATCTCCCTTTAACCCCTTCCTGGGCTCAGCATTTGGAGAGAATGGGAAGGAAGCTCAGGCCTGGCCATGGGCTACTCTGGCCTGTCAGTTACAACCCAGACCCCAGGCACCCCCCTGGACTGTGGGGGAGAGGGTCACTTATCACACCTACAGAAAATCTCAGAGAGGAAGCGGAGTCCAGCTGAGGAAGTGCCTCCCTACAGCTCTCAGACATGAGGCCCCAGGTGATACAGTGGGTCAGGGTGGACCACAGGGCATCCTCTCAGGCCGTCTGCTAGAATCCAGGGTCTGGTCAGGGGCTGCCCACACTTCGGGGCCCCGGGCGGACACTGAGTACGCTCCTCCAGGGTTGAATGTGCCCTCTGTCCACACCGCACAGAGCGTGGTTGTCTGGCCAGGGCACGCCCCTCCGGACAGGCTTGCCATTGTACAGACCCTCAATCCCAGCAGCTGTCCTGGGCCTGGGAGGCTGCGGCCGCAGACACAGCTCCTCTCTCTTCTGGCAGCTGCTCTGGCTTCCTGGGACAAGTGCCTAGAGGAGGCCTTACCCGGTGCCATGTGTCTGGAGGCCGGGGCTCCATCCTGGGGCCAGACTGTGTGGTCAGGGCCACAGGGCTGCAGGGGACAGAGCAGAGACACCGCCCCCAGCGCCTGCCTCCCCACCCCACCCTTCGCCGCAGCTGCTCGCTCTATTTAAGGTATTCCACAGCTGCTCGGCTCCCGCTGCATTCCCGGACTGGCCCTCCTTTCCTCTGACCACTGCACAGGGCTTGGCAGGCAGCTGGGCAGGCCGGGCAGGGGAGGGGTTCCCTTCCTGGGCCCTGGAGCCAGGCTCTGTCCTCTGGCCCCACCCCGTCCTCCCATGAAGGAGACACACATGGCCTGGCCGCTCCTCCCCCATTGGTCCTCCTGTTCCCCCAGCACATGGGGGACTTCCTGCTTCAGACCTGAGCAGCTCCAGGGACAGCTAGGAGAAGGAGGGTACTTGTACTTAGAAGGAAAGGACCAGGCGCAGTGGCTCACGCCTGTAATCCCAGCACTTTGGGAGGCCGAGGTGGGCGGATCACCTGGGGTTGGGAGTTCAAGACCAGCCTGACCAGCATGGCGAAGCCCCGTCTCTACTAAAAATACAAGATTAGCTGGGTGTGGTGGCTCATGCCTGTAATTCCAGCTACTCAGGAGGCTGAGGCAGGAGAATTGCTTGAACCCCAGGAGGGTGCAGTGAGCCGAGATCGCACCATTGCACTCCAGCCTAGGCAGCAAGAGCGAAACTTCATCTCAAAAAAAAAAAACCCACAAAGAGAAAAGAGAAAGAGACCCAATCCCAAAGTAAAAGGGGACTTGGGTGCCCTCTGGAAGCAGCTCAGGAAAATGGGAGGAGGTGGGAGCAGCGGGGCCTTCCGGATGAGACAGACCAACAGAAACGTCCGTGCCTTCTGGACACCTGGCCTTTAACCCTTCAGAAACAGACACACGTGACCCCACACAGAACACTCCCGAGGGCTCAGGGCCCGACGCAGGACGCGATCCAAGCTCACCGCTTCATCAGACACCAGTGAGTCCGTCGACGCTCACCAAGGCCCCCTGCCTTATACCTGGTAGTGGATGGACCTACAGACCCTGCCCGCAGGGAGTCCACAGTCCGGGGATAGACGCAGAGCACCTGTGGGTGTCCTGTAAACAAGGGGCCAGGAGCTGCGCTGTCTGTGGGCTTTTGTGGAGCCTGGGACCCTCCCTAAACCATATGGTGGTCACCCTCTCCCGGACTTCACAGTCCCTGATCCCCACCCAGGAACTTCTGGGGCCCAGTAGGTGTTCCTCCCTTGCAGGCTGATGCCCAGCCACCCCCCCAGACTCAGCTCCGACCCCACTTTCACCAAAGCCTCCTCCTCACTGCTCTGTGTTGGGCGGCTCCAGGGAGCCCTGTGCTTTGTTTAACCCTAGAACTCAACACTGTCCTGGCAGCCGCTGCCGTCTGACTGAGATTGCTCCCCGTTCTGTCCCCGGAACACCAGCCACGCCCACCATCGGCTCTGGGGGCCCGACTCCCAGCTCCTCAGTGCTCCACCCACACGACAAAGATTTCCAGACCTTCTCGGTCACAGGCAAACTACTGAGACATGCTGCCACGTCTACCCCACCCCAATTTCACACCCATTCACAAGGAACCCCAGCACCGAGGACTCCCTTCTTGGTACTTGGGGAGGCTGGAGACACGAGAACTCAGCCCCAGCCATCTCTATAGATGCCTTTTTGACATTTCAAGAAATTGAGGCTGGGAGGGCTGGAGTGATGGTCCAGAACCACTTGGCCCATGGGGCAGAGCCAGGACATGCCCAGAACTGAGCTGGGCACTGGGCCTGGCCTCCCTCCTACCCCCAGTGAGCATCCCAAGAAGGCAGAGAACCAGACCCACGGACGAGCGCGGAGCACCCGCCTTATAAGGCAGCGCTGGGGAAACTTGGCTGGTGTGGCTGAGGGGTTGGAGGAGGGAAACTCTGGTGAGGGGAGACTGAGCAGGCTCAGTCCTGGGTGCTGCAGCCCCGCCCCGCCCCGCCCAGAGGCACCTATGGTGGAGGGGAGGGCAGGGGAAGAACACGGACCCAAGAGAGGAGGCAAGGCCATCCCCACCCAGAGCCTGAGAGGACCAGAGACGACCCCAAAGGACGAGGGCCTTCTGGGGGAGGACAGCAAGGAGGGTGCCAAGTACAGAGGCAGGGCCAGAACCTCGGGACCCGAGAACCCGCTGCACCAGCACAGAGCTCAGAACTCACCAGACCCTGGTGCGGAGGAGCGGGCAGGGAGGCCTGTGCCCTCTGCGACACTCTCTTCCCCTCCCTCCCCTTCAACCTAGTGCCCACACTCCCTCCTGAAACGCTGACCCTTCCAGAACCTCCACACTGAAGCCAGCACCCACTCACTGGGCCCTCCAGCATGACGTCCAGAGGAGAGACCCGGTGCCCTGGGGGAAAGTTGACCAGGAAAGTTTCCGCTTGGTCCCTAGGGCTGCCTCATGGTGATCACTACATCTGCCTACAAGAGCCACGAAAGGCTGTCCCCGCTTCATCACCAGTGGGTCATTCCTTCGGCATAATTTTATGGCATACCTATTATGTCCAAGTCACTTACTCGGTACCTTAAGGGATTTTTTTTTTTTTTTTTTTTGAGACAGGGTCTCATTCCGTCGCCTAGGCTGGAGTGCAGTGGCACAATCTCAGCTCACCACAGCCTCAGCTTCCCATGCTTAGGTGGTCCTCCCACCTCAGCCTCCTGCATAACTGGGACTACAAGCGCATGCTACCATGCCTCGCTAATTTTTTGTATTTTTTTGTAAAGACGGGGTTTCTCCATGTTGCCCAAGCTGGTCCCAAATTTCTGGGCTCAAGCAAATCTGCCTGCCTCAGCCTCCCAAAGTGCTGCATTTACAGGAATGAGTCACTGCACCTGGCCCCTTATGGGATTCTTTATAAAAACCAAGACAGGCTGGGCATGATGGCTCACGCCTGTAATCTCAACACTTTGGGAGGCCGAGGCAGGCAGATCATAAGGTCAGGAGGTCAAGACCAGCCTGGCCAATATGGTGAAACCCGTCTCTACTAAAAATACAAAAATTAGCTGAGCATGGTGGCGTGCGCCTGTAGTCTCAGTTACTTGGGAGGCTGAAGCCAGAGAACTGATTGAACCTGGGAGGCAGAGCCAGAGGTTGCAGTGAGATGAGACTATATTACTGCACTCCAGCCTATGGGCGGCAGAGCGAGACTCCGTCTCAAAAAAAATAACAAAACAAACAAACAAAAAAACAAAAAAAAAAACAGACAAAAGCCCCACCCTCAGAATCTAGTCGGGGCATGGAAGGAATTCTGAAGACTATGCAGCAAAACCTTAAGCATGGATATTGCTGGCTTACAGGTAAATTTTAGGTTCTTTCTTATTTCTGTACTTCCTGCATTTAAAAAAAAAGGGGGTACTCAATTACTTTTTATGATCTGAAAAACTATTTTTGCATTAAAAAAAAAAAAGTCTAGCAGAAGAAATAAAGTTTATACACAAATCATTTATAACCCAAGCTGAACACAATGCATTTGAACGGGGTTTTGAGGGATGCATAGGAGTTCAACAAGGCAGTGATATAAAGAGAAGCAGGTTAAGGTTAGGAGGTCAGGGCAAAGAGGTTGTGAGGAAAGGTGTGGGAGACCAAGGGAAGACCAACGCAGGGGAAGCTGGGAAGCAGAGGTGTGAGCTGGGCAGGAGAGTGAATCAACAGTGGAGGGGCCTACGGCGAGTGAGCAGTGAAGGGTCAGGGCAGGAAGAGATCTCTGCAGTGCTGTGCTCTGGGAAAGTCAGTCTGGGAGCAGTTCAGCTGGGGCCCCAGGAGCCCCTGCCCTGTACCCACAGCTCTGGGGTGGAGACAAACCACAGCGCCCTCCCGGAGGCAGAAGCCAAGGGCTGGGCATCTGCTCAGAGGGCACGGAACTCCCTTCCTCCCTGATCCTTTTCCCCATTGTACCAGCTGGATCCCTGGTGCTGAGGGGGGAGGGGGGCCTCGGAGATTGGTCAGAGCAGTGTACGTGGGGGCTGAGGGAGCTCCTAACCCAGCCCCGCATGGAGGGGCAGAAGGCGATGGGCCTGCTGGGCCTGCAAGAAAGATGGGCAGGAAGTCGAGTTGAAGACAGCTGGATCTGTGTCCAGAACAGTCATGACAGAGAGAGGGAGGACGGAGAAGCAAGCAGGCAGTGCCTCAGTGGAGGAGCTAGTGGGGGTCCCGGAGGCCTGAGCAGCCACTCCCATCGGATTTCAGGATCACCCCTCCATCAGGAAGGCCCTGCCCTCGTCTCTACCTGCCTTTCCTCCACCCGGACCTGCTTAGCCCTCAGGACCCTCAGCCCAGCCCACGGACCTCTCCACACGAGCTGGACTCCCACCTGCACAGATCTCTGTCTGGGGCTCTGAGATGCTGACAGTTTTCTCCCACACCCGGGCTCCAACGTGTACACCCTGTCCCACAGAGAAAGCCACCGTTCCTGCAGAGTTCCAGGCTCCGGCCAGCTCTGAGCACTGCTGCCTCCACGTGGCCTGCCTCTCCCTCCCCTCCTGCCCTGATGAAATTGCACTTCCACTGCTGGGGATGCTCCCTGGGCACTCCTTGTGTCCCACACATCCTGCTCACGGCTCGGTGAGCTCCAGAAAGCACAGTCTGGAGGACATGTCCCTGGGTTTGGCTCCCGGCACAGTCTCTGGCACAATTTAGGGGCTGAGCTGCATCTGCCCCTGGAGGAGGATGGCCTTGCACATCCCCATGGACATCTCCCCACCTGTCCCCCAGAGCCAGGACCATATCCCTGTGCATCCAGCGCCAGCCGTCACCAAGATTTAGATGGCCTGGTGACAACCGCCTCCCCAGCCACATCCTGTTTGACTCAGCTGAGTGTGAACACATCAACCCAGGAGGGGGGTGTATCCGGCACGTCAAACAAAGGTCCCGCACCAACAGAAGGCTGGGGAGGAAGCAGACTCCTGCCACTCTGCAAACTGCCCATGCCTTTGTCCTGACACCACGCCATCGGCGGGCTGTCACCAAGACTGGGTGGGTGGGGCGGGGTGGCTCCGCAGGGTCAAGCTTAGAGAGGGAACATGGACTCACACACCAAGGGCTGGAAAGGACCTTCCAAGGCCCCGTAGCCTCTGGCTACTCAAGCATGTTCCAATGCCCCCTCTGTAGGAAATGCAGAGTCCCAGGCCTCAGACCTGCCAAGACAAATGTGAGCTCCACACCATGAAAGCACACGGAGCACCGGTCTCCCCCCATCCACGCCCTCTCCAGGCCCCACATGCTCCCAGCTCCCAAGCCCACTGACCACTGGAGAATTCTCATTCAACAAGAAAAACCAAAAAATGGTTGGGCATGGTGGCTCATGCCTATAATCCCAGCACTTTGGGAGGCCGAGGGAGGAGGCTCATTTGAGCCCAGGAGTTTGAGACCAGCCTGGGCAACCTGGTGAGAGCCTGTCTCTACAAAAAATATTAAAAATTAGCCAGGCATAGTGGCACACAACCTGTGGTCCTAGGTACTCGGGAGGCTGAGGCTGGGGGATCACTCGAGCCCAGGGAGGCAGAGGTTGCAGTGAGCGGTGATCACACCACTGCACTGCAGCCTGGAAGACAGAGCAAGGCTATCTCAAAAAAATCAAAGAAAAGCCAAAGAAGATGGAAAGCAGGGACTTAGCGAGAGATGGAAGCAACGTAAGGGTCCAGCGATGGAGGAACAGCTACACAGCACCGTTGCATCGCACAGCAGAATATTATCAGCCTTTAAAAGGAAGGAAATTCCCACCCCACGCTACAGCACGGATGAACCTCGAGGACGTCATACTGAGTGAAATGAGCCAGACACAAAATGGGCAATTATTTTATTTTTCCACTCATACAAGGTTCCTAGAGTGGTCAAATTATTTCATAATAAAGACAGAAAGTAGGATGGTGGCTGCCAGCGGCTGGCGGAGGGGACGGGGAGCTTGTTCTAACGGGAACGGAGCTCTATTTGGGAGGATGGCAGGGTCCCAGAGACGGACGGCAGGCTGAATGTACCGAATGCCACTGAAATGTACACTGCAAGGTGGCCAAAATTGCATGTTTTATGTTGTGTATTTCACCACAATTAGAAATAAGAAGAAAAAGGTAAATCAAAAACCTACACTGTGCTGTTCATCCAGCCCAAAGAGCGGTTACTGAACACACTACTGGAGTTCTGAGTCCTGCGCCCAGAATCGAACCTGGCTCTCGAGGGGTTTCTAACCCAGCTGGACCTTAACACACGATCCCTGCTGGAGCCTGGCAGCACGCCTCTGAGAAAGGACCCAACCATGTCCCACAGCCTGGCATTTCCAAACAGGCCGTGTCCTGCAGGACTGGCACCAATCCCCTGCCCGTAAGCTCCACGTCACATGGCTCCAGGCTTGAGCCCTCTGAGGACATGGCCAGAGCCCCTGTCCGCTCTCCCCTCTCCGGAAGGGCACCACCAAATAAAGCTGTGTGCAGCTATCACGAAGCCCCCTGGTCTGGGCACCCCTTCCCAGTGCCCTGAGAATCTTGTCCTGTTGGCTAAGGTGCCCCTCATGTTCCCCTCCCTCTGCCACAAGCATCCCTCCTGGGGGAGGAGGAGACCAGGCCACGAGCTCCGACGTCAGCTGCAGGAGGCATATGTCCCTCCTCCCTTCACCAAGCCCTCGGCCTCTGCTGGACACGCCCAGGCAGCCTGCAGTTCCTCGAGCAGGAGCCGCCGGAATGTGAGAGCCCATCCAGGGGTCTCAGCCGCACCCTGTCCCACGCCCCTGCACAAGCCTGCCACGGTTCCTATGTGGCTACTCATTCTCCAAGCCTCCCAGGCCTCCTGGGACACACAGCAGACAGAGGTCCTACGACGGCCCATGGCAGCCCATGGTGACCAATAAAGGAAGCTCCTTAAAGCCCAGAGAATCTTTCCAAACTCTCACTCAAGTCCCACTTGGAGCATCTTGGCATGTCCCCATCAGGCAGACAGAGCCCCAGCCACCTCCCCTGAGATTGCAGACCCCTATCGCCACGTATTCCGACCTTCCTGGGCTCCAGGGGAGCACCCCCCACCCATATCCAGCTTCTTCCTCCAAGATTCTGTGTCAAAGCCAGCAACCCGGTCCCCCGTGACCGCAGTATCCAAGACCCCATGCTCTGGGACTCACCCTCCTGGCTCCGGGATGCAGCCTCGGCCACAGGGGGCTGGGGCTTGGGCTCCAGCCTGCTCTGCAGCTGAGACACGGGGGTGGGCTCTGAATTCTCCAGGGTCTGGGCTGGGCTGGGGGCGCTGGACGCCTCAGCAGGCTTGGGCATCTGGATCTCCACCCTCTTGGGGGCTGCGTCAGTGGCAGGGGCAGTGGGCACCTCAGGGAACTTGGAGGCAGGGGGCTCCATCCTCCGGTGGGCTGACTCCTGCGGTTTGACGATGGTGAGCTCCGTCCTCCGAGGGGCCGGCTCCGGCGTCTTGTGGCCCAACACCTCGGCCCTCTTGAGCCCGAACCGGGATGGCCCGATGGCCCCGGCGTTCTCCACCTGCTTGGACGAGATGTCAATGGACAGCTCAGTGCGCCGGGACACCGGCTCAGCCACCTTGGAGCCCGAGAGCTCCACCCTCCGCAGGGACGCCTTGGGGGAGCGCTGGCTTAGGGAGTCCACATGGCGGGCCGGGGGCTCTGAGTTCTTCACGCCCAGGTCCTGGAATTTCTGGGTGGAGCTGGCCACAGTGGCTCGGACCAAGGGAGTCTGGACCCTCCGTGGTGGGGTGGAATTGGGTGTCTCGACCTCCTCGACCTCAAAAGATCTTTTCAAGG
The DNA here is from genome assembly GCF_009761245.1 of Sapajus apella. Lineage (NCBI taxonomy): Eukaryota > Metazoa > Chordata > Mammalia > Primates > Cebidae > Sapajus > Sapajus apella. The sequence continues at coordinate 5,593,665 of NW_022436988.1, forward strand.
CTGAAAAATAAAGAGGGGGTGCAATTGGTGAGTGGATGCCTCAGGAACACTCCGGCATGTTTCTTGCCATGGAGCAGCAGAGGAAGGCAGGTGAAGCTGCGAAGGCCCCGGGGCTCTTCCCATCCTGCACGCCTCAGCAAGCGAAAGGGACAGCCCCATCCTCGGACACTCATCATAGGTTCTGGGACAGAGATGCAGGCCAGAGCAGGAGGCGCTGCCCATCCCGTCTTGCCGTGGCCACAGTGCAAACCACACAGCCTCCCGCTCCAGCTACGTCTACATAGGAACGTTCTAGTTCCAGAGAAGATTTTGATTTCCTTCTTTTTTTTTTTTTTTTTTTTTTTTTTTTTTTGAGACGGAGTCTTGCTCTGTTGCCCTGGCTGGCCGGACTGCAGTGGCACCTCCCAGGTTCAAGAGATTCTCCTGCCTCAGCCTCCCCAGTAGCTGGGATTACAAGCACACACCACCAGGCCCAGCTAATTTTTGTATTTTTAGTAGAGATGGGGTTTCACCTTATTGGTCAGGCTGGTCTCGAACTCCTGACCTCAAGTGATCCACCTGCCCCGGCCTCCCAAAGTGCTGGGATTACAGGCGTGAGCCACCGCACCCGGCCTTGATTTTTTCTTGTGGTGGTTGTCTTTATCCTTCCTCACCTCCAGCCAAGGCACACACCCAGACATCACCAGCAAACACACCTCCACCACCAGCCACAGTGGGGGACACACTTCCAATAATAAGTGACCACAACCGTAGCCAATCAGAACCGCAGCGGGAATAAGACCCAATGAATGACACCAAGAGAGGACCCTGGAACTTCAAGTGCCAGCGAAGTGCTGGGCTTACTGAGTTCATCACACCTATAGCCATCTAACCCTGGGACATAAAGAATATCATGACCCCCAGTACAGATGGGGAAAGTGAGGCTCAGGGTAGACACAGAGCCAGACTGTACATCAGGCTGATGCCAGAGCCCAAAGTTCCAATCACTTGGTTATCTAGCTCCCCCAACTTAGTCCACAGGAATCAACTTCCTCAGTCATCAGCCTCTCCTGCATCTTTCCATCCAACACCAGCAGCCCCTGCAGGGATGCCAACACCCAGCTCCTGCCCTGCAGCCATCCTGCGTTCTCCACCGGGATCTGCTCCCTCGGAGGCAGTGGCGATGGTACCTGGGAAGCTGCCACCCTCACAGTCTCCGCAACCGCACTCGCAATGAGAGCCAGCCGCTCCTGGTTGTCAGGGCCAGAGCAGGGCGGGGCCTCCCTGGCGAGCACATTCACCAGCTCCTTCCTGGGCCAGGCCCACAGTACAGCCCCCCCCCCGCCCCCGTGCAGACCCATAGTATCTCCCCCAGCCACTCCCTGCCTCACCAGGCCCCAAGTCCAGGACACAGGGGAATTCCACCACTGCCTCCCCTGCCCACAGGAAAAGGGATGACAGCTGGTCTGCAGCCCCCAACAGTAGCTCTCCAGGACCACGTCAGCGCCTTCCCTCACCGTCGCCCTTCCTCCCAATGCACTCAGGCACTGAAGAGGGGAGAGGCCTGATCCTGGCTGCCTCAGCTGCCAGCTTCCCAGGCAAGACTCCCTCTTGGTGGACACAGACAAAATCCTGGGTCACTAAGCTCAATCCCCACCAGAAGCTGGGCAGGGAGCCACATGGACTCCAGGGAACTCTCCGTTGTCACAGGCCCTGTCTCAGCTCCATCACTGCCCTAAAGGATGTGGGCCCCACTTGGCCAGGGCAGCTCACTTCTCAACAGAGTAGAAATCTGTATCTTTATGTGAAATCTGGCACAAAGCAAAACAATCCCTTTTGAAAACACTAGCCAGCCTGGCTGACATGGTGAAACCCCATCTTTACTAAAAATAAAAAATTAGCTGGGTGTGGTTACAACTGCCCACAGTCCCAGCTACTTGGGAGGCTGAGGCAGGAAAATCATTTGAACCCGGGAGGCAGAGGTTGCACTGAGCTGAGACTGACTTGGGAGGCTGAGGCAGGAAAATCATTTGAACC
>NW_022436988.1:5595690-5678226 GCF_009761245.1 Sapajus apella
AAAATCATTTGAACCCGGGAGGCAGAGGTTGCACGGAGCTGAGACTGCACCACCGCGCTCAGCCTGCAGAGTGAGACTCTGTCTCCAAAAACTAAAAACAAAAATAAAATAAAACACCGTGGGGCCAAACAAAATCAAATCCACAGGCTGCCTTCGCCTCTGGGTCCAGCCAGCGACCTCTGGCTGATCATGTGGGCTCAGGGCAGCAGGATCCTGAGCCCTGGAGTCAGAGGCATGCCAGGTGTGGGCTCCTGAAGTTGCGCCACTCCGCCCCCCTGCACCCTCCATGCAAACTGCTGGCTCTGTTCCGATTCTACAGAAGCCCCAGGACCCCGAGGAAAGGCTGAATGCCCGCTTTCACTGGCCAGGAAGTCTGTTCAATGCCCAGAACTGAGTGTAATGAGAAGGGCTTACCAAGCTCATCACATCTACACCCACTTAAACCTGGGATGTAAAGAATATTACTACCCCCGGTAAGGATGGGGAGAGTGACGCATGGGGTAGACACAGCCAGACTGTACACCGGGCTGATGCCAGAAAGTGCAGAGCTCAATGCCTGGGGCCTCATGTGGTTCCCAGGGCCTCCTGTGGTCCTCTGGTCTGCCCCCTACCTCCTAAGCACTGTCCAAACTGTCCCCACAGGGCGCGCCTCTGTCCTGCGGGCGCTGTAGAGCAGGGGCCGGCTTCCAGGTGTCCTCGGCACGCTTCCGTGTGGCCAAGTTGAAGAACAGAAACTAGACAGGAGAAGGCCTTTTCCCAGGTCCGAACCAAGAAAACAAAAGACCCTCCCTGGGAGACTGGGTGAAGCCCCTCCTTGCGGAATCCCCTTGGAGTCATCCCCCAGTGGCCGACTCATAATGTAAGACCCTGCACCAAAGCAGAGCCCTCCCTGGTATGAGCTCACGATTGAGTCCACAGTGCGGATGCAGTGATGTATTCCAGCCAGGCCCGCATGCACATGTGGATCATTCTAGAACCAAAGCTGGCCCCTCCCCAGAGCACTCCTCCTTCCCCCAGCTGTCTGCGTGGCTCACACCTCACCACACTGGCCATCTGCACAAAATGCTCACGTGTGCCAGTCCGCAGCCGGCCTCTCCTCTCTTTCAGTGGTTGGAATCTTTTTGTGGATGGGCCCCTCCCTCCTCACCAGCTGGCCCCTGTGCTTACCGTCCAGCTTCTACGATCCATCTGGGTATTTCTGCCCAGCACCACCCCTGTGCCCACTAGCCATAAGTAAATGCTGAGAGAGCAGGGACAGCGGCCACCCTACCATCAGGACGGCGCTGCTCAAAGGTGGGCTTTTCTAGATAACAGCCAGGAGATCTCAGCCTCCAGAACTGTGAGAGAATACATCTGTGCACTAGGAGAACAGTGAGAAAAGGAGACACCCCATTCCGGGGGTGTCCATCTTCCCCAAGGAAACCATGTCCCAGCTGGCATGTCAAGAAGGTGACATCTAAATGAAGAGGTGCTCACCCTGGCTCATGCCATCCTGCCAAACAAGCACGCCACCGCCACCACCTCCTCCTCCTCTTGTGAATCCTCCTCAAAGCCAAGCCTGCTCCGGCCCCTTTCCAGGGCCCTTCCTTCCCTCCCACACAGTCCACACCACCTCTCCCACGTCATCCTGGCCACGGCATGACTGTTGAGATTGGCTGCAGGGGGTGTGTCTGGGCCCCTGGAGCAGAGCTGAACATCCTCTGCTCCATGACACCAGCCCTTCCACCAGGCCTCAGCTGCTTCTAGGAAACCTACCAGGCTGGGCGTGGTGGCTCATGCCTGTAACCCCAACACTTTGGGAGGCCAAGGTGGGCGGATCGCTTGAGCCCAGGGGTTCAAGACCAGCCTGGGCAACATGGCAAAACCCCAGCTCTAATAAACAATACAAAAATTAGGTGGTGGCACATGCCTATAACCCAGCTACTTGAGAGGCTGAGGCAGGAGAATCACTTGAGGCCAGGAGGTCAGGGCTACAGTGAGCCATGATCACACCACCGCACTCCAGCCCGGATGACAGAGTGAGGCCCTGTCTCAAAACAAAACAAAGACAACCAAAACGTACTGAAGGCCAGGTCGCGGTGCCTCACACCTGTAATCCCAGCACTGTGGAAGGCCAAGGCAGACGGATCCCCTGAAGTCAAGAGTTTGAGACCAGCATGGCCAACGTAGTGAAACCGTCTCTATTACAGATACAAAAAGTTGGCCAGGCATGGGGACAGGAGCCTGTAATCCTAGCTACTCAGGAGGCTGAGGCAGGGAGGATCGCTTAAACTAGGGGGGCGGAGGTTGCAGTGAGCCCAGATCATGCCGCAGCACACCAGCCTGGGCAACAAAGCAAGACATCGTTTAAAAAAAAAAAAAAAAAAAAAAAAAGGCTGGATGGCAGGACAGGCACAAGCCCTGAGGAAGCCCCCAGGGAGGAAGGAAGCACTAGACCTTCACCCCCATTTCAGCCTGCGAAGCTTCACTTTCCTCCGAGGTTCTGCAGAGGGTTGACTAGTGACCCCCATCGAGACATGTCCAAGACCTAACCCCAAGAACCAAGGAATGTGACCTTATTTGGAAAAAGGGTCTTTGCAGACCTGATTAAGGATCTCGGAATGACACTTTCCTGGATTCTGGATGGGCTCTAAATCCAGTGCTCGGTGTGCTTATGGGGGAAAGGCAGAGCAGGACTCAGGACACAGGGAGACATGGTGATGACAGGGCCGAGACTGCAGAGATGCTGGCCAAGCCGAGGAGTGCCTGGGCCCATGGAGGCTGGAGGCGGCAAGGAAGGGTCCTCCCCTCGAGCTGTCGGAGGGACGTGGCCCTGCCAATATCTGGATTTCAAACTTCTGGCTCCAGAACCGTGAACAAATCAATCTTTGTGGTTGGGTCACTTAGTTTCCAGTAATTTGTTCCGGTGGCCCCAGGCCACTCACAAGGAGGCCCCGGGGAAGAGGAACCCCTGGGCTGCGCCGTGGCAGTCTCACCGATGTGGGCACCTGCTCTCCAGCCCAGCCCCAATCCCACCACAAACACACTCAACAAATGGCCCACTGTGGGCCAGCGGACACGTGGCCGCACCAGGAGCCCAGAGGAGCAAGCGCTGCCTCCTCTGCCCTTCTTGGAGTCGCACAAAACCCCAGATGGTTGGAGGAGTCATCGGAGGAATCGCATCACTCTAGATTCTTGTTTCATTGCTGGGATACTTGGCAGTGAAACAAGATCATCCCTGCCAGGGACGCCTCATGGGCAACTGCCTCCCCACGGAGGACATTGTGAGTAGCACCCAGCTGGGAAACATTAAGAGATGCCTGTCACCAGGGTCCCCCAGCATCTCCTCCCCCATCAGAGTCCTAAAAATACACCCTGGGTCCTGCACTCGCATACACAGTCCCCCCAATCTTCCCAATGTCCAGACCTCCTTGGAAGCCCCCTGCCACCACCCTCACAGGAAACCGGTATAACCTGTGTGGGGGCGGGTCCTTGTCAGTTTATTCATCTCTGCCTTCCCTATGGAGGGAGAGGCACCCAAGGGGAGTCTGTATTCACCCATAGAAGCCAGAGTGTTCTTGAGCTTGTCACTTTGCAGATTTTAGACCCCTATGTGACTGCACAGATCCATGGGACCAACTAGGCAGAGGAGTGGTTTTCACAGGACCCACGCAGCGGAAGGAGCTCAGACAGCTTCCTCCTCTGTCTACAAGGAGCTAATGCAACCAAAGGACATACAAGAGGCTCCCAGCTGCTGGGCACAGTGGCTCCCGCCTATAATCTCAGCACTTCAGGAGGCCTAGGCAGGCGATCACCTGAGGTCAGGAGTTCAAGACCAGCCTGACCAAATGGAGAAGCCCCGTCTCTATTAAAACAATACAGAATAGCCAGGCGTGGTGACGCATGCCTGTAATCCCAGCTACTTGGAAGGCGGAGGCAGGAGAATCGCCTGAACCTGGGAGGCGGAGGTTGCAGTGAGTCGAAATCATGCCATTGCACTCCAGCCTGGGCAACAGAGCGAAACTCCGTCAAAAAAAAAAAAAAAAAGAGGCTCCCAGCTGAGCATCAGAACTGTGGACTGTGCAGAGTATCAGAAAGATGTGGGGCCAGGTCATGTCGGGAGGGTCCCCATGCTGCCACTGGAAAGTAAAACAGTGTCACCCCCCAGAGGGCCGGAGGTTCCTCCCTTTGTCAGCCATCTCCTACATCTGTGAATTCAAGTTCCCCAAAGCCAGGCCCCCACCCTGCGAGCTCCCAAAAGCCTCCCTTGGTCCTTTCTCCAGTCCCCGCCGAGCTCAACTTGCTCCAAAAGCCTGAAGCCCGTTCGTGTGCTGTGACCCGCTTCTGGGAATCTATCCCAGGGAACAAATCAGAAGTACAGAAAGATTTATGTACGAGGACATTTCCATCAGCATTAAACTCACAAACCCTGGAAACAATCCGCGTTTCCTCAGATTTTCTAAACCCAGATGTCAAAGGCCTGCACCATCATCAAAATCACATTTCTGAAGATGAGAAATGCTGAGGATATTCAGTAAAAATAGCAGGACACAAGATGTATGCGACAGTCCTAATTCCATTTCATCCACACATGTGCAGTTTGCATGCACACACACACACACTCACACCCGCACAGAGAATAACGATCTCTGGAAGGAATGAATGGCCGTGGGTGTTCCTCGTTACAATTTCCTGCGTTCTGAGATGCTTACACTACATGTGGGTCACCTAGCATTCTCAGGGAATAAAATAATCGATATTGTTCTTAAAAAACACCCACGGCACTGGCTGGCCACCGTGGCTCACACCTGTAATCCAGGCACTCTGGGAAGCTGAGGCAGGAGGATGGCTTGAGCCAGGAGTTTGAGACCAGCCCGGGCAACATGGCAAGACTCCATCTTGGAAAAAAAAATGTTTAAAAAGCTACACACAGACCTTGATGCCAACAAGCTGGTGGGTGTGGATAACTGCAGGCCAGCCCATCCCCATCCCCACCTCCCGAAAAACATCTCACAGCCCAGGATGGGCACCGGGCTTCTGTCCACAAGCACCTATGGTCTCAGCCGCTACACAAAAACAGGCGACAGCGGGCCTCCCTCCAGATGCAGACCTTCCCCTCCAGGCCCACGGGGGGTCGAAGCAGGAGCGGCCGGGATCTGGGCCTGTTTAGAGAGGAATGTGCCGCACAAGGGGCCATTGTTAAGGCCCCTGCTCTGACCGCAGGCTGCTGGGCAAACTGCTCCCAGCTCCTGAAACCAGATCAAGCACTTCCTGGTGCACATACCAGGCCTCAGTCTGGGGAGGGGACACCACGCGAGCCACAAAGCCCTGCTGCAGCCTGGGACAGTGTCATGCAAAGAAATGCTAGAACCCAAGGTCGGAACAAACTCATGTGCAGCTCCGCTCTCGCAGGACAGGACAACGGGGCCTCCGCCCAGGGCAGGGTGGAATTCCAAGCTCAGGCTCCAGGAACGCCAGCCCCGGTCAGACTGGGTCTCCTCCGAGCAGCAGCAACACAGGTTCTGACCCTGGCTACCTGGGAGCCAGGGTCAGGGCCCAGGGAACCCAGACAGTGTACACTACCCTGAGGCTGCAGGAAAAAGCCACAGGAAAACCCCACCTGGCGGGTAACTACCCACAACGCTTAGGACCTACAGAGCGAGTCCCGCAGCACACACCCTGTGGTCACTCTCCTTGTCTTCACTCTCCTGTGATGCTGGACCTTGGTACAGGTCCCTGATCCGTGCGGGGTGGGGTGTGGAGTTGGGCAGGGCCATGGCACTAGCAGAGTGGGGTCCAGCTGCGAGGGCTCCTTCCCCTCCTGTTTATCCAGCACTCGGGGGAGGAGGCCAAAGGCCTGGTGTGCCTTGGAGGAGCTTAAGGACCACCCCCGGGCTAGAGCCGACATACGGGCCTGCACAGGGACTGTGCTCTTTATTTCAGGGCTGAGAGCAGGAGACACAAACAGGAGAGTGACATAACCAGGGTCTACCCTGAGCCTCAGCATCCTCACGTGTCACCTGCTGTGGGAGGTGATGGGGTAATAAGGTGCCCCGGGGCAGGCACAGCACGTGGCAAGGATGATTCTTGCTAGCGTAATTACCATCTCCTGAGTGGGCACCCCGTGGTGGGTACGCATGCTGACATGTGTGGCCATCTTGCTGTTGGCCAAGGCTGTCCGGGCCTTGCTGCAATCATACCCGCTGACTTCACATAGCCGATTTCTATGTCTCAGCCCAGAGCCTTTCCTGGTGGCTACCTAGAACCCAAGCCCTCAGAAAGCTGGAAGGAGTGAACAGTGCAGTCTTTGGCCAAGAACGGAAGTATCAATACCCCAGCTCCCTTCCCCAACCCAGGTGGGACAAGGCTGGGGGCATGGTCTGCCGTCTCCCAGTGCTGCCCGCTATGGGGGCTGAGTAGCCACCTGTGGTCACAATGAGCTGATGATACAGCCTTCATTGACTGGATTCCCTGCCTGGCCCATTCCCACATTCAGACATCTCCCACTGAAATCTCTGTCTCAGGATCTGCTTCTGGAGGGACAAAATTAGCCCCAGCTCTGGTCTGGGCTGCTCAGTGGAGGAGGGACAGGCAGGAGGGCACAGTCGGGGTGATGGGAGGGGAGTGTTCTCAGGAAGCAGAACAGTCTAAAGGGAAGGGCTTAAAAATAGGCACAGTGAAGCTGAGCGGAGCCTGCAGAGGGAAGCCAGGAAACAGCACTGTCAGTGGAGGCCGGCCCCCGGGTGCCCCACAGAGAGCCACGTTTGTTTAGGAACAAGGACAACATGGACAGAAGGCAAAGTCCACATGAAAGCGGAGGAGGTACTCACTCCCTCTTTAGAGGGCTGCAGCCAGATATTTCAAACCTGCTGAGCGTCTGGGAGGGAAGAACAGGGGTGCCATCACCCCAGATCAATCCCTTTCCCAGTCCCCTCACCCTCTGCCTTCCCAAGGCCAGGCCAGGCCACCGCGATAGCAGCTAAGACCCGCCTCCGGTGCTGGCCCATTCTGCAGGAGGCCAGCCTGGTGGCCAAGCATTGCTGACTGCCCAGGCTTATCTGCACACGTGGCCAATGACTGAGGCCTGGGGGGTATCATCCACACGGCTCCTGCTCCCTGGCTCTCCAAGTGGATGCAGGCCAACCTTTCAATGCCCAGTCTTACCAAGGGTCTGACCTGTGCCTTTAACAAAGAGGAAAAGGCTGAACCATTTCCACCAACCCCTGGATGGAGGTACAGGGAGTGTCAACAGTATCCCTGAAAACTACAAATTCACCGGGGGGGCAGCACCCAGGGAAGTGCCACAGGAAGGAGGCCACTCGGTGACCGTGAGGTGACCGCTCCCCATCTGATAGATTCTGATGACTGTCTTTGCTTGAGTGTAAGAAGGAGGCTTCTTTCTCTCTGTCTCTGGCAACCCTGGACCTGAGAAGTCACAGGCGCTCCAGGCACTCCGGGGGTCCTTCCTGCTCATCACAGCCCCACCCAGGAGGCCTGGCTGTCTCTGCAATGAGGATGTGAGAATGAGCAGGGCAGCCTTGTGCCAGAGCCTGTGGTTGGATTTTCTGCTGAGGCCAAGAGAAATAAACAAGCCCCCTCCTTCCCTCTGCACGCTACAGGAAGAGCAGCTCACTGGCTGCAAAGGGACCCTCCACCCTGCCTGTGGGGCACATCGGCCCACAGCATTCCTTCCAGAAATGGAGTGCTGGCAGCCCTGGTCCCTGCAAGATGGAACACAAAGGGATAGGCAGCTGACCTCAGCAGCCAGCCCTTAGGATTCCACAGCTGCTCTTACCCCCAGCTTCATGATGTCAGTTTCTCCCTGGATAAAGCTCTCTAACAACCTGGCAAGCCAGCACCAGCTGAACCAGCCGCTTTCCCTAGGCCAGCTACACAGTCTCATCCCCCGCAGAAAAGAAAAGAAGTCCTACGGGATTCCTTTACAAGGGACTTCCAGAGTCTGCTCTGGTGTCTGCAGGGACTCTGGCACCAACTCTGGGTTTACCAAATGTGCTGAGTTCAACAGTGTCCCTCAGAACGATATGTCTTAAGTCCTAACTCCTGGAACCTGCAAACATGATCTCATTTGGAAAACGGATCTTTACCGACGTAATTAGGTAAGGATCTCAAGGTGAGATCATCCTGAATTTAGTGGGCCCTAAATCCAATGGCGAGCATCCTTATAAGAGATAGAAAAGGAGAAAGACAAACGGACAGAGGTAGAAAGCCACATGGACACTGGGGCCAGAGATCAGTGGTAGTGACGCGTCTGCAGGCCAAGGAACGCGGGGATCTCCAGGAGCTGCCGGAAGCTGTGTGTGTAAGCCTCCAGGATGTGGCACTCTGTTAGAGCAATCCCAAGACATAGATCCCAGGAACAGAACACAGAAAAGGGAGGGGAGGCGGCCTTGGACCCGCTGTGCCACTCTGGCCCTTCTGTTCAATTCCCTGAGTGAACTGTCAATCCTGAAGCCCCTTCTAGCCGCTGGCTCACCGGTTCTGAGAAGGGAATGTGGGTGCCCTGGAGCTGGACCAGCCAGGCAGGAAGCAGCCTCGCCCCAGCCCCGCTCGTCAGGCCCCGGCTCACACAGGCCCTTCAGAGCTGGTAAGCGCGTTGCCCCAGCCTCGGCCAGCCCTTCTTCTACTCGGTCCCATCATGGCACAGCTTTCCTCTGTGTCTCCTCTGGCTCAAGGGACCCATGCGTCCAGCCCTCCTGGGACGACCCCAGCACACATCTGTTGTCCCGCTGTAGTCATTCAAGGGTCCTTTTCACTCCCAAGTGTCCCCCAAGGGACAGTAAGTTATATGGTCGCCCTCCCTGGGGCCACAATTGCACCCCACCAGAGAAGGGTCTTAGTAGCCACACCCAGGGTCAGGGAGCCACCGCACAGCGGTGACAGGCACCTGGGACAGCCACGTAGCAGCTTCTTCTGCTTCAAGCCAACTCTCTTTATGCAGAGCAGAACCAGAACCCTGGTTAAAGGCTCCAGAGGAGGCCACTGCTCACGGGGCCTCCGGGCCTCTTCTTGGAAGACAGCCCAGGCTCCAAAAGGGCAGGGGCAACTGCCCTGGGACGAAGGCCCCTCTGCACTGCGCCTGCTCCCGCCATCCACCCCGTGCCCCTGGTTCCGGCAGCCGCAGGGTCATTCCCGACAGACTTTAAAGTCGCACTAAGTTGCTGGACTTCCTTTTCTCTTTACTAAATCAGAGTGACGGGAATGGGAGCACATCCGGCACACACAGACGTGATGCGCTGTTCCGGAGCTCCCCACCTCTCTGCCCCGCCCCCCCAACCCCTGGGTTTTAAACCAGCTGTTGGCTGCTCCACTAGGAGCAGATTGTGGGGAAACGGGCTGAAGTCGCAGGGGAAGAGATGTGAGGCAGATAAAGAGGAAGAATTTCCTGGCTGGGGTGGGGCCGCCAGGGCGCTGGGTGAGAGGCTGCCCACCCTCCCTCCCTCCCTGGTGAAAGTCTGCAGAAGCGTGAGGAGGTCGGATCTGTGTGGGAGGGTCTAGGTGTGGCCTGCCTGGGAGTAGGAGGGGGATCAGATGACCTTTCAGGTCTCCTAGGGTCAGAGACTCCCTGATAAATGGCAGTCACTAAAGGCAGGAGGGAGGCTCTGGGAGGTGACTGACTTCAAAACACCACAGGCTGCCGCTCTGAGGTCCTCAAACGTTAAGGATGGAGTCCTCGAAAACGAGGCTTTCCTCATCACCCACATCCTTTAAGCGGTCCTAGACACCCGGCCGGGACATCTCTCTCGTCCTCAATTCAGGAGACGGAAATGTGATGCTGACTCCAAGTCTCCTCATCCCACCAAAGGGTCCCCGGCCACCTCCTCAGCCCACCACGTGCCCCTCCTTCCCCTCCACTCCCCACCCTCCAGCAACACCAGACACTTCCCCGGACGCTCCTTTCCCAGACCCCAGGCTCCCCAATGCTCTTAGAAATGCATCCCAGCCCCCTGTGAGGAGAGTGGGGAGCAGAGGGAAGGCTGCCCAGGGCTCCCTTCCCATGGATGGGACTCTCTGCTGGGGACCCGTGCCAGTCCTGGAGACCCTGAGGGACGTTTCGGTCAGTGTCTGCTCAGTGGCACCGGACTGGGCTGCCAGGCACAGGTGGCCTCAGTGTGAGAGTCCAGCCTCTGGGAACCTCTGGGCAAGCTTCCCTGTCTGTTTCCAGACCCGTCACTGCACACACAGGCAGTGGGCATTCCTGATCTGCCTGGGCAGAGAAGCCACCCCTCCCTCCTGTCACACTGTCCATTAGGGTTGTTACAAGCACTTAAAAAATGCAAAAAAAAAAAAAGTGTAACACCAGGGGCCAGTGGGCCCAGGTGGAGCCGCCATTAATCACAGGGTCTCTGTGTTGTGGCCCCAGGGCGGGCAGCAGATGGCCTCTTCCCCGGGCCAATATGAGCTGCAGCCTAATTACAGGGGACAGTGACCCCAGGGAGCAGAGTTCAGGCTCCGGTCATAGCTGTACCAGGAGCCAGCTGCTCCCGGGGCCTGCAGAGCCAGGGGAGAGGTTTGGGGGACCAGCACTCAATGACATGACCCAAAGTGCCCCAAGCTGGGCTGGAGGTGAGGGCAGAGCCACCATGGCCACAGAGCCCCCCCGGGAACCTACACAGAGCCACCTAGTTTAGGTTCTGTTGGACCTGAGGGTGAGGGGGACCTGGTCTCCATCCTCAAAGACGCGAAGAGGCTGGCAAAGAACAAGAGTCACAGATAAGAGGAGGAGATGGGTCTTTTGTATGGAAGAGGCCACAGCTGGATGCAGAAGACTCCAGAAGGTAATTGGAGAGGGGTAGCAGCTCCAGAAGACGGGCTGTCCGGCTGCTCCAAACAGCCCAGGGCAGGACTGAGACGTCTCTCAGACTCGGCCAGGGCCCCTGTTGCTCTGAGTCGACATGCTTGGGAAACTCCATGAAGCCGAGCCAGTTCTCGAAAAGCTACCTGGAAACCTAGTGGGCAGGACGGGCCCCTGGGTGGACCCCTGGTATACCCCAAGAGCCATACACAGCCAGGGGGCCCCATACTTCAGCCCAGAAGCCTTGTGGGGGGCCGGAGCCCAAGGAGGAGTGGGTGATGCGACCAGAGTGGCCTACAAGAGCGGGCTACAGCATAGGGGCCGCTGCTGAGAAGTCCAGGGAACACCACCTGCCTTTGGGAACAGGGTTGGTGAAGTGAGGGCTGGGTGGGGTGGTCAGGCTTCATTGTGCAGCTTCCCCACCGGCAGACGCACGAGCCTCTGGAATCTGTCCACAGAAATGACAAATGTTCCGCTCCTACTCCTGTTCCACACTCGTCCATCAAGAGTGGCAGAGACAGACACTTCTGACCATCCACCTTGGGACCTGGACCCAAGTGGGGGTTTCTAGAGGGGCAGGTCCAGGGGAAAGGGTCTCCTCAGAGGCAGCTGCCATTCAGAAGACCAGAGATGAGAACCTCACCACGCCCTCTTCAGACAGAGGAGACCCATGGGGCCTCCGAGCCCGGCTTCCTGCTCCCCACCCCCGCTCCCTCCACTCACCCCAAGCCTAGAACATTCCGCTCCCCCTAACGTCAGATGCTGCAGTGGACTGAATAGTGACCCCTGTGATTGTGGCAGGGTTGAAATAGGGTCTCTGCAGGTGCAGTCAAGGATCCCAAGACGGGAGCGCCCTGAGTTTAGGGTGGGCTTTCAATGCAATGAAAAGCGTCCTTACAAGACACAGAGACACAGAGCAAAGGCCATGTGAACACGCAGCAGGGAGTGGCGGGACGCATATGCATGCCCGGGAGCATCTGGAGCCACAAAAGCTAGGAGAGAGGCCTGGGCCAGGGCCTCCCTCAGAGCCCCCAAAGGATCAGCCTGGTCAACACCTTGGTTTTGAACTTCTGGCCACCAGAACCCTTTTAAGCCCCCAGCTCGTGGGGCTTTGTTGCGGCAACCCCAGGAAATTGGCACGGGGGCTTCCTCCCCTGCTAAGCCTGGTACCGGAGGCTTCCCAGCCCTCTCTGGCTAACCACACCAACCCCATGACTTTCAGGTGACTTGTGTGTCCCGCTCTTCTGTTTAACTTCCAGTGCCTGCCTGGTCACAGCTTCTAGGCGGTGGGCAATTTATTCTTCTCTCTCGTTATATGAATCCCCTGGGCCTCCGACTGCTCATCTACCCTTCACTGAAGGCTGAAGCTAAAATCCCAGAGAGAACTGACCCCTCCTGTGGGCAGGGCTGGTACTGTGCCCCCTGCACAGCCAGAGGGTAACAGGCTGAAACGTGTCCCTGTAAGGTGTCTTCCTTCTGCCCGTACTTTCCAAGTGGGGAAGGCAGAAAGGCCTCCTCACCACTCCCCCAGCCCCCGGGGCAGGAAGCCTGTGGTCACCTGTCCAAAAGGGTCAGGTGGACAGACAACTACCCCTCCCAGGTCACATCTCCCTCAGAGGGCCCCTCAGTTCTGCTGGTGGCCTATGAGAGAAGGAAAAACTGAAAGAGTTGTTTACAGTAAACTCCAAACCCTGGTGCCAGAGAGGCCCAGGGCTGAGCCAGCAGCCCCCACCCCCACTGCCCCAAGCTGCCAATTCAGCCCAGCTCAGCTCTGTAACCTCTGACCTGCCTGTGGGCCACGGGAGCCAGGCCTGCCAATCAGCACCTCCCGGATTCCCAGTGGCTAAGCGCTTCCTGGCCCTTCCCGGACAGCGTGGGCTGCAGGGGACACTGAGCAGAAAGACAGCCAAGCCATCCACTGCCCAGGAACTGCCCAGGCCCCACTGCAGCAGCAGGGACACGCACCCCCCAGCACGAGACGCCTCTGCAGGAGGAGGTGGGGACAGGAGAGAGTGTGAGGGGCACAGGGTGCAGGAGGACTCATTCTTCTCTTAATTAAATCGCAGGCTTCAGCCAAGTCGTCCCCAGCATGACTGCTTGCATGGGAAGCCCACAGCTGAGGGGCTGTCTGGGTGTGGCATGCAGGAGTCACAAGTGCCATCTACACCCCACCCCAGGCCAGGCAGATGACCTCTCTGGCCTCAGTTTCCTGGTGAGGAACAGGAAGGGCTGGACTGAAAGCTCTCTTCCAGCCCGGACACAGAATGACCCCACAAGGGCCATGGTGAGGTCTGTCCCAGTTCCACACACTAACTCGGGCAGCAATATCCAAAGGCACAGCCGCAGGGGCCCTGGAGCAGGGACAAGGAGGACCAGCCCACTTCACCCTCCTGGGCAGAGATCAAGGACCCTGCCTCTGGCCCACATTCCTTGTGGCCAAAAATGCAGAAGCCACAGTGCCGGCAGAGATGGCGCCCAGCCACCTGGACCTTCGGGCAAAGCAGAGCTCACCTGGTACCTCAGACCTGCAGCACAAGGGAGCCAGCCCCACGCCCCTGTGACCGCACTGCCAGCGACCTGCAGCACGAGGGAACAAGCCCCACGCCCCTGTGCCCGCACTGCCAGTGACCAGGGACCAGGGAATGGGTCGATTTCCGGCCTCTGCTTCCTCGTCTCTCAAGCCCAGTTGGGAGATTAGGTTGGGTGATGTGTTTTTCTTTTTGACAGTGAACTGTCACTTATTTTTATTTTTATTCTTAAGAGGGTGGGTCTCCCTATGTTGCCCAGGCTGGTCTCAAACTCCTGGGCTTAAGGATTCCTCCTGCCTCAGTCTCCCAGAGTGCTGGGATTACGGACGTGAGCCACCATGAACTTTAAAAAACAACATCTATTGCTTTTTTCCTATCAAAGGAATTTAGGCACAGGCAGAAAATTTGCAAAATGCAGAAAAACAAAGGGAAAAATCTAGAAATCCACAGCCCGGGTAACCTCCATCAATATTCTGACAAATATCTTTCTACTCTGTACTGAGGTATGTGTCTGTGTGTGCATATGTGTGTGTTGTGTGTATGTAGGTGTATGTGTGTGTGTTGTGTGTATGTATGTGTGTGTATGCGTGTGTGTGTGTGTGTGTGTATGTGTGTGTGTAAAGCAGGTTCATACAGTGACGATGCTGGGTGCTTTTCTCCATGTGGCACTATGTGGCTGAGGTCGTGTGTGTGTGTGTGTGTGTGTGTGTGTGTGTTTGAAACAGGTTCATACAGTGACAATGCTGGGTGCTTTTCTCCATGTGGCGCTATGTGGCTGAGGTTCCTACACATTTTGGGCCCGTTCTCTCGTTTCCTCCATAGTTCTAACGTCCTAATTCCAGTTATGTCATTCTCAGCTCTGACTGTTCAGAAGAATCATGTCTGGATCTTACTAAAAACTGGATTGCTGGTCCCCAACTCTCAGTGGTTCTGGCTCAGGAGGGCCAGGTGAGCCTGGGCACTGCGGAGTGTTTCTGGGGAGCTGCAGCTGTGGACCTCTGCCTCCAGAAGACTCACAAGCCTCCTCTCCCCCAACTCCTCATCCCTCCCCTAGAGAATCTTACAGAGGAAAGCCTCCAACCGGAGGCTGCTGGGGACCTGGAGTTGCCAGCTCACAGCCCCACCCTGCCCCCACCTTCCCAGGACAAGTTAACCAAGGACAACATCCAGCCTCAGCTGCCAAGCCTCGGCTCCAGGGTCGGTCACACACTGAAGGACATGCAGAAGCCACTGCATGCCAGGCACCGCTGAGGACAAAGACCTGAAAGACGAGGGGAATGTGATCACAAGGTCCCAAAACCTGCCCAAGGTCCCACAGGCAGGGCCTTGGAAATCCACGATAAAACCCAGTTTAACACCCTGCCCTGGAACACAGGCAGGAGAGGGAGGCAGCCCCCAGCCAGCCTCTTCAAGAATCGCCCCACTCCGGGTCACAGCCAGGGCAGCCGGCGCCTTCCTCCTGGCTCCACAGCCCTCGAGGTCAGGAGCCAGCTAGCCCATCATTGTCCCCTTTCCACTAGGACCTGGCACCCTGCCTGGCATGTAGCAGACGCCTAAGAAGGGTTCACTGTGTTGCTTCTGCAGCAGTCAGTGTATATGAGTGCTTACCATACACAAAGACAGAGCTTTACTCTTGTCCCCATTTCACAGATGGGAAACTGAGGCACTGAGAGGCTGACTCCCCTACATTGCTGTGTGGACAAGGGTAAGGCCGGACGTGAGCCGGCATGCTGGGCCATCACACTCTCTGACTCCACACTCCTGGGCCTGGGAGAGCTTCCCTTGGAGATCCCCACAACGCTGGCACCACCCTCGGCCTCTCCAGGCTCCCACTCCCACGCCGCCCAGCCGCCCTGCCAGGTAGCACTGTTATTCTGGTTTCGCAAACACAGTCACTGAGTGGGAGAGCAGCCAGGCTGAACTGAGGCAGAAGGCAGCCCTGAAGGACCACAGGGCCAGGACCCCCAACCATCCCCACTCTCCAAGGACTAGTAGACTGAGATTTCCAATACGCTCAGGCAGGGGCCAGGGAACAGGTCTCTGCAGCAGGGAGTGACGGATAGATGCAGGTGTAGGACGGGAAGGACCCAGGCCAGTCTTCCAGTGCTGGGGCCTCAGCAGCCCAATCTATCTTGTTGGGCTCTAGGGGGGGATTAAAAGAGACCTTGTATACGAAGTACCAGCCCAGGGCCTGGCACCTAGGAGGTGCTCAATAAAAGGAAATGGTTATGAAAAATAACAAGGAGAAGCTTGGTCAGAGGAGGTGCCTGTGGGGAATGGGGGAACAGCTGGAAGGGCCTGGACTTGGGTCAGAGACAAAGAATGTAAGAAGGAGGGAGGGGGGAGGGGGAGAGGGAAGGAAGGAGGGAGGGAGGGAGGGAGGGAGGGAGAGAAGGAGGGCAGGGCCAGGACAGCTGGCTCCAGGGCAGCTGTGTGCAGGAGCCTGCTTCATCATTTAAACATTAGGAGAGGTGTAAATATTTGAGTGAGGTCGTCCCAGCCTGGCCTTGCTACGGCCACAGCCAGGGCTGGGGGAAGAGTTCCTCCCGCACCGGGGTCTCCGTTCTGTGCCCCCCACCCCAGCCGTCCCTGGGAGCAGCAACCAGGCAGGGCAGGGGGCTGGGGGAACCTGCGTCTGCCTCCACTCTCCTCCCTCTGCACTGCACTGGGCCTGCAAAGGTGCGAATGAAGGCTCTCCTCCCCCACCCGCCCCCAAGGGGCCCAGACAGCCAAGGGTTTCTTTTGTAGTTTAGAAAAAAAGCAAAGCAGCCCTATCTGAGGTTTCTGGTGGAGGCTGAGGGTTTAAAGCTCGCTGCTACAAACCTGCAGCCCCCTCTGCCCTTCCCATAGTGCCTCTTCCCCACCTGGGTTATATCACCACCCAGGTCCCTCCCAGCCCTCCAGGCCTCCTGGGGAGGAGGACAGATGCAAAGCCTGGATCTCATGGGCAGCAGGGCCCCTCCGATGCTGCGGTGCACTCCACTTGGATGGGGGAGCCTGTCTCACGCCATGACCTGTGCTGGCACCAACAGCCCTCTCCCCCACCTCCCACCGCAGCACCGAGGGCAGCTGTGCCAGGCACGAGCATACAGAGTCTTACACACACACTATGAGTCTGCAGAAATGGCTAGAGAAGGCCAAGCATGGTGGCTCACACCTGTAATCCCAGCACTTCAGGAGGCCAAGGTGGGTGGATCACCTGAGGTCAGGAGTTCGAGACCAGCCTGGCCAATGGAATGAAACCCTGCCTCTACTAAAAATTTAAAAAATTAGCTGGGCATGGTGGTGGTCACCTGTAGTCCCAGCTACTCAGGAGGCTGAGGCAGGAGAAGCACTTGAACCTGGGAGACCGAGGTTGCAGTGAGCCAAGGTCGGGCCACTGCACAGCCTGGGCAACAAGAGTGAAACTCTGTCTCAAAAAATAGAAGAAAAGAAAATAAAAGAGGGAGCCGCAGTGGCTCAGGTCAGCTGTCTGGTGCCTGAGGAGGCGAGGTCAGGCATTCAGGGCCAGCCTGGGCAACATTAAACAACCTCTCATACATAAAAAAAAAGAAGAAAAGAAAAGAAAAGCTGGCCAGCATCACCTGCCTGGAAACCTGCCTGGCAAACTCCTACCCCAGTCTCTGGCTAGGAGGCCTTCCTCCAGGAAGTCCTCCTGTTCTGCTCCTTCTCCTGAGTCCATGCCTAGATCCCCAGTGCCTAGAACAGAGCTGGCCCTTGGGGTACCCATGGACAGCTGTTGGATAAACAGTGCCTCTCCCACTCCCAGCGACGCTCCTGGCCTGGCAGGACATTTAGCAGTAACGCTCCTCATGTGGCTACCAAGGAGCACCCCTCACTGGGCAGTCTGTGCCAGGGATTCCAGGCCTTCATTTTAAACCAAAGGAAAAAACCCAACCCCAGCAAACGTACAGAGCCCTCCATTCCCTGACCTCTAAAGAGGGGCAAGAGGCAGAGGACAGAGGAGGGGGCCGCCCCTCCACGCCTGGTTTGGAGCCAGGAAGACATGTATACTCTTACTGCAGATAATATCGGTCTCCAGGGGACACAGAGCAGGTGCCTGGCCTGCCCCTTGCAGGGAAACTGCCCACCCATGTGGAAAGCAGGGCCAAGGGTCCCTGCTTGGAACCAGCTTCCTGTACATGGGGTGGGGTGGGGACGGAAGGAGATCCTGCCGGACCGCATGGAAATCCACCAGCCACTGGCTGCTGAGCTGGCAGAAGTGGAGCCATCTCCATCTTCCAGGCCCCGCCTAGGGGTTGAGAGGCTAGGTGTCTCCGCCCAGGCCACACTCCCCACACCTGGGATTGCTCTCTTCCCGCCAAAAAGATGAGATGGGTCCATCCAGAACCTCGGGGAGATAGGAAGGGGTCTACCTGTGGCCCAGGTGGCTCCCTCCCCCATGCCCAAGGGGTCCCGAAGGAGGTACCAGGACCCCCAGGCCCTGCCCCAGGGAGCTGCTGTTGCCTGCAAAGTCTGTAGGCGGAGACAGCCAGGAATGCCCTTCATGCCCCTGGCAACAGGTTAGAGGCTTCGAAACCAGGCTCAGAATCAGAAAAGACCCGCCTCAGGCTATGAAGGGCTCCTGAGAGCTCCAACCCCTCAGAAGGGCAGCGCTGTGGAAGGGAAGAGACGGAAAAGCCAGCGGCCGCGACCTGCCCATTCAGACTCTACCTAAGACCCAGGTGGCACGAGACAACCGCCTACCCCCCACCCCAGCCTTCCGCCACCCCCCAAGACCTGAGCCTCTGAGGGTGCCCTTTGAAGACAAGGGGATGTGGGGTAACTGCCCCCCATCTTGACACCCAGAAGCAACCTGCGTCCAGATGACCCCTCCAATGGCCAGAGTTAGGGGGAGGGGAGAGGAAGCAGGTGGATGGGAAGGCTGGGGGAGACTCTCCCAGGAAAGCTGCTCTGAGCGTCCGCAACGCTTCACTGCCCACGTCTAAGGCAGAGGAGCGGGGCTCTGGGGACACAGGAAACTCGATGCCATGTGGGGAGCAGAGCACTGTGATGTGTTTGAGGCCAGCCCCCTTGATTTTCTGGATATTGGACAAATGATGGCTTCCCCAGTTGGCCCAGATGCCAGGGGAGATGGAACCCCAAAGTCTGTAGGGGGAGATTCAGGAATTTCAGGGGAAAAAGATGGACAAGAAGAAACAAAAGAATACAAGAAGCCAAGTAGAGTCTGAGCCCCGATTTCTCGCCTCCCCCACGGCCACGGGAATCCCTGGAGACCCAGTTGCAGGAGCAGCGGGGGCGGGCACAGGGTAAGGAGGTGGGGGCGGGAGGCAGGAGGGGTGCCTCACTGTTTATGCTCCCGGCTGACATCAATGCCCTCTTCTTGTCCCTCTGTCTACATTTCTGGGCATTGGCTGGACTTTTAAAAACGACAACAAACTTGAAGTCTCTAGAATGTCTGCTGGAGCAGTCTAAACGGAGCCTCAGGCTGTGTAGACCAAATTAAACAGCCTGAGCCCAGAAATGCCCCCAGGCGCCTGGGGGTGTCTAGGGGCCAAATGGTGGGTCTGTTTGGCTGGACAGATGACAAATCCTCCCACTTCTGTGACTGTGTTCCAGAGAGTTCCGGACCCTTTGGTCTCATAAGCAACTCAGAGCCTCCAAATTTGGGAAAAACCAAGAGAGCTTTGGAAAGAAAGCCAGTGTTTGACCATTTTTCCTCAGCGGTTTTGTCAAGGGAGAGAGCACAGGAACTTGGTTTTTGGCTGGGTTTCTGGGATGAATCAAAAAAAAGATGGGGGCTGGGGTGGTGGAATCGCCTGGAGTTGCAGCCTAGAGGAACAGACGAGCCCCATCCCTGGCATGGTGAGGGAGGGGCATTTGGCTGGCAGGCAAAGGGAAGAGATGGCAACAGTGACGCCCTGAACCTGGTGGCCAAGCCTTATCCTGAGTTTGACCTCCCCTGATGCCTGGGTATGCAAGAAACGGGAGGTGGGAAAAGGAGGAGACCCTGCTGGTCCCCTGGCACCCAGATATCAGGGAACAGCACCTCTCTCCCGACGGGCAGGCAGAGGCCACAAGTCACCAGGCTGACCCTGGCTCCTACAGGACAAGTGCACAATCTACACGTTTGCACCTCCCTGGTGACGGCCATCATGTGTGGCCAGCACACACGCTTTCCACCACCAAGACAGCTGACGAGCAGGCGGCCACCGTGTAGCAGGCGCTGTGCTGACTGCGCCTGATACTGACCCCTGGGGGCTCCGGCTCGGGTGGATTTGTTTTTCCAGGCACGCACCACCCTCCCCAACCTGCTGACACCCGAGGCCCAGTGTGGGGGTGTGGGGATTCTCCGAGGATAGGTCCACAGGCTGGGCAAGCAGCACCCAACTTTGGCCCATCAGCCCTGGGTCTCATCACTGGACAAGACGAGAGTGTCCCAGCTGCCGGCCCAGCTCTGCACCACACTCGACTGGGCCCTTGCAGAGGCCTGCTGGACGAGAATGTTCAGGGCAGTGGGCATCCCTCCCTGCCACACACGCCCTGCCACAACCGCTTTTCGGGGCAAGGCTGGCCTGCAGAGCCGAAAGCGGGCTGCCAGCGCTCCCGCTATCTTCACGGTCCAGTCATCCAGCAAGTGCTCGCGTCACTGTCAGCACTTGGCCCTGCAGATGGGCTCATGGTCCACCCATCTGTGACAATCCAGTGGAGGTGGGGGTAAAGGGTGGCAGGGAAGTCCAGGATAACCTCCCTGTAAGAGGAACCTGAAGTCCACATGACCCCAGCCTCCAGACAGAGTGTCAGCCAGGCAGGCAGAAGGAGGGTCCCACAGGTGCACCGAAGGCCTGGGTATCTGTTGGACTCAGAGGGACCCCATGCGGGCCCTATGGGCACTGGTGTCTGCCGTGCTTTCCATAATTAGTGGTGACCACATTGTCCGGCCTCTTTCACACCGTGGCATCAGACAGGCCCTTGCCTGAGACCGCCCATCCCCCAGACCTGTATCTTTAAGCATCCAAACCCACCTGTCCTTTGCAAACGCCCCCTTTCCCCCCACCCAGATGCCACACCAGCTGAGGCACCCACTACACCCCTAGGAGGCAGGACCTGTGCTTGGTGCCACGGCTGCATCTCACTGAGTCCCCCAGCACCCCTCGAAGAGAGCTGTTTCTAACCCCACTTTACAGGCGGGAAACAGGTAAAGACACTGAAGAAACCTAAGCTGCCCGGCTTTCCAACAGCAGAGTGAGGTCAGCCTAGGCATCCCTAAGCTGTCATACCCATCACTCATCTAAAGCACTGTCCCTCTGGATGCAAATTCTGTCCATTCAAAACCTTCCCAGACAGCCACAGCCCGCAGAAAGCATTTCCAGCCTGTGGCCACCCTGTCACCACAG
Source organism: Sapajus apella (assembly GCF_009761245.1). NCBI lineage: Eukaryota > Metazoa > Chordata > Mammalia > Primates > Cebidae > Sapajus > Sapajus apella. Next base: position 5,616,369 of record NW_022436988.1, read on the forward strand.
GGATGTCCTGGTGTTTACCTCCACCTGCCCCTCCTGGACATCCAGCCCAGGCAGCTCCCAGCCCAGCTGCAAGGCTGGTCACAGTGCGTCTGCTGCCTGGGTGCTGTGCCCGCCCTCCTCTAAATGAACCTGCTCGAAGTCGGGACAGTGGGTCTGTCTGGCCCTGGGCTCTGAACTTAAAGAGCATCAAGTCAGTGTTGCCAGTGGCTGTGGGATCCGTGTAAGAGGCCTGCCCCTCCCCCCATGGCTCCTGCCTCCCACCACAAAGGCTCGAACTACAGGGAAGCAATATTCACAGGAGGCCTTGAGTCTTAGCTGAAAGGCAGGATTCATTACGCAAGAGGCCGACTGGCATTAATTAGGGGCAGGTCTGCACCTATTACCAAGCAACAAGGCCTTTTTCTCTAGAAGGAAAGAGACACCTGAATTCAGCCAGCGCCAGCACCCACATCCCGGAGGTGTCGGGACTCTCAGACAAGCAGGCACCGTTCACGTGGTCCTTCCCACCCTGGAGCCCCTCCCACGGCCTGCTCTGCCTCCAGGACACAGCTCTGAGGGTCCTCCCCGGGCAACAGTGGGGGCTTGGGAGAAGTTCAGATGCCACACAGCTCTAGGGTCTGAGCATGTGGGTCCTGGGCCAGATTGTTTCAACAAATACCAAGGACTTTTGGATTCCTTCTCGGCGTGCAAATCTGGTTACAGCAAACACCTCGGAGCAAAGCAGGCCAACAGCTGGCACTTGGAATGGCTTTTGTTACACAAAGACCGGAGTTGTAATCGTGTTTGCGATAACAGATTTGGCCTGAATTCGAGAAAGTACATGCCGTCTGCCAGCCCCGTGCCTCCACCAATCAGAAGGGAGACAGAGGAAGGGGTCACCCCTCTTGTCACCCCATTGCAGGGCAGTGGCGGGTGCCGCAGCCGCCTGGAGGCCCGTTTGTGCCGTGGAAAAGTAGAAAACAAGACTCCAAAAATCTCATCGGCAAAATATAAAGCATTCTCCTTGCCCCTACATGGGGGGCCTTCACAGAGCCCTAAAACCCTGAAGCCCCAAGACCTGTCCTGAAAGGGGAGCAAAGGCGGGATGTGGGAAGTTTGAGTCTGTGGAAAACACTGATCCCCTCTCGGTTCCTGGGAACCCTGAGCCTGAAGGTCCGGGCCAGAACAGCCGAAGGACTGAATGCCCATGCAGCTCACCAGTGATGGAGCATAAAGCCACGGCACCCTCTGTCCCCAAGACAGGAGGGATGGGGAAGGCCCTGGGTGAAGGAGACAGGAGGGAAGGGAAAGGTGCTCCCTAGGGAGGGGGTGGACGTGCCCAGGACATGGGGCACTGGCAGAATTTTAACTCCGAGTGTGCACACGTGCCCACAGATGGCTTCCCTTCTACCTGCTCCTTGTGGGTGTGCTGTGCCAGCCTGGGCACCTACCCCCTTCCCCAGGCCAGGTCACTTGCCCTCTGCCCTGCTTACTGCCACCAGTTCTAAACCTCCCAAGACACCCTGATCAGGGCCTGTGGCCTCCATTGCAGGATTCCAGGCCTAGATGTCTGCTCAATTTGAAAACTGCCCCCAGAGATGCCATGGCTCAGAGCTCGCCCTGCTTTGGGGGTGGCCCCTGGAGTCTCCGCCCCTCAGCAACCCACATGGTGACAGGCACCCACATCCGCTGGCCTCAGGAACCATGGGGCCACCATCCCAGCGCTGCAAGGAGCCGCCAGTTTCCTTCCCACCCTTTCGGCCTACCTTGCAGGAACCGAGACACCAGGTGAGCTGTTCGGGGAAGGAGACCTGTGCTCCCACGGCACCGCTGCCGTGCCCATTCCCAGCTACTCCAGATGCCTCCCGTGGACCGGCTACACTCCTGGTGGGCACGCCTGGCCCTCCGCAGCCTGGTCCATCTGATCTTCACAGGCGGGCCCCTCCTTATGTCCCAGCCCTCTCTCCAGCCAGCTCATTCCGGCCTCCCCCACTGCTGCCGGCTGCCGCTAGCCAGAAGGCTCTCCTCCTTCCTCTTGCAATCCAGTTCCTACTCTCTCTCAAGGTCCGCCTCCTCCATACTAACTTCTCCCCCACTAGCTAGTGCTGACCTTTCTCTACTCTGTTTTGGAAGCTGCCAGTTCGCATCACCCCTCGCTGGGCTGAATGACACTCTCTCCTCCACCTCCTCCAATTACCCCTTCCCCACGTCTGTCTGTCAACCCAAGGTCGCCCATCTCCCATATACACGCCCACACCCATCAGCTACATTCCAGGTTCCTCGGGCTTCAGGGAGGGTCACCCTTCCATACCCCAGGTCAGCCCCCATGCACATGCACACTCATGCACACACACACTCTCACATGCACTCACACACAGACACGCGCACACACTCTCATGCACACACTCACACACTCACACACACTTTCACACAGTGTCACACACTTTCACATACACACAAACACACACGCGCACACACGCACACTCTCATGCACACACACACACACAGTCACACACACTCACATACACACAAACACACACACACTCTCATGCACACACTCTCTCACACACTCACACACTCTCACACACACAGTCTCACACACTCTCACACACATCCACTCCAGCCACCTATAGCTCTAAGATCAGAATCCCCAGTGAAACCATTCAGGGCACACAAGGGGGAGACTGACACGCACAGGGAACCAGCAGATCGAAGCCCCCCCCTCCTCAAGACTGAGAAATCTTCCTCCAGAGCCAAAGGATTGCCAACCGTTACACCAGGACGGTCTCAATGAGCCCATTGTCTTGGACTAAATTACAGGGTCATGAAACTGGCTGGGGAAGCAGCCACAGAAGCGGCTCCAGATGGAGGCACATGGGGCGAGGGTGGAGTTACACACAGAGACCCAGGGCAGGGGCACTGACAACCTCCATGGTGCAAATGGTGACAGCTGTACAACCAACACAGCCCCAAACCCTGGCCTCCCCTCCCCCACAGGGCTCCCACTGAGCCCTGAGAGCTCTTCCCCAGAATCCCACCAGCAGCCCAACACTTTCAGTTAGGGACTGAGAGCAGAGCTCCATCCTGCAGGTAGGAGGAGAGGTCCGCAGAGGCAGAACACAGGCTTCTCGCCACAAGCGCTTACAGGAAAGTGGTCAGACCGGCTAAGTGGTGCCACTTGGACACTCGGGATAAGGGAGGCCCCTGGAGGAGCAGTCACAGGGAAGAGTTGCAAAGAGGCAGGGGCAGGGAGGCCATGTCCACTTGGGGCCTGCAAGAGGCTCAACAGAACACAGTGGATGTAGGGAGACGGAGACCCCAGTATGAGCATGTGCCCACGATGTCCAGATGAGGGGGTGTGGCGGGCGGACGGTGAGCCATCCCAACTCTGCAGATCTAGACCACCCCTCCTTCTGGCAAGCATGGATGCAAAGGGCTAGAGCCTGAAAAAGTGCTTCCACTACTAAGGTGACAAAGTGCCTATGATGTCTCCAGCTCACAGTCTGCACAGCAAGAGCTGGCCACTGGATCACAACCCCCTCCTGGATCACCACCCCACACCCTTCGCAGGCCCAGCCCTGAAGCACAGCCCCTGGCACTTTGCTTGGCATCCAGCCAAGGTTCTGGTCCCCCAGGAGGCCCCGCCTCCCCCACCAGATGGGGCAGACCTTAGGTGGGCCATGTGGGCAGCTGGGCTCAGGACACTACCCAGATGCCAGCCCTGGTTCTGGCCGTGGAGGGAGGAGTTCACCTCCCAGCTTGGCCTGACACCTGGACATTTACTCCTTTCAACCCAGCCTTTCCCTCTCCCCGCCCATCGGAGGGCTCTGCCCAAGTCTGCCTGGGAGCCCCTCGGAGGGGGCGGGGGCTCCAGGTCCCGGCAGAAGCAGGCCCGCCCCTCAGAAGCCCTGCCCCAGAGCGCTGGAGACCATTGTGTGAGCTTCCCCTCTGCCGGCCGTATTTACTCCCGCGGACTGACGCAGGATGCAGAGCCCCAGCACCGGCAGTCACGAGGACGCAGGAAAGCGCACGCACTCACAGGCTCAGGGACGCGGACGCCAGACCCAGGCTCAGAGGGAGCAGCCCCGCAAGTCCCAACACACTTTGTAAACCCCGAAGACAGGAGAGGGCCAAAATGCTCTCCGTGCCCGCACGCAGGCCCTTCTGCCCCCCACAGCCCGATTCTGGGAGGCGGATGAGGATGTCCCAGGCCTGGATGGGGGCCATGGGACGTCCCACTCTGGATCCTGCCACAGCCTGGGCCGTGTCCGTTCTGTGCTAGTGGCCCGTGGGCTGTACAACTTGGCGGCCCCCGAAACTGGCGTGGGGGAGGGGAGGGCGGTCCACACGAGCAGGACTGCTGTCCACTCGGTCGGAGGTGAGGAATGATCTCCCTATCCCGGCGCCGGGTCCAAGAGGTCCCGAGAGCCGCTGGGAAGAGCCAAAGGGAGGGAACCCATGGATTTCCCGGAGTGAAACTGCGCGCCCTGGAGAGTTCGGAGGCAGCCCCGCGAGCCCTCGAGGCGGTCACTGTCGCTCGGCAAACACAAACAACAATAAAAGGAAGGAAACCCAGGCGGCAGTGTGCAGGGCGAGCGCAGGGTCCTGTGAGGGCGTGTGGCGTCCCCGCAGGTCCCCCAAACAGGGTCCCCCACGTAGGCGACGCGGGCACGGGGCTGGGGGCGCTCTTGGCGGGAGGGCGCCTGGATTGGGGTCCCGCCTCCCCTCAGCGCACCCCAGTCCCACGCCAGGCCCACCCGTGGGGTCCTCTCCAGCACGCCCGCGGCAGCCAGCCCAGCACCCACCTTCGAAGTCCGAAATGATCCCGTCCAGCTGCGCGTTGACCGCAGGGTCCGACATGGTGGCTGGTGGGCAAGTGGGTCGAGCGGAGGGAGGCGGCGAGGAAGCGCCCCCGGCGGGGCCCGGGCCCTGCGCGCTGGCTGGGGCGCCGCGCCCGCGCTCCTGCAGTGCAGAGCTCGCTGCCGGAGGAGCCCCTCGGCCCCCAGGCTCAGCTGAATGAATGGGGGAGGAAGGCGGGCGCCGGCCCCTCCCCGCGCGCTGCGCCCCCGCCCCGCCTCCGCCTCCCGGGCGGATCAGGTTCCTGCACCGGCGCGGGCCCTCCCGGTCTAGCACTGGCTGCTCGGCCCGCCTGTCAAGGCCGGGCCTGGGGGGCTGGGGCCCGAGCGGCCGCTGGGGGACAGTCCTGGGCACAAGACCGGAGGACCCCCCTTCTCCCCTCCTGGCCCGCGCCCAGGGGACGGTGAGGGATGCGGCCTCAGCCCCTCCCCCCTGGGCTCCCCGCTGCGGCCAGATGTGGGCGGATGTGGAGGCCGGGCTGTAGCGAGGGGGGCGGGCGCCCAGAGGGGAAGAGATTCCTCCCCTTCCCCGAGCGCAGGGTCCTTCTGCGGGAGGCTGTATTTGGGCAGCCAAACAAAGTTCGCTGTCAACGCCGCCGCGCGCTCTGCGCTTGCAAGGGTTAAGTAGAGGCGCACGCGGCGGGCGGGCGAGATCCCAGCCTGTGGGCTCAAGACCGAGGGGCGAGGGGCAAACACGAGAGTCCCATGGCACCAGCCAGAGGCCACCAACTCCCACCCACCAAAGGCACCCCTGCAGCTAACACCCCCACCACGACCCCCCACTCCGGACGCCACTGCTGCACCCATGGGTGGGCCCTGGAGAAGGCACTGGCCCGGAGAGGGGGCGCAGGGCGGGGATGGAACAGGGCTGTCAGAGAAGCCAGGGACAGGCGCCGCCTCCCTCCCTCCCCAATCAGGGCCTCCTGAGAGCAGGAAGTAGAAGTAGTCAGGAGGAGAAGTTTCCCAAGGTGTGAAGGAAGGAGCTAGGCAGCGAGTGAGCAGAAGGGGAATGGCCCCGGGACTTCTCCCTCCCGCCTGGCCCCTAACCTGGGGCGGGGTCTTCCCGTCCAGGCCCGCGATCTCTCGCTATCCTTAAACTCTCTTACCCACAAGGCAGGCAGGGCCGAAGGGCTGGGATAGACCTGGGGACCTGGGTTAGACACAGAACTTGAGAAGCAACAGGCTTTCATCCCCAAGAAGGGCCCTCCAGGTCTGGCACCTACACAGAGAGAGGTGCTTCTTCCACTCACCCTGGGGAGCCAGAAACCCACTCCTGCGTGCTCTCCCGGCCACCAGAGTCAGGGGCCATGTGAGAATTCACAGCACGGAATAACACCCGCACCCACGCAGCAGCAGGCTGCAACTCTACAACTGCACTCCAGTCGGTTAAGTGTGTGGCCCGGGAATGCCTGAGAGCTCATCCTGGGTCTGGGGTCGCTGGCTGCCCGCTTGTCCCTCCCCCGCTCTGAAATATCCCAAATGGGCAGGAGTACTGAGACTCCACAGCCCTCCTGGAGAGTTGGGGGCAGGAGGTACTGCTTGCTGGGTTATACCCAGGTCTCTTTCGGAAAACGCTCTGGGTTTGGTTGGCTTTTTAAGTAGATGAAATCAAGTCCTTCCTTTTTAAGAAAAGCAGTCACTCCCTCCCTCATGCTTTGGATATTTTGAACTATTTTCAACCAAGTGAGTTTGTGGACACGGGAACTGCAAAACCACAGACATTTCAGATGCGTGCACACCCTCGTCTGCCTGGGATCCCAGGTTTCAGAAATGGAGCCATTGCTGCCATTAATAGCGCCCCCCTCAATCTTCCACACCAGGCCAGGATATTTCTTGTCTGAACTCCAGCACCTGGGCCTATCGGACAGTCCAGGCCCTACTGGGCCATCTGTCCACGCCGCATTTGGGGAATTGGGGGTCCAGTCCCTAAGAAATTCAGCCCAATGACGCAGCCCCCTGGGAAGATGCCGGGTCTGGCACAACATCCATCCCGAGCCAGGGCATTCTTCTGTAGTGTTTTTATAAAAAGCACCTGGTGAGTGTGGACACACCCATGCAATTGTTCTCTCCCAGGGCTGGCATGGACTTCCACCAGATTAGCACAGGGTCAGCTGATCGTGCATTCTCTGTCTCCACGCACAGGGCAGCAAACATATTTAGCTCCCTGGGGAGCCCCACCAGGGTACACGCCTCACTAAAATGGGAACCCAAGGGACATGGCAGGAGGGAGGCCAGAAAGTGCCTGTGCCTGCGTGACTGTGCTCAGAGCCCACCCGCTCCAGCCCCGGCTGCTGCCCCTTCAATGTAATCACTCAACGCCACATGGCCAGGCTTCGAATCCTCCAGGTAAGGAGGTTCCCCAAAAACCCAGGCTTGACCACACTCCCAGCCAGGAAGTTTGCCCTCATATCTAACCAACTGCTCTAAATGTACATCACTTATTTCCTTTTTCTTTTTTCCTGTCCTCAGAGGAGATGGGAAACAGCTGGGCACCACCCTTCAAGTCATAATTACCTTTTCCAAATTCTAAGACAATCCAGTTGCTCCTTGGCCTTCTCTTTCTCAGCCTAAACCATCTTTCTCCAGCCCTTTAATCATATCCCAGGCTGTCCTTTGATCATCGCTAAGGGCTGGGTCCGGTCTGGGGCTCCAGGGTTTTAATAAGGCCTGATTGCTACAGGGTAGTTTGGAGGCCCCCCACCCCCTTTCCTAGGGCCTCAGGGGCTGGACACACAGTCCCAGAAGGGGCACTGGGCAGAGAAGATGCATGTCAGCCACACAGAAGAAACTGAGCTGACATTTGGCAAGAACAAAAGAATTCTAAAGGCCTGCACGTGCAGCAAGGTGCATTTTTCCAAGGTCACAAGAGACTAACTGCTGGCCTGGCCAAAGAGACTGCCTGAATCTTCAGTGCACAAGACCTGTAGTGGGCTGAATGGTGACCCCCCGAAAAAAAGATATACCCCCCTGGAAGTTCAAATGTGACCTGATTCTGTGTAAGGGTCTCTGCAGCAAGAACTAAGACAAGGATCTCAAGATAAGATCATCCTGGATTAAGGTGGGCCCTAAATTCAATGCTGTGTCCTTCCAAGAGACAGGAAAGAAAGTAGAGAGACACAGAACAAGGCCTTGCAAAGATAGGGGCAGACACTGGAGTGACGCGGCCACAGGCCAGGGAACACCTGGGCCACCAGAAGCTGGAAGAGGCAAGGAAAGTTTCTCCCCTGGAGCCTTCAGAGGAAGCTGGCCCCACTGGCACCTTGATTTCAGACTTCCAGGCTCCAGAACTGTGAGAGGACATATTCCCACTGCTGTAAGCCACCCAGTTTCAACGGTTGTCGCAGCAGCCAGGAGAAACTCATGCAGACCTTAGATCCCATCTGCACCATGTCGAGGTCAAAGCTTCATACAGCAAAGATGTCTGTGCAATCACAAACCTCCTGTGGGTAGCCCGCGCGTCTGGCAGATCGCTGTCCCAAGGGAAGGGGGATGGGAACAGGGAAAAGAGGCATCGGAAGCCCTGTGCAGGCCTTTCTGGAAATGGGAAGGAGCAGATCTGGATAGAAACCCCACAGATCAGGCCCTGGGGAAACGAAGTTTACAAAGCATGGGAACAGAGGGTGGAGGAAATCTACCAGGAAGCAGCGTTTGGCACACACATCCATATCCGCGACCCCCTCTCCAGGCACGGCCTCCACGGACATGCTCAGCTGGCAGGGAAGCGACACAGCAAAAGGGGCTTGGGGAGCAGAGGGCGGTCAAGGGCTCTCTCCCAGCAACACTGAGGCTCCGGATGGGACACCCCATTAGGTGGCGGGCTGTGTCCTCATAGACAGAGGTTTCCCAAGAGCAGGGTCCAGAGGGTCTCATCTATGCATGGCCTGACACACAGTAGGCCTCCCAGAGCTGCTGAGCCCTGGGTTTATCAGCAGCAGGGTCTTCCACAGATCCCCAAGTTCCCTCAGCCCCCCATCTTAGGAAACGGCGCTACCGTCCACCTAGTTGCTCAAGCCAGGTTTTCAGGCATCACTGTTGACTCTTCCCCTCACCCTCAGCATCCACACATGGTGCATTTCTACCTGCAGTGTATCTGTAGGTCAGTCCAAGCGTCCCTCCTTCAGAGCTGTGCCACTAACGTCAACAGCCGGCCACCTGGCACCTACGAAAGCAGCAACACCCGGTCCCCAGTCTATTCCACTTGCCTATTCCTGTGGTGTCAACACTCCCACCTTGGCCAATTTCTTTTCTTTTCTTTTCTTTCTTTTCTGAGACAGAGTCTCACTCTGTCACCCAGTCTGGAGTACAGTAGGGCGATCTCAGCTCACTGCAGCCTCCGCCTCCCAGGTTCAAGTGATTTTCCTGCCACAGCCTCCCGAGTAGCTAGAATTACAGGCACCTGCCACCACTCCTAGCTAATTTTTGTATTTTTAGTAGAGACCTGGATTCACCAGGCCAGGCTGGTCTCAGACTCCTGACCTCAGGTGATCCACCCACCTTGGCCTCCCAAAGTGCTGGGATTACAGGCGTGAGCCACCGCGCCCAGCGTCATTTCAGTCTTAAACATCACAGCAACTCTCCCAGTGTCCCGTGAGACCCCTTGAGACAGTTGCTTTCTGCCTCCAGGCATGTTACAGGGACTCCCCACAGACCTGTTCAATCCTACGCAGTGACAAAGTGCAGTTTCCTTTGCAGAATGGCAGAGTTGGGTGACTCCTGATGGGAAATGAGCACAAAGGGGCAGAGGGGACATTCAGAACACACGTGGGCTCTTCATGTGTGTTCTGCCAACCACCAGGCAGACCTGCCTCAGCCTTGACAAACCCAGGATCACTGACAGTATGTGGTTTCCACCTGGGCCAAGCCCCTGAACCCCTGCTCCCTTTCCATCACCTATACTGGGAGCAGCCACCAGGCTGTGGACTGCTGAATCTCTTTCAGGCCACCCAAGTTTGAATCGTCCCATTCAGCCTGTGACATGGTGTGCGGCTGCAGCACCCCATCACACCCTCTGCCTGGCTGCTTCCGTGCCACCGTAAGTTTTCACTCAAAGAAGCACATGGCCAGTCTGTTCCCCAGACTTCCCAGTTATTGCCCCAGCCTGCTTCGTGCAGAAAATTTACAGCAAAACCTGACCACAGCGCCCTGAGCTCTTATCTCAAAGGCAGGGGACTTTTTAAACAAAGTATTAGTGTTCTAAACTCATGCTTTCCCAAGGAGGCTCTCAGCCTTCAGCACAGCAAAGACTCTGCTCCTTGGCTCCCCAGCTCCCCAGCTCCCCAACCCCCCACCCCCACCTTATCCGAACTTCCCACTCCAGCAGTTGGGGGCTGAATCAACTTGGAGTTCCCCAGCCCTGCTGTCTCTGATGATATGACCAGGGGTGGCAGCACTGACTGGACCTCCTGTTGATACATTTCACTGCAATAATATTCAACCTGATGGAATCCTGGGAGCAAGACGGGGGTGGGCAGGGGCTGCTCGCACAGAGACAGAAGGACTGGGCGGAAAGTATGACCCTCCAGGATGATCCCTCAGCAGCAGAACCCTGGCTGCACCTCCCGAATAGCATTTGTTTATTTGCACGTCCAGTGAGCTTCAGATGCCTGTGAGGCCACCAGTGGCTCTGGTGAGTTATAACCCAGACACGATGGCTCATGTTTTCTTCCTGATCAGTCTCTCTTCACACAGTCCTATGACCAGACGCTTCTTTCTCCTGTTCCAGACACAGCCTTGACATGGCTAAAGTCTCCCATTTCCTAGCACCCGTCTGAAGCTGGAGTACAGAAATGAGATGGGAACACAGAATCCCACCAACACCGGGGATGGACAAACACCCTCTGACCCTTCTGGGAGGCCTGTAAAGTCACACTAGGGAACAAAAAGAAGTGGCCAGCCTGGCACCAACCCAGCCTCAAAGCAGCCAGTGACTAAGGCATACGGCTGGTACCTCCTCAGCCCCAGGGTGCCAGGAGGGCTTGGCTAGAACACGTGCCAGCCAGGAGAGACAGGCTGTCCCTGGGGCCCTCGGCGTTCTGGCCTCCCTGCCGTTTTTCTTGCCACCGATGCAGTGCAGGGACGAGGGCTGAGTCACCAGCCTGCCCTCATTCCACGTCAGCAGGAACAACAGGGACTCGAGCAGAGAAGACGGCATTTATTTTTAAAGTCACCACAGAGACTGAGACGACGTTGTCCCCAGGGAGCTCCCGTTCCTGCTGGCCCTCTGTGGACCGTGTGGCTCCATATTCTAACAATGCCTCTGCCCGTCCCGTTAGACCCAGCAGGTGGAAGGCAAGAGGGTGGAGGTTGGGAGTGGCGGCCAGGCAACTCGGGAAGGGCAGGGAGCAGGACTATGCCTCTCTTCTTCTCAGAAGGCTCCGCAGGGCCTGTCCTGCCTTCTACAACCCCAGAGGGATCCTCCCTCAGTGCCTGCCTCATAAATGCCTATCCACCCTACATTTGAACACCTCCACTTACAGGGAGCTCACTACCTACCTATGCTATTCATTCCACCTTTGGCTACTTTTGGCTGTTCAAAAAAGAGGGAAGAGACAGAAAAGAGAGGAAAGAAAGAGAAGGGGAGAAAGAGAAAGAAGGAGGGAGGGAGGGAGGAGGAGGAAAAGAAAGAGGAAAGAAGGAAGGAAGGAAGGATAGAGGGAGGGAGGGAAGAAAGAAGGGAGGAAACAGAGAGAGAAGAGAAAAAGAGAGAAACAAACAAGGTGGGCTTCACGGAGCAGAGACTCAATAAGGGGCGAAATACATGTCTAGTCAGGCTGTAGATGGATTTCTGCAGGAGCGCATATCCACTCTACTCTTTCCGGAATGGAAAAGTGGAAAGATTTAGAGGTGTGGGTTTGTGGTGGCTCTTTCCAAAGGCCTGGAATTTGGGGCATCAGCCCCCGCAGTTTTGACAAGGAGAGTAAGATCACCAATATCCACAGTGAAGATGGAACCCCATAAGGGCTGGGGACCACATCTCCTCTGCATCTCCCGCAAAGACCCGATATTCTGACTATGGGAACCTGTGGAAGAAGGAACAAAACTTGCTCTGGGGCCCTCTAGAGAACTGGTTTTCCATCCAGCAGAGGCTGTGCAGAAGAGTTTCTGGAGCCAGGCTGAGCTGTCCCTAGAGGCTGAGTGGAGGTGGGCTCCTCCAGGTGCAGCTGGGCTATGCTCCCCACCTCAGCCAGCAGCCCCAGGACCTCTGGGTGCTCCAGAGCTTTCTCCAGAGGGCAAATCCAGGGTACGAGGGAGAGGGGAGATGCCCAAGGTGCGGGGGGTGGCGGCCTGCCCATCTCTGCCCCAGGCCTCGCTGACCTGAACAGGGAGGCCACAGGTGTTTGGGAGTAGAACTGTGGGCTCGCGAGCCCCCCACCCTGGCCTCTCCCTGCCCCCCTTTCCTCTCTGCCACTGACCATCTCTGACTACATGTTGACACCTCACGGGAGGATGGAGAAGAGAGAAGAGGAACGTCTCCGCTCTGCCCAGCACACTCACAAGAGGATCCAGTGCAACAGCACCGACATCCACAGCGGATGTGTGTGGGGTCTCCCCAGGGGCGGGATGTTTCCACTCCGTTCCAGTCTGCCATGAATCGAGAGAAGGTTTCACCAAATGTGCCCCATTAACAAATTACTCTAACACTTAGTAAAAAATAAAAATAAAAATCATGCACCCCGTGCCCCCAGTCCCCCCATGCCACACCCATCTCTGCACCTGAGCCTTGGCTCACACTCTTGGCCTGCCGCCTTGGGAACAGAACACTCTGTGTGGGAGGCAGACAGGAAGTGTGGGGTGTGCTGGCTGGCCCCTCCAGACAATCTGGTATTGCTTTCCCTGGATAATGAAATCTTCCCCACCCTGAGTGTCGCTGGAAGCCAGCCAGCAGCCAGATCGACCTACATGAACCATTTGTCCCTCCTGTGAAGTGATCTTGGGGACTTAATGGGTTTGCTACTAACACGGTCCCCCGGCACTCTGTCCCCCTCCTTGCTCTTCCCCCAGTGTGAGTCACTGGCTGTGATGACTCGGCCCAGCTGAGGCCCTTGACAGCTCTGGCCAGGCCACGCAAGGGACAGACCAGCACAAAGGACCAATACTGTGGGCCCCCCACATGGACCCCTGGAGTGCCTGTAACTGGGGGCTCCTAAGGCGACTCCTTGCTTCTGGGGACCTGTGCACTTGGGGACAGTCTTAAGGGAGACCCTTCAAAGCAGTGAACCAAAAGGTGAACTAATACGGAAACATGGAGGGCCAGGGAGAACATGAAGAAGACAGGCTCAGCCGGGCACGTGGCTCACACCTGTAATCCCAGCACTTTGGGTGGCTGAGGTGGGCGGATCACCTGAGGTCAGAAATTTGAGACCAGGCTGGCCAACACTGTGAAACACCATCTCTACTAAAAATATAAAAATCAGCCGGGCGTCGTGGCAGGTGCCTGTAATCTCAGCTACTCGGGAGGCTAAGGAAGGAGGATCACTTGAACCCAGCAGGCGGAGGTTTCAGTGAGCCAAGATCACACCACTGCACTCCAGCCTGGGCAAAAGAGGAAGACTCCATCTCAAAAGAAAAAAAAAAGAAAGAAAGAAAAAAAAAAGGGCAAGGCCTGGAGAGCCAGAGGCCCACTTCCCACCTCTGGGTGGTCCACTTTGAGACTACAGCAGTTAGAGACAAGTTGGGGGAGTGTCTGTTTGCAATCCATAAGCAACATTGTTTCCTTCTCCCACTACTCCTGGCTCTAGCAGGCCCCTGACTCCTGCCTTCCCCAGGGTCGTGGGTGCCCCAAGCTGGACTCCATGCTGTTGGTGGGATGACCATGTGAACTGTCACTTCCCTGCTCACAGTCCCAGGCAGCATCCGTCACCTGCCACACACAGAGTGAGAGCTTAGCAAGGCGGAGGCCGCTGATCTCCCACCAGCCACACCTGCCTCCTCTCACTCGGCTTCTCCCTGCCTTGGTCGTCCCAGCGGCTCATAGTTCCCCGCAAGCCAAGTGCCAGACCTCTGTGCCTACCCTAGCCTGTTCCCGCTGCCCGGCAGGCCCTTCCCACCCTCCCTGGCCTGGCTCAGGCCCAATCTGCCTTCAGGTCTCAGCTCATCAGCTGCTTCTTCTAGGAATCCTTCCTGGGACCACGAGATGAAGGGATTCTCCTCTGGGCCCTTCCTCTATTTTCCCAGCCCCGGGGGCAGCCTCTAAATCAGGACTTAGAGGCATCCAGGAGAGCCACAAGTGTGTGATGAACGTGTTGAAGGGAAGCCTTTTTAAAAGCAGAAGGAGCCCAGTGACCACACGGCACCGTCGGCTCAGGCTGTGAAGGCACAGGGGAGCCAGCCTCCCTCAGCCTCGCCCGCTCCTGGCCTTCCTCTTGAGGAGGCAGGAACCAGTCAGCTGGATCAGGAGGTGGGCTTCATGGAGCAGGGACTCAACAAGAGGGCAAAATAAATCAGAGAATTCTTTTGCTGCAAGGAACCTAGACAAGGAGCACCCCGCCAGAGGTGGAAGGAAGACAGCGGCAACAGACCTCCCTTGCCCCAGCAGTCCTGCAAGCCAGACAGGCCAACTTCACAGCACAGCTGTTCCCCAGCACAGAGAAATTTCTCACCTCCAGCAACAGGGTGGGAACATTCCCAGACAGGGCCACAGCTACTCTGGTCACAGGAACCACGGAGTCTGAGTCTCTGTGGCTTGTCCCATTTATGTGGCCACAGACCTGGCCCCAGGGCTGCTATCTTGAGCACACATCTGGAGTTGCAGAGCTCACAGCGCAGAGCAGGGACAGAGGGAATCTGCCTGATTGGTGAAAACCACCCCAGAATCCGGACTACCAGCCTGCACCCAGATCCATGCCTCTGACACAGGACATTGATTTCAAGGGGGTGAATGTGGACATTTGAGGCCAGTGAATGACCAGGTGCCAGTGCGTCGACGGGACCTTGGTCCTTCCCCTAACACTTTGGCGAGGAAACCAATGGAGCCTACATGGGGCATATGGTCTCCAGAGCCAGCAGGATGTGCAAGGCCCAGCAGCTGAGAAAACTGACCACTCGATTACGAATAATCTAGAACATTGATCCCCAAAAAGAAATCAATTTTTGTCCAACTGGGGACCTAAAATCTCAGGACATATGTCCCCTTCCTGTAGAACCACGTCACTTTCCTAACCCCCACCCTCACTCCCACCTGCCTGCCAAGCTTCAGTTATCCAGAACACACGTGACAGCAACTACTGTGAATCCCACGTGTCTTCCAAACCTACCCTGGGCAGCGCTGCCTCTTTAGTTCTGAGCAGCAGGCAGGGACATGCATAATTTTCACCCAGACACAGCAAGATCTTCAAAAGAAGGGCAGGCTCTGTCCAGCAGGCAGCATCTACTGACACAGAAATCAGTATGCAAATCTTTCGGGAAGATTTTCATTAAGAAAGAATAAGGCCAGGTAGGTGGCTCACACCTGTAACCTCAGCACTTTGGGAGGCCGATGTGGGCAGATCACAAGAGGTCAGGCATTCAAGACCAGCCTGGCCAACATGGTGAGCCCGTGTCTCTAATGAAAACACAAAAATTAGCCAGACGTGGTGGCAGGTACCTATAATCCCAGTTACTTAGGAGGCTGAGGCAGGAGAATCGCTTGATCCCAGGAGGTAGAGGTTGTAGTGAGCCAAGATCACACCACCGCACTCAAGCCTGGGTGACAGAATGACACTCCGTCTCAAGGAAAAAAAGAATGAAAGACACACGAGGCTAAGACAGTGGCAGACTGGCACATGTTTAACAAGGTGCCCTAGTGGGGAGTGGGAGGTAAGGCCTGATATGTAGTGTTTGCCAATTCCTGTGGTGTGAGTACTTCCACTGTGGCAAATTTCAACCTACCAACAGGACATCACTGAACACAGTTGGGAAGAGACGTGCACCCCGCTGGATGGAATGCTCCGGCACCTACAGCTAATTCTTTCCCGGGAAGAGGGACTGTCTAGGATGCCCCATGCTATGGAGAATAGCTATGGCAAATAGGGTTCAACTGGCAGGCCAACCCAATCAACTGCCGCTGACATGATGTGAGGCAGGTTCCTGAGGCTGCCTCCTTGCTCAGGGAGGAAGGTGGCCATGTGGCGACAGACCTGGCCCTGGGGTTTTTTTTTGTTTTTGTTTTTGTTTTTTTTTTGATTGTTGTTGTTGTTTTTGAGACAGAGTTTCAGTCTTTTGGCCCAGACTGGAGTGCAATGATGTGATCTTGGCTCACTGCAGTCTCCATCTCCCAGGCTCAAGAGATTCTCCTGCCTCAGCCTCCCAAGTAGCTGGGATTACAGGTGCGCACCACCATGCCCGACTAATTTTGCATTTTTAGTAGAGATGGGGTTTCACCATGTTGGCCAGGCTAGTCTCTAACTCCCGACCTCAGGTGATGCACCTGCCTTGGCCTCCCAAAGTGCCGGGATTACAGGCGTGAGCCACCGCGCCCGGCCAAGTTTGCTATCTTGAGCACATATCTGAATTTATGTGCTCATGATTTTCTTTTCCATTTTAAAACTTTGATTTTATTTTATTGTTTTCAGAGACAGGGTCCTGCTCTGTCACCCTGGCTGGAGTGCAGTGCTGCAATCAGAGCTGACTGCAGCCTCGAACTCCTGGGCTCAAGTGATCCTCCCATGTCAGCCTCCCGAATAGCTGGGGCTGGGTCTACAGCTGGAGCCCACCAGGCAGGATGCCCACCCTTTCCAGGCCTGAGTTCTCATTTACAGAACCACTGACAAAAGGGCAATGGAATAGGACATCTGGGGCACCAAATTGGAGCAAGCCTGGAGGCTGAAGGGGGAGGGGAGGAGAGGAGAGGGGAGAGGAGGAGGAGAGAGGGGAGAGAGGGGAGGGCAGGGCAGCGGAGGGGAGGGCAGGAGAAGATGGAGATGGAGAAATAAGAACAAGAGGAAACACAGGAGGAGGAGGAGCAGCCCCCTTCGTGGGGGTGGACTGTGTCCAGTGCTCTACCAAGGACACTGCATTGATCACCTGGCTTGGTTCCCACGAATACCTTCGAGGCCGCTCCTCCCTGGCCCCCATTTTTCCATGAGGAAGAAGAGGTACAGAGCAGGAAAGAGCTGTCCCAGACCCCCGGGCAGTACATGGAGCCGTTGGGAGTTTCATTCAACCCCACGTCCCTGTCCTCAGCCACACGATAAACCACCAAGGTTCCACAGCCACAGGAGCTGGGCCTGGAGTCTCCACCAGGTCTCCCAAGGCAGGGAGATGGGGCTGGAGGCCATGCCAGGTGCACGGTGCCTGGAGCTGCTTGGGAGGTGCGGGCTGGGCACCAGGCAGTGTCTGTAGACTGGAGAAATGAATGAGGCTGAGATGCAGTGTCGCCTCCTCCAAACATGACTTTCCCTAAGTTTCTGTGATTGGTCACCGAGAGCAGAGTCCTGGTCTCCTGGCATTTACATCCATATCTAGGATGCCCTCCCCAGCCAGGTTTTCTTCGAGGAAGGAAACTCAAACTCTCGCCACAGGAGGAAGAGCCAGGAATACTTCTAAGACCTCCACGGAGGGTACTCGGGTCTAGCCTAAGTCCTTCACCACAGAAGACCTTTCAGATGCAGCAGCCACGGTGCATGGGTCGAGGGTCTCCACCCACCAAGAAGCAGGAGAGCCTGATGCACATTTGGCCTATGATCCCCACCCACTTGGGGGCTTTGCGTGTAGCCACGTGACACAAGGGAACAGCCACCACAGCAGGGCCACAAGGCGAGTGTGGGCCAACGTGCAGGGGTGGAATCTTGACAGCCTCCCGTGGGCTGGTGGCCAGGAGGGGCACATTTGCACAAATCCTACATGCACAGCTCTTTGCACACATGTGGCTGACAATCTCACCCACACATCCGTGCCGGGACCTGGCGGGTGGCCCACCAGCAACAGGCACTGGGAATCCCCAGCTGCTCCCCTGCTGCGGCACAGACACCGTTCAAGGCGGGATGGAGAGAGTCACTGCTTCCAAGCTCATACACCCCAAAGGGAGATGCTGGGCCGTGGAATGGAAAAGGGCAGATCAGCCAGAGCCATTGGCTCTGAGTCACTCAGGGAAACGGGGACATACAGGTCCATTCATTCCACATTTTTATTGAACAACTACAGTGACTAAGCTGCACAGATCATCCGAATAATCGGTGCGTAGAAAACCATTCTAATCTTCTCCTGGCCCTGACTTGTTGGGAAGGACGTGGACTTCTGGAATCACAGAGCTAGATGGAAATCCCGGCTCAGCCAGTTATTGGCTGGGGGAGCCCGGGCAAGTGACTCAAGGCCTCTGAGCCTGTTTCCTTGTAAAAGAGCAGTGCTTGGGCCTGCCTCACCAGCTCAGGGCAAGATAACTGAAGGGCGAGCGCCCGGCACCAGCCGGGGGTCAAGGTCCTCGTGGACACAGAGTGTGACAAACAGACGTCAGCACTGTACTGCCCTGCCCTCTGCTCCTGTGGCAAGCACACGAGCAAAGATGGCTTCGCGCCTGTGCTGGAGGGCAGGGACTTGGCTTCAGGAGGACACTGGTCCCCTCAGCTGCTTCTCCCAAAGCTTCCCGGGAGGAGAAATGACCCGCCCCAGCGGCATTTCCTTCCCTGACAGCTGCTGGGAGCCTCAATCCACAAGCAGGCCTGCCCACCCGACAGTGGTCACGTGTAGCCAGGAGGGGCTCAGGCAGCCTTGGGTGTGAGAGGTCATTCAGCCCTCCCCAGTTGGAAAGGAGGCTCCAGGCTGGGCAGGAGCATTTGGGGAAATCCAGTCCCTGGAGCTAGGTCATACCAGAGAGATGAGGCTGCTAGAAGCTCTGATGGTACCTACAGCAAAACACAACCCAAGCGGGACCCAGACCTTGACCAGCTCAAGACCTGACTCACATCAGAGGGAAACCAGCAACTGCCATATGAGTGAGGGTGCATGTGTGTGTAAGGCAGGGGCAGACTTTGGGCAAGTCCATTTATCCCTCTATGCCTCAGTTTCCTCATCTGTAAAATGGGGTAACACGACCTACTTCACAGGGTTGCTATGAAACAAACACACATCAATATCTGTAAAGTGCTGAGAACAGCGTCTGGCACAAAACAAGAGCTACAGGTTTGCTAAATAAGTAAAAACTAAGACACAAGCTTAAAGCAGAGCTTGGTACATCGTGAGCATCAAGGGCTGTGCCTCTTGACCCCCCTTCTCTGTTGAGATCCTCCCACCAGAAGTGGGAAGGACCGTTGAGGCTGGAGCCTTGTTCTAGGGACCTTTGTGATGAGGCTTTCAGCCTAGAGGGCCTGTCTCAGAGATGACAGCTGCCTCGGGTCTCCATGTTCCTGTGTGCATGTGCATGCCTGTGTGCACACACAAGCAACGTGAATGCGTGCATTCTCATGTACCTGTGACCATCTGCACACACGTTCCCAGAACCCGCCTGATACTGTGTCTAACTAAGATGTTGGACTCCAATGAATGGATTGTGGGGCCGAGACTCGGAGCTTCCACAGGAAGCTGCTGCAGCGGCAAACTTCCTGGTCCTCAGAGTAAACCAAAAAGAATGGAGCCTGCTCTTATCCCATGCCCTAGAAATGATGCATGGTGTGTGGGGCCTGATGGCGGGGGCCCCTCGTAGACATATCCCCCAAAACATTACACTCCAAAAGTTAAGACAACTTCAAGTTGTCATAAAATAAGACTCTTGGCATTGGCAGGGACCTCGGAGGTCCCCTCTATGCATTCCTGAACAATTCCCGCGTGGCCCCTACTTGAATGCTTCCATGAGTGGAGAACTGACTACTTTGTGAAGTAGCCTGGTCCACCGTCCTAAAGTGAAAACCGTGAGGAAAACAGCCATTTCTGTAAAGAGTCAAGCTCGACTCTCTAGTACCTTCCAGGTACCGGGTACCAGCTTCATATTTTGAAGGAACTTAAAACAAATGCTCTAAACTTAAAATAAGTGCCCCCCTTCTACCTGACAACCCGCCAACTACTTGGAGACTGTGGCTGTAGCCCCTTGCTCCACAAGCCACCCATCCAGTCCCCTTCAGAATCCCTAACATGAGCCCAGACTCTCTCATCACGCAGGTCCCTCTCCTGGGCCCCTCACCTGCCCGTGCACACCCTGGAGAGGCCCTTCTGTGGGTGAGACCTGTTGCGGGCTGAATTTTGTTCCCCCTAAAAGACAGATGCAAGTCTTGACCCCCAGTACCTGTGAATGTGACCTTATTTGGACATAGGTTCTTCGAAGATATAACTGAGTTAAGACGAGGGCACACTGAATTAGGGTGGGTCCTAAATACAGTGACTGGTGTCTTTATAAGACAGAGGTAGGTTGGGCACAGTGGTTCATGCCTCTTATCCCAGCACTTTGGTAGGCAAAGGTAAGAGCATTGCCTGAGCCCAGGAGTTTGAGACCAGCAACATCGTGAGCCCTCGTCTCTACAAAAAATTAAACATTGGCCGGCTGCAGTGGCTCATCTGTAATCACAGCACTTTGGGAGGCTGAGGCAGGGAGATCACAAAGTTGGGAGATTGAGACCATCCTGGCCAACATGGTGAAACCCCGTCTCTACTAAAAATACAAAACTTAGCTGGGTGTAGTGGCACACACCTGTAGTCCCAGCTATTCGGGAAGCTGAGACAGGAGAATCGCTTGAGCCCGGGAGGCGGAGGTTGCAGTGAGCGGAGATTGAGCCACTGCACTCCAGCCTGGTAACAGAGCAAGATTCCATCTCAAAAAAAAAAAAAAAGTCTCAAAAAAAAAATAAAAATAAAAATTAGCCAGGCATGGTGGTGTGTGTCTGTGTCCCAGCTACTTGGGAGGCTGAGATAGGAGGATTGCTATCTCAGAGAGGGCAGTTTGGACACAGACACAAGAGGAGACATAGGGAGAAGGCCAGGTGGGGAGGGCCTAGCCTCAAGGTGGGAAGGGAGGCCAAGACTGGAGTGCAGCGGCTGCAAGCTCATAAACACCAGGGCTCGCTGGCCCCCGCAGACCTCGGAGAACGACATGGGACAGGGTCTCCCTCGGAACCTCCGGGAGGAACGAACTCTCAGACACCTGGGGCTGGGATTTTGGCTCCAGAACCGCAAGGGAAGACATTTCGGATGTTTTGAGCCACCTCGATTGTGGTCTTTTGTTATGATAGCCGCAGGACCTTTAACACAGGACCTCAGCAGGGTGACCCAGCGAGGGCCCCTCCCCCACTGCAGCCCTTATTTTGTAACATCCACAGGGTCACCCAGATGCTCACCCCCACTCTGGTCAGCAAGTGTCAGTGGATTTTCCCACGTCCAGCAGCAAGGGCAGCCACGCCGCTGGCCAAGCGCCTGCTGTGCTGGGGCCCCGTGAGGTCCTGGGGCTCCTCCCGCCTGTTCACACTTGCAGTTCCCTTCCCTTCCCTGCACCACATCGGAGGCTGAGGCTCTGGGAAAGACTTGGGACCTGTGCTTTATTTTACACATTTCCCAGCTGACTTCATCGGCCCCTACATGGGCCTGCCTGAAGCGGGGCTGATCTGGGTGCCAGCCAGCGTCCTCAGCGGCAGCCTTCCCGCCTCTCTGACCTTGGCCCAGGATTCAGGGGCAGGGCCTCCAAGGGCCCTGGGGCCGTCTCTGAGATCAGCCTTCCTGCTGACCACAGCTCACAGGAGGGCCTAGCCTCCAGTGTGGCCGCCCGTGACCTTGAGAGATGCCCAGAGCTGCAGACGTGTCTCCAGAGCCTGGACAGGAGCCACCAGGGCAGCCCCTCAACATGCTCAATGCCATAGGCAAAATTTGCTCTTCTCAACATAAACTGTCCCCAGCCCCACTTAATGTTCCCTTGAACAAGCAGCAACAAAAACATGGTTTTGTGCCAAAGGTGGGGCCTACAGTTTCCCAGAACCCGGTTTCCTGCCAGGCCTAGGTACAATCCGCAGGAGTGCTCGCCCCTGACTCCTGCGTGCGCACGTGTGTGTGTGTGTGTGTGTGTGTGTGTGTGTGTGCCTGCACAAGTGCCATGTGCAGCCTTAAGAAGGGTGAAGAGGCTCGGGGAAATTCTTTCTGGCAGTTAAGAAGATCTATGTACATGTGTGCAAGTGCACACACAGCACACACGCACACACACACTCAGCTCACACCACACATGCACACATGCTTAGGCACACAGCACACAGGTGCACACACACACTCAGCTCACAGCACACACACACAGCTCACACTACACAGGTCCACACACACACACACTCAGGTCACACCACACAGGTCCATACAAACTCAGCTCACACCACACAGGTCCACACACACACACATGCTTAGGCACACAGCACACAGGTGCACACACACACACTCAGCACACAGCACACAGGTGCACACACACACACATGCTTAGGCACACAGCACACAGGTGCACACACACACTCAGCACACAGCACACAGGCCAAAAAAAAACACACACATGGCTCACACCACAGGTCCACACACACACACTCAGCTCACACCACACAGCTCCACACACACACACATGCTTAGGCACACAGCACACAGGTGCACACACACACACACTCAGCACACAACTCACAGGTTCACACATGCACACACATGCTCAGGCACACAGCACACAGGTCTACACACACACTCAGCACATAGCACACAGGTCCACACACACACTCAGCACACATGTGCACACACACATACACTCAGCACACAGGTCCACATGTGCACACACATGTGGCCACACAGCACATAGGCACACACACACACATGCACACATAACCCTGCAGGAAAGCCCTTCCTTATTTTTCACTCTGAAGGGTCCCAGGCTTCATGAAACAAGATTAGATTTTGGAAGTTTGATGAAAGATTTGTCTGGAGCATTCTGGTCATCTCCACCAGCCCTTCTAGGGGTGGAAGGCGTGTCTCCTGGTATCCACCCACCTCCTGTTCCCACCCTCACCTCCACCCGTTTCCTTCTCTTTGCTCCTTTAGCCTTCATGCTGCCTGCTCCAATCCCAACCTTTGCACTTGGACAGGAATTATTTCCTCTGTAGAAGGGTGTACATGCACGTAGACACACACACACACACACACACACACACACTGCGCTGGAGGAGAGGACAGAGGCAGAGCTCCTTCCGGATCTAGAGCTCTAGTGAGTGATGGGATTTCTCCCAGAGAACACATGCAGAAGCCTACGTTACTGGAAGAAGGCACTACCCTGACTCTCTCTTCTCCCCCTCTTCTCTCTCTCTTTCTCAACTGGGGCCTTTCCCTCTCTGAGCAAGACTTGACTATAGACTGTCTACAAAAGATGCAGTTTCAGTGTAGACACAGGTTGAAATTTTCCGTGCAGAAAAAGACATACTGATGCTGCTTGAATTATGATGGGGTTATGTCAAACCCACCCTAAGTTGAAAATATCATGTCACAAATGCATTTAAGACATCTAACTTACTGAACATTCTAGCTTAGCCTGGCCTACCTTAGCAGGACTGGAAAACTTACCGTAGCCTACGATTGCGCAAAATCAACAAACACAAAGCCTATCTTATGATAAAGTGTTAACAATCCCACGTAAGTTGTTGAATACTGGACTGAAAGCGAGAAACAGAATGGATACAAGGGTACTGGAAGGACAGTTTCTACTGAAGACATACCACTGTCACACCATGGTAAAGTCCAAAACCTGTAAGTCAAACCATCGTTTAGTCAATACATCCCAAACAACATGCAAAAGAAGGCTGGAGAGGCTACATCAATATCAATAAAGTTGACTCCAAGATAAAATTATTACAAGATAAAGGAATACATTCATCATGATTAAATGATCAGTTCAGCAAGATGCCATTATAAGCATTAATGTAGACGCACCTAACCAAAGGAGCTTCAAAATATATGATGCAAAACCTGAAAGAATTAAAGGGAGAAATGGGCAATTCCACAATCATAGAATCGTAGTCGGAGATTTTTTTTTGTTTTTTTGAGACGGAGTTTCACTCTTGTCGCCCAGGCTGGAGTGCCATAGTGTGATCTCGGCTCACTGCAACCTCCACCTCCCGGGTTCAAGCAATTCTCCTGCCTCAGCCTCCCAAGTAACTGGGATTACAGGTGCTCACCACCACGCCAGCTAATTTTTGTATTTTTAGCAGAGGTGGGGTTTCACCATGTTGGCCAGGCTGGTCTCCAACTCCTGACCTCAGGTGATCCGCCTACCTTTGCCTCCCAAAGTGCTGGGATTGCAGCTGTGAGCCTCTGCACCTGGCCACATAGCTGGAGATTTTAACACCACCTCAGTCCATTCAGGATGTTAAAACAAAATACCTTAGACTGAGTAATTTATAAACAGAATGTAGTGCTCACAGTTCTGAAGGCTGAGAAGTCCAAAACTGGGCCACCAGCAGATTCAGTGTCTGGTGAGGGCTAGCTAGCTCCCTGCTTCAGAGATGGCCTCTTCCTGCTGTGCCCCCACATGGCAGAAGGGACTTACAAGCTCTCAGACCTCTTTTATAAGGGCACAAATCCCATTCACAATGGCTCTGCCCTCATGAGCCAATACCTCCTTGATGCCCCAACTCCCAACACCACAGCACCAGAGATTAAGTTTCAACATATGAATTTTGGGGGACACAAACAGATAGGCCATAGCAAACATCATTCTCTCAACATCTAAGAAACAAGCATGAGATCATCTGAAGACCACCAGTAACTAGCAATTGTCCTAATCAGCAATTATAAAGCTCTATACTCCGGAAGTCTAGCATCCATTTTTGTTCTCAAGGGAAAACGGTGCATTCAGCAAGAGACACCATATTCTGAACCATAAGTCTCAAATTTTAAAACCATACAAAATATGCTTGTCTGGCCAAAATAAGATTAAATTAGAAATCAACAGCTCTAAGACACTCAGAAGAGCCTTGACAATTTGCACATTAAACAACATACTTCTGAATAACCCAGGAGTCAAAGAGGAAATCACAAGGGAAATTTTACAATATTTCACATGAAATGATAACGAAAACACAGCATACTAAAACACGCAGGCTGAAGCTAGAGTGGTGGTGCTTACAGGGAAACTGTAAGTGCTTATATTAGAAAAGAAGAAAAGTCAAAACAGAAAAAAGGACCTAAGGATCTGTCTTAAGAATCTGGAAAAATGGGCCAGGCATGGTATAGCTCACACCTATAAATCCCAGCACCCTGGGAGCCACGGCAGCCAGATCACCTGAGGTCAGGAGTTTGAGACCAGCCTGGCCGACATGGCGAAACCCCGTCTCTAGTAAAAACACAAAAATTAGCCGGGCATGGTGGGCGTCTGTAATTCCAGCTACTCAGGAGGCTGAGGCAAGAGAATCACTTGAACCTGAGAGGTGGAGTTTGCAGTGAGCCAAGATCACGCCACTGCACACCAGCTTGGGCAACAGAGCAAGATTCCATCTCAAAAAAAAAATAAAAAAGAATCTGGAAACATGTGCCAGTTATCCGTGTGTTGCCTCTTAGCTCTGAATACATCCTGCTGGGCCCCACTCCGTGATGCTGGAGCCTGGGGAGTCTTTCTCCTGGGCTGAACACAGTGATGTCAGGCTCTGTCCGTAGGGGACAACACGGTGGGGGGCTGCCACGCCTTGCTGAGGTAGCAGTTTCTCTTCCTGCTTCCCGGGTCTCTTTTTCCTCGAAGGCACAGCTGCCAGTGGTGTGATCCGTGAGGCCTGCTCTCTACTGAGTTTCTCCAGCACCCCAGCTCCAGCCCAACAGGACCCCAGAAAACTCCTCAGACACCAAGCTCCAGCCCACCCATACCCCCCGTAAGTTTCTCAGCTACCCAATAAGCTGCCCCTGCAGATCCACTCTTTCTTTTTTTATTTTATTTTTTTTGAGACAGAGTTTCGCTCTTGTTACCCAGGCTGGAGTGCAATGGCGCGATCTCGGCTCACCGCAACCTCCGTCTCCTGGGTTCAGGCAATTCTCCTGCCTCAGCCTCCTGAGTAGTTGGGATTACAGGCATGCGCCACCATGCCCAGCTAATGTTTTGTATTTTTAGTAGAGACAGGGTTTCACCATGTTGACCAGGATGGTCTCGATCTCTTGACCTCGTGATCCACCCGCCTCAGGCTCCCAAAGTGCTGGGATTACAGGCTTGAGCCACCGTGCCCAGCCAGATCCACTCTTTCTACGCCTTCCGGCAAGAACCTTTTGCCACCAGTAGGCCACGGGTTCCTGTGGGAGTCACACTCTCCAACACGGCCTGAATGTAAGACGCAGCAAGGTGCGGAGGGCGCCCCAAGTTCTTGGTTTCTTTTCCATCAGCCCCAGTGGTAGGAACTGCTTCTTTGTGTATGCATACGTGCATTAAAGTCCCCATCACACAGAAGTTACCATTTTAACCATTTTGAGGTGTGCAGTTTGGTGGCATGAACCACATTCACGTTGGTGTGCCACCGTCACCGCCATCCATCCAGCTCATCTTCCCAAACTGCAGTTCTACCCCATGAAACACTAGCGCCCCATTCATGCTCCTCCCAGCCTCTGGCAACCTCCATCCCACTTTCTGTCTCTCTGAATTTGAGTACTCTAGGGACCTCGTATAAGTGAAGTCACACAGCGTTTGTCTTTTCATGTCTGGTTTCTTTCACTTAGCTTGTCTTCAAGGTTCATCCATGCTGTAGCATGTGTCAGAATCTCTTTCCTTTTTTTTCAGACCCAATCTTGCTCTTTCACTCAGGTTGGAGTCCAGTGGCGAGATCTCGGCTCACTGTGACCTTCGCCTTCCTAGTTCAAGTGATTCTCCTGCCTCAGCCACCGTAGCTGGGACTACATGCCTGTGCCACCATGCCCACCTAATTTTTTGTATTTTTAGTAGAGACAGGGTTTCACGGTGATGGCCACGATGGTCTCAATCTCCTGACCACATGATCTGCCTGCCTTGGCCTCCTAAAATACCGGGATTACAGGTGTAAGCCACCGTGCCCAGCCTCTCCTCCCTTTTTAAGGCACAATAATATGCCACTGTGCGTACGGACCACATTTTGTCTGTCCATTCATCTGTTGATCGACACCTGGGTTGCTTGCATCGTTTGGTTATGGGAAAAGTGCTACCACAAGCAAGGATGTACACACGCCTGTTTCAGTCCCTGCTTTCAGTTCTTTGGGGTATACATCTAGAAGTGGAATCACTGGATGTTATGATAATTCTAAGTTTAATTTTTTTGAGCAATTGTTATATCTTTTCCACAGCAGCTGCACCATTTTACATTCCCACGGGGCTCTAATTCCTCCACATCCTTGCCAACATTTGCTGTTATCCATGTTCTGGCTAACAGCCACCTTAATGGGTGTGAAATCATATTTTATTGTGGCTTTGATTTGCATTTCCCTGATAATTAGTGACACTGGCATCTTTTGCTTCCTGGCCATTGGTATGTCTTGAACACACATTTTGGGACACAAAAAATGTCTGTTCAAGTCCTTTACTCATTTTTGAATAGGATTGTTTTTCTGTTGCTTAGTTGTAGGAGTTCTTTATATATTCTGGATACTAGTCCCTTACTGGATATATGATTTTCAAATATTTTCTTCCATTCCGTGGATTTCCTTTGCACACCATTGATGGTATTCCTTGATGTACAAAAGCTTTACATTTTGATGGAATCCAATTTATCGTTTATTTATTTTGTTGTATTTTTGGTGTCATATCCAAGAAAGCATTGCCAATGCCAATGCCATGAAGCTTCCGCCTATGTTTTCTTCTAAAGTAGCTGCTTCTTATATTTGCTATTTCTATATTCTTTGGAGTCCTCTTGTATAGGGCAAAACAAACTTTCTCTCTCTACTCTCATTCGCAACACTCAATACTTCCGCTCTGACACCAGATGTGTGGGGCTTTTTCCCCCACAACAAGCAATTCTCCAATACTCAGCAGACACCAACTGGGTGTCCTGCAATTCAGTTCAATTCTGACACTAACTAGTTAGGCAGATCTCACCGGTTAAAGGCTCAGTCCCACAAGACTGCCCTCAACTGCAGACAGCAGTCACAAGTGGTGAGACACCAGGTTACCCACAACTTCTGTCTGACTTGGCTACAAATGGGAGGTCTTCACAACTCTCTTCTCAGGTTCAGTAATTTGCTTGAGTGACTCACAGAACCCAAGAAATCAGTTTACTTACAACTACTGATTTATTACAAATGATATTTCAAAGGATACAGATGAACAGCTAAATGGAAGAGATGCATAAGGAAACATATGGGGGGAAGGGGCATGGAGCCTCCACGCGGTGGGTGCACCACCCTCCTGGCACCTCCAGGTATTCAACAACCTGAAACTCTCCAAACCTCACCCTTTCTGGTTTTCAGGGAGGCTTCACTACGTACATATGACATGAAATCTTTGGCCATTGATGATCAACTCAACCTTCGTCCCTTCTTGCCTCCCAGGAGGTGGATAGAAAGGCTGCAAGTTCTAACTTTCTAATCACAAGGCTGGGTCCCCTGGCAAACAGCCCTCATCCCCAGGCTGACCAGCTGCCTCCAGCCATCAATCACCTCCTTAGCAAACAAAAAGACACCCATCACTTTGGAGATTTCAAGTTTTAGGAGCTGCATACCAAACAAAGTTAGGAGACAGAGACTAGATAGATAGATGGATGGATGGATGGATAGATAGATATAATTTTTTGAGACAGGATTGCCGAGATCCAATTCGGTCGGGAGGCTCCCCACCCAGATGGGCTGAAGGTATTGGGAGGCAGACACCCAGAAAGCACAACAGAGTGGGTCTATCCTAGGGACCAACAGCCTCAGAGCCTGTGGGGCTGACAGCTCTCCAGACTGAAGGCCCAGAGCAGACTTTCATCCACATATTTATTTGCTCTTAGGTAATTCTCATTAATACACAGGTGTTCTATATAACTAACAAATACATCAAGTAGGCAGCTGTTACCAACCTTCCACTAATTACAAAGTATCCTCCACAAGGGAGCCATGAGGGCAGGGTAAACTTAATGCCTCTCAAGACAGGGTCTCCCTCTGTCTCCCAGGCTGGAGTGCAGTGGTGCAATCTCGACTGACTGTAACGTCTGCCTCCCCAGGCTCAAGCCATCTTCCCACCTCAGCGTCCCGAGTAGATGAAACTGCAGACACACTCCACCTCACTGGGATAATTTTTTTGTCTTTTTGGTAGGCATGGGGTTTCACCATGTGGCCCAGGCTGGACTCAAACTCCTGAGCTCAAGCAATCTGCCTGCCTCGGCCTCCCAAAGTGCTGGGATGACAGGCGTGAGCCTCCGCACCCAGCCCAGATACATCTTTATCACAATGTCACCCCTTTGTGATCCCCTTAGTAGTTAACTACCTTCTACAGTTAAGAATACTTTATATGACAAGTTGCTAGTCAAATTATCGGTGTGGTTTTTGCTTCCTGACCGGGCCGTGACTAAGGTACTGAGCAAGCAGAAGGAAGGAAGTAATGAAGATAACAGCGAAACTCAAGGAAACGGGCAGCAGCAAAGGGGAGTCCAACGCTGGTTCTTTATAAAGATCTAGGTGGATAACCTCCTGGCTCAGCTGATGAGAGGGAGATGAGAACGTAAACTCACAGTACGAGGAGTGAAGTGTTCTCCCCGCGGATCCCACAGATGTCACCATGACGAGGAATACAGGCACAGCTCATTTCATGGTGCTTCACAGATGCTGCGCTTTTTACAAATTGCAGGTTTGAGGCAGCTCCGCGTCCAGTAAGTCTACCGGCACCATTTTTCCAACAACATGTTAACATTGTGTGTCTCTGTGTTGCATTTTGGTGATTCTTGAAATAGTTCAAACATTTTTGTTATTACTATTATATATGCCACGGTCATCTGTGATCAGTCATCTCTGATTTATTTATTTATTTATTTATTTATTTATTTATTGAGACGGAGTCTCGCTCTGTTGCCCAGGCTGGAGTGCAGTGGCATGATCCTGGCTCACTGCAACCTCCACCTCCCACGTTCAAGCGCTTCTCCTGCCTTAGCTTCCTGAGTAGCTGGGACGACATGCATGTGTCACCACACCCAGCTAATTTTTGTATTTTTTAGTAGAGATGGGGTTTCACCATGTTGACCAGGATGGTCTTGATCTCTTGACCTTGTGATCCACCTGCCTCGGCCTCCCAAAGTGCTAGGATTACAGGCATGAACCACCGTGCCCAGTCATCTATTTCTTCTTTTACTTTTTTCTTTTTCTTTTTGAGACAGAGTCTCACTCTGTTGCTCAGGCTGGAGTGCAGTGGTGTGATCTCAGCTCACTGCAACCTCTGTCTCCTGGGTTCAGGCAATTCTCCTGCCTCAGCCTCCTGAGTAGCTGGGACTACAGGCACCCACTGCCACACCTGGCTTATTTTGGTATTTTTAGTAGAGATGGAGTTTCACCACGTTGGCCAGGCTGGTCTCGAACTCCTGACCTCAGGTGATCCACCCGCCTCGGCCTCCCAAAGTGCTGGGATTACAGGAGTGGGCCACTGTGCCTGGTGATCAGTGATCTTTGATGGCCTTACTGCAGTTGTTTTCGGGGCACAACAAACCACACCCAGATAAGACAGTGAACTTATTCAATAAACGTTGTGTGTGTAATAACTCCTTCACCAACTGGCTGTTCCCGGCTGTCTCTCCCTCTGCTCAGGACTCCCTAGTCCCTGAGACTCAACAGATTGAAATTAGGCCAATTACTAACCCTACAATGGCCTCTAAGGGTTCAGGTGAAAGGAAGAGTCACCCGTCTCTCACTTGAAATCAAAAGCTAAAAATGATTAAGCTGAGTGAGGAAGGCATGTTGAAAGCCAAGATAGGCAAAAGTTAGGCCTCTTATGCCAAACAGCTAGCCAAGTTGCGAACGCCAAGAAAAAGTGATTGAAAGAAATTGAAAGTGCGATTCCAGTGAGCACATGAGCAAGAAGAAAGCAAAACAGCCTTACTGCTGATGCGGAGAAAGTTCGAGTGGTCTGGATAGAAGATCAAATCAGCCACAACATTCCCTTAAGCCAAAGCCTAATCCGGAGCAAAACCCTAACTCTCTTCAGTGGTATGAAGGTTGGGAGAAGTGCGGAGGCTGGAGAAGGGAAGTTTGAGGCTAGCAGAGGTCAGGTAAAAGTGCAAGGCGAAGCAGCAAGTGGCGATGGAGAGCCTGCAGCAGGTTGCCCGGAAGATCCAGTAAGATTACTGATGAAGGCGGCATCACTAAGCGACAGACTTTCAGCAGACGTACCAACCTCCTACAGGAAGAAGATGCCATCTGGGATTTTCATAGCTAGAGAGGAGAAGTCAATGTCTCGCTTTAAAGCTTCAAAGGACAGGCTGATCTCATTAGGGGCTAATGTAGCTATTGATTGGAAGTTAAACCCAGTGTTCACTGACTATTCCAAAAATCCTACGGCTCTTAAGAATTCTGCCAAATCTACTCTGTCTGTGCCCTAGAAATGGAATGACGGGCCCTACATGACAGCACATCTGCTTACAGCATGCTTTACTGAATATTTAAAACCCATCATTGAGGCCTGGTACCGTTACTCACTTGAGGTCAGGAGTTCGAGACCAGCCTGGCCAACGTGATGAAAACTTGTCTCTACTAAAAATACAAAAATTAGCCAGGCATGGTGTCACATGCCTGTAATTCCAGCTACTTGGGAGGCTGAGTTAGGAAAACCGCTTCAGCCCGGGAGATGGAGGTTGCAGTGAGCCAAGATCGTGCCACTACACTCCAGCCTGAGCAACAGAGCGAGACTCCATCTCAATTTTAAAAAACATGGGGAGGGGTCCAGGTCCAGTGGTTCATGACTGTAATCCCAGCACTTTGGGAGGCCAAAGCAGGCGGATCACCTGAGGTCAGGAGTTCGAGATCAGCCTAACCAACATGGTGAAATCCTGTTTCTACTAAAAATACAAAAATTAGCCAAAAATGGTAGTACATGCCTGTAATCCCAGCTACTCAGGAGGCTGAGGCAGGAGAATCACCTGAACCTGGGAAGTGGAGGTTGCAATGAGTTGAGATCACGCCACCACATTCTAGCCTGGGCAACAGGGCAACACTCCCTCTAAAAAAAGAAAAAAGCCAGGTGTGGTGGCTCATCCCTATAATCCCAGCACTGTGGGAGGCCAAGGCAGGCGGATCATGAGGTTAAGAAATCAAGACCATCTTGGCCAACTTGGTGAAACCCCATCTCTACCAAAAATACAAAAAATTAGCTGGGTATGGTGGTGCATGCCTATAGTCCCAGCTACCTGGGAGACTGAGGCAGGAGGATAGCTTGAACTGGGAGGTGGAGGTTGCAGCGAGCCAAGATCACAGCAAGACTACATCTAAAAAAAAAAAAAACTAGGTAAATCAAATTTAGCGATATATAAAAAGGATTATATATCATAAGCAAGTTGGACTTATTCCAGAAATGCAAGGTTGGTTTAATATTCAAATATCGGGCCTGCACAATTGCTCACACCTGTAATCTCAGCACTTTGGGAGGCCAAGGTGGGAGGATTGCTTAAGCCCAAGAATTACACACCAGCCTGAGCAACATAATGAGACCCCACCTCTACAAAAACTTTAAAAAATTAAAAATTAGCTTGGCGTGATGGCATGTGCTGAGGTTGGAGGATTGCTTAAGTCTACGAGTTCAGGCTGCAGTGAGCTATGGTGGCACCCCTGTGCTACAGCCTGGGCAACAGAGGGAGACGCTGTTTCTTTAAAAAAAAAAAGGCAAAAATCAATCATTAAAAAAAAAAAAAGGCAAAAATCAATCATTAAAAAAAAAAGGCAAAAATCAAACCTATTAACAGAATAAGAGACAAAATGATCATTTCAATAGATGCAGAAGAAGCATTTACTAAAATCAGACCCATTCATGTTTAAAATTTTCAGCAAATTAAGAATACAAGGGAATTTCCTCAATCTGACAAAGGACATATATGAAAAACCTAAAGTTAACATTTTAAGTTCTGGCATGGGCAAGGATGTCCACTAACCACTACTGTTCAATACCGTACTGGCAGCTCTAACCAGTGCAATAAAGCAAGAAAAAAATAAGGCATCAAGATCAGAAAGAAGTAAAACTGTGTATTTAAATACTAAGATGTATTTAAATCCTAAGAGCTACAAAACCATTACCAGAGTAACAAATGACTTTTGGCAAGATCATAGGATACAAGATTTATACACAAAAATCAATTGTATTTTTACATACTAGCAGCAAATAATTAAAAATGAAATTTTAATTCTATTTCAACTTAAAATAGTGCCCAAAATAAAATTCTTAGGAATAAATTTAGCAAATGGCATGCAAGATCTTTTTCTTGAAAAGTATAAAACAATGTAATTCCGCAGAGATTTTTTTTAATAGAGAAATTTTTTAAAATCTTTAAAATGGAGACATACCATCTATACAAAAGATTCAACACTGTTAAAATGCCAATCCTCCCTTAATTGATCTAACGATTCAACACAATCTTAATCAAAATTCACCCTCCATTTTTGTAGACATCAACAAGCTACTTCTTAAGTTTGTAAGGAAATTCAAAGGACCTAGAATATTCAAAGTAATGTTTTAGATATCTGAGAGACTTTATATTAAGACTTACTGTAAAGTCACATTAATCAAGACACGTGGAATTGGCCAAGGAATAAACAAAGTATCAAGAAAACACAATTGTGTCTCAACATAGGGCCTCTGTGTATACATGTACATAGATTTATAGAGGCCAATATATACAGTCAGTGATTTTTAGCAAAGGTGTCGGGTAATTCAATAGAGTAAGGGATGTCTTTTCTACAAATGGTGCTAGAACTGGATATCCGTACAAAAAAATGAGAGTTAACCCTGACCTCAAACCAAATATAAACGTTAATTTCAAATGGATCATAGAACATCCTGACAGCTATAATAGGTTAGAAAATTGAAACATTTAAAACATTTTAGAAACAAGAGGAATCATAGAATCTACAACTAAAAAACTTCTAGAAAATAGAACTTTTTTTGACTTTTGAGGAGGCAAAGATTTCATGCCTAGGTCACAAGAATCATACATCAAAACTGGAAAAAGTTGATAAGCTGAACTTTATCAAAACGAAGTGCTCTTGTTCATTACATGACATCATTAAGAAAACCAAAAGGCAAGGAACAATATGGAAAAGAACATTTATAATACATATATCTGATAAAGGACTTATATCTAGAATATATAAAGCCATAAGAAGCCACCCAATTTTAAAAACAGGTGAGATTTGGACAGATATTTTACAAAGGAAAATACATAAGTGACCAATAAGCATCTGTGAAAACTGTGCAACCTCACAATTCACCAAGGAAATACCAAATAAAAGCTTTAAAAAATGAAGTTTGGAACAACTGAATAAGCAAATAAAACTACAACAAAATGACCCCTGACCCTCTACCTCACACCATACACAAAAGTTAATTCATAAAAGCTATATAACTCTAAGACTTCTAGAGGAAAACATAAATATCTTTGCAACTTGGCAGGGTAGGCAAAGGTTTCTTACAAAGAACACAGAGTGATAATAACCACAGACAAGGGAGTTTGCTAAATCAGACTTCATAAAAATTAAAGTGACACACTTTTGCTTATTGAAAAATACCACCAAGAAAATGAACAGGCCAGGCATGGTGGCTCATGCCTGTAATCCCGGCTCTCGGGGAGGCAGAAGCAGGAAGACAGCTTGAGCCCAGGAGTTTTAGACCAGCTTGGGCAATAGAGCGAGACCTCGTTCTTGAAAAAGAAAAGAAAAGGAACAGGCAAGCCACAGACTGGAATAAAATATTTGCAAAACACATATCTGACAAAAGGTCAGTATCCAGAAGAAAAGGTCAAGCAACCCAATTTTAAAATGAGCAACAGATTTGAAGACATTTCACAAAGGAAAATATATGAAGAGCCAATAAGTACATGAAAATGTGCTCAACCGCATTAGTCATCGGGCCAATGCAAATTAAAGCCATAATGAGATACCACTACACGCCCACCAGAATGACTAAGATTTCACAGAGTGACAGCACCAAATGCTGGCCAGAATGTGGAGCAACTGGAACGCGCAGCCACTGCTGGTGGGAGTGTGAAATGGGAAAAGATATGTTTATCAAACTAAACATATACCTACCCTATACCTACGCCTAGGTATTTCTACAGAATAAATGAATGCCTCTATGCACAGAAAAGCTAGTACAAGAATAGCCATCATAGGCCAGACGGTGGCTCACGCCTGAAATCCCAGCACTTTGGGAGGCAGGTGGATCATGAGGTCAGGAGATCCAGACTATCCTAGCTAACACGGTGAAACCGGGTCGCTAATAAAAATACAAAAAGTTAGCCACGCATGGTGATGGACACCTGTGGTCCCAGCTATTCGGGAGGCTGAGGCATGACAACCACTTGCACCCAGGAGATGGAGGTTGCAGTGAACCAAGATCGCACCACTGCAGTCTGGACTAGGCAACAGAGTGAGACTCTGTCTCAAAAAAAAAAAAAAAAAAAAAAGCCATCATAGCAGTTTTACTCATAAGAGCCTCCAGATGGAAACAGCCAGGGATCTTTCAACAAGAGAATGGCTAAAAACCCACAGAACGTTCACACCACGGACACTACTCAGAAATAAAACAGAACAAATTGCTGGCACCTGCAGTGACATGGGAGGCGCTAAGAAACATTCAAACTGGCCAAATTATTCTATGGTAGGAAAAAAAGCAGCTCTATGGTTGCCCCATGGTGGGTGGGTGCTGTGATGCACCCGGAGGGGCCTGAGGAACTTTCTGGGGTGAGAGTGATGTTCTGTGTTCTCGTCAGGCTGGGATACACTTGGATACATTTGTTAAAATTCAAAGAAGGGAACATTTCACACCTGTGGGTCTCTGGGTACATACACTTCGCTTCAAAGAAAAACAAAAATAATCACAGACAAATGCCGCACTCTAGTTAATGAAATGCAAACTGAGGCGTTGACAGGATGTTGTGTGCTGATTTCTGCAGCTCATTTTAAGTGCATCAAAAAACAGCGTGGATGCTGGTAGCTAGAGGGATTTGTGGTGAGTCACACAACAAAACACTTGCTGTGGTATCTAGGTGGTGGGTGCCTGGTTGTTCCCTCTAGAATCTCTCATGGTTTCTTTTTTGTTGTTTTATTTTTAAGATGAGTTCTCATTCTGTCGCCCAGGCTGGAGTGCTGCGGTACAATCCCAGCTCACTGCAGCCTCCACCTCCCAGGTTCAAGCAGTCCTCTCACCTCAGCCTTCCAAGTAGCTGAGACTACAAGCCTGCACCAGCACGCCTAACTTTTTGTATTTTTTATAGAGATGGGATCTCACTGTGTTGCCCAGGCTGGTCTCGAACTCCCGGGCTCAAGTGATCCTCCTACCTCAACCTCCCAAAGTGCTGGGATTACAGGCATGAGCCACCGTGCCCGGCCCTCTTTCATCTTTTCTGTGTTTGAAAATTTTTATAGCAAAAAAGTTGGCAAAATGTAAAAGCGATTGAAAACACATCAACCAAAGATAGGAAAAATAAAAGAGGTGGCAGGAGGCCCCTCCCTTTTTCCCTCGCTGAGCTTCCAGCCCTCCCTCTCCCCGCCCATTTAGGACAGGAACCCCAAGGGCTCCGCCCAGTCCCTGTGCGGGGAAGGAAGCACCCCCCACCCCGTGCCTGTGCGGGGGCCGTCCTCTGCCCTCTGCTGCTCCTCCCTCTCTGCCCTAGCCACTTCCCTGGCCCGCAGTGAGCAGTCACAGCTGGCGGAAACTACACCCAGGCAGCCTTTTCCCAGGGTTTCAGTGACAATGCAAACCCCGCAGGAGCTGGACTCTCGAGAGCCTGCGGCGCCACCTGCTGGAGGAAAGGCTTTCTGCACCCGGGCTCCTCTCCCCTTCCTGGCCCTCACTGGCCTCCCTGCCCAGGCGGGGCGGGTCCCCTGTCTGCAATCCCTGGCACCGGTGCATGGGAAATGCCCCATGCCTCAGAACCTCTCCTACCCACACCTCAACATCCAGTCCTCAGTGGACACCCCACTCCCCGACAAACACACATCACAGAGGCACAGTCCAAGACCACCCACCCCGGGTGGAGCACCAGCCCCAACGCCATCACCCCAGCCCCTTCCTCTCTCCCTCAGATGCAGCGACATCAGCAGCAGGATACTGAAGACCCCTGACTTGATAAACATGCTGAAGTCCATCATTCTGAAGCTGTAGTTCTCTTTATTATTACTATAATTTTATTTTTTATGTTTTGTACAGACAAAGCCTTGCTACGTTGCCCAGCCTGGTCTGGAAATCCCAGGTTCAACCAATCCTCCTGCCTCGGCCTCCCAAAGTTCTGGGATTGCAGGCGGGAACCACTGTACCTACCCTGAAGCTGTAGTTCCTTAGACATTGTCAATGATTAAATACCCATCCCTCTGTGAGCAGCAGAGCCTGCCAGCATGGCGGAGAGCCCTGTGTCACGGCATCGAATCTGCTGCCTGGGACACCGGGTGAGCTCCAACTCCTGGCTGCAGGGACAAGCTATGTGGGGTTGGGCAGGGTGGATGGCAGGAGACCAAGCCCAGACTGAGGGCCATCCGCCATGTGAGCACTGGGACAGCGGGGACAGTGAAGGAGACAGAGCAACCCCCAGAAAAGACAAGGCCACAGAAGGGAGAGGCCCAGGCCCGGGGGTTCCCTTCTGCTGCCAGGCAGGCATGCCTGTGCCTCTCCCACAGACCCCGTAATGGTCAAGCCATGTGCTTTCTGGGAGGCAAGCGAGGCCCTCAACACGAGGCTCTAGGCTTGGGTGAGGTGCACAGGCGCCCCCACTCCCGACTTCTTTGAATCCCCTTTGTCCCCAAATCCCACCTGTCCTCTCCAGGTGAACAAAAATACTGTCCAGGGAGGACAGAGGAAGAATCCAGGAAAAGCTGCCCGAGGGCCTGGCTGAGCCTGCGCCATCACCCCAAAACTCAGCAGCAGGGCCCACATCCACAGGAGGGGTGTCAGTCCCCTGATCAATGAGCCCCTGTCTTACCGTCTCCTGCCATCCATACCTGAGGGCCGCAGCCAGCAGGCGAATTGGGGCCAGCTCTGGGCACCGTCTTTCCTGCACCAGCTCCGCAACGGGAGGGGGAGCCCACCCCCAAGGGCACCCGGAACAGCAGCTGCTCCAAGAGGGTGAAGTCTCCCCAAAGCCCCATCTCACCCATGGCACAAGACGCAGAGGGGACAGATCATCAGGAGCACCTAGCGATCACAGGGGTGTGTCCCAAAAGGGAAGAGACAGGAGGCAGGGAGAGTGGTGGGGAGGCTAGTCTCGGGGTGTCCGCCCCCCTGCCCGAGGGAGAGGAGGAAAATAGGAGAGAATCCCGCAGTCCCTGGAGCTGGGGAGGGAGCGGGAGGGCGTGGGCTGAAGGGAGAGGCACAGACTGCAGCCACTGCCCACCTGCCTGGCCACTCCAACGCCACCCCAAGGCCAGAGACCTCACTTCTCCTGCTCACCCTCCCAGGGACAGTGTCTGAACCCCCCAGCCTTAGCTGGTCTTATAATTATGGGAGGGAGATCTGCCTCACCCCCAGCTCCAAGGGCCAGTCAAGAATGTTCTGGATATCTGTACTTCCCGGAGTCAGGGACTGGGGAGAAACCCGGAGGATGGTGGACAGGACAGCAGTCCTCAGGCACCAGGCACCAGGGCCACCGCGCAGGGGTAGGGGCACCAGGAGGTGTTGAGTGCATCACACCAGGGCTCACCATGACCCTGCCCAGAGACAGCATCCCAGGACACAGGAAGGAACGAGGGACAAGCGTGCTACTCCTTGAATGCCCCAGCCCCTGCCTTGAGGCTGCCAGGCACCTGAGGTCACCTTCCGAGGACCCAGACCACCTCGGCCTCACCCACAGCCACATGCGCCGAACCACAGCCAGAGCCACTGGGCTCAGACACCACAGTGTGCCTCCTAAAGCCAGCAGCCACAGGGCAGCACAGGGCAGTGCAAGTGTGGGCACGGTTGGGCATGGCTGGCCACCCCGTCAGCATCCACTGGCCTCTGCTGGATGCTGACGGGGCAGCCAGACAGGTGGGTCCACCCAGCAATCAAAGAGATCCTCCCTCTCCAAAGAGATCCTCCCTCTCCAGCCGCAGGGCTGCAGCAGCCTCCCCTCTGGCCAGCCTCCCTGCCTGTCACCGGCCATTCTCAGCAGCTGCAGGGCACTGAGGTCCCACCAGACCGAGAATAAAATCAAGCCCTCACCAGGGCCTCCAAGGCCTGTCTTACTGGTGTCACACACTCAAGCCCCTCCCACCTTCCCCAGGCTCCAGCCTTGGGGCCTTCACACCTGCTGTTCCCTTTGCTGGGTTGCCCTTCCCTTGGATTCTGACCTGGCCGGGTCCTTCTGGTCGTTAGAGCTTCAGCTCAGTGTCACGCTCAGGAAGGGCCTCCATTAATCCCCCCACAACACAAATACACACCCCTAGCAACGGTCACCCCACCTGTTCTTAGCTTCTTCACAGCCCTCGCCTAAAACCGTCTATGGATTTGTTCATTCGTGGGCTGCCTGACTCGGTTCAGACTGTAAGTCCCAGGCGACCAGCGACCGTGTCTTTCTTGCTTCTCATTACAGGCCAAGCACCTAGTAGAAGGCCTGCGCATAGTAGGGCCTCAATAAACATTCACCAGATGGGCCGGGTGCAGTGGCTCAAGCCTATAATCCCAGCACTTTGGGAGGCCGAGGCAGCCGGATCACGAGGTCAAGAGTTCAGAACCAGCCTGGCCAACATGAAACCCCGTCTCTTCTAAAAACACAAAAATTGGCCGGGCGTGGTGGTGGGTGCCTGTAGTCCCAGCTACGTGGGAGGCTGAGGCAGAAGAGTCACTTGAACCTGGGAGGTGGAGGTTCCAGTGAGCCAAGATGTTGTCACTGCACTCCAGCCTGGGTGACAGAGTGAGAACCGGAATCAAAAAAGCAACAATAAAAACATTCTCCAGAAGAACTAAAGCAGCCCGCCTGTGTCTAACAGGGACTTAAGGGCACGACATGAACTCAAGCAGAGGACACACAGCGGGCATCCCACGGCTTACACCTGCTGGTGGAGGGAGAGGAGGAAAGTGGGGAGAGGCGGTGCCCGCACAGGGATGCCCTGGGCACGGGGAACCCTCCTGCCACCCAAAGCCCCACAGCCCCGTCACACCGGTCTCATCCAGTAAATTGGTCCAAAGAGCATTTTCAAGTTTCCATGGCAGAATTTCAGAGCCAGTGCCTCTTTGCTGACTTCAAGGGTGTGCTTCTGTGTTTATTCAGTGCTCAAGTCAGAGTTTCCTCATTTAGAAAAAAAAAAAGAGGAAGGTGGCTCCGAGGATGGAGGTTGAGGGCGTCCACGGGCAGAGAGAGGCTCCCAGGCTGAGATCCGCACCACTCTCTGTCCCAAGTTCAAGGCGTGGTCTGGTGCCCAAATCAGTCTCCAAATGTGGGCCACTGGCTAAGAGGAATCTCCCCAACCACAACCCCCTGCAATGCCCAGCCTCCACTGCCCAGAGCATGCCAGCCTTGCCTGCCCTGGGCTTCAGGACTCCCCTCAGGGACCCTCAGGCCCCCAGTCAGGGTGTGCTTGAACCAAGGCAGCCCCAGAACCCATGCCAACGCCCCCTGCCAGTGGGAGACCCTGGGGAACACCGAGCGGGATGTGTGGGGCCAGGCAGGGGCACACAGCGAGTATATTCAGAAGTTTAGGCCACTCAATGTGGCTCTGGAAGGGGGTCCAGAGCAAGAGACGGGACGGGAAGCTGGAGTGAGCAGGGAGGCCTCAGCCCCTGTGGGGAGCAGGCCGGGTAAAAATAAACTAACCTGGGCCAGGCATGGTGGCTCACACCTGTAATCCCAGCACTTTGGGAGCGGCAGGTGCATCACCTGAGGTCAGGAGTTCGAGACCAGCCTGGCCAACATGGCGAAACCCTGTCTCTACTAAAAATACAAAAATTAGTTGGTTATAGTGGCAGGTACCTGTAATCCCAGCTACTCAGGAGGCTGAGGCAGGAGAATCACTTGAACCCAGGAAGCAGAGATTGCAGTGAGCTGAGATGGTGCCATTGCACTCCAGCCTGGGTGACAGAGAAAGACTCCATCTCAAAAAGAAAAATAAAAATAAACTAACCTGAAGGCAGCAGCCAGCGAGACCACAACAGGAGCAGTGGTGGGGTCAGGGGGGTCCCCACAGCCCAGGAGAGGGAGGCTTTGCCAGAGGTAGGGTCGGCAGAGGAGGGCCAGTTCTGGTAGGGTTCTCTTGCTAGACCAGCTACGGTCTATTCTTTTTTTTTCCTTTTACACATGTTCCTGGGGCTCATGGAACTTACTGGTTTATTATAAAGGATACTACAAAGGATACAGATGAAGAGAGGTGTGGGGTAAGATGTGTGGAGCACCCTCCACACGCTCCGCTCTCCAGAAGTTCCCCGAGCCCCGTCCTTCTGGGTGTTTACGGAGGCTTCATTACCAAAGCATGATTGATTCAATCATTGGCCACTGATGATCAGCTTTACCTTCTGCCCCTCTCACCTACCTGGAGGTTGGGGGGTGGGACTGAAAGTCCTAACCTCGTAATTCCACCCGGTCTTCCCTGGGACCCACCCTCATCCTGAAGCTGGTTAGGGATGCCAGCCATCGGTCAATCATGAGCACGCAGAAAGGCATCACTTTGGAGATTCCAAGGATTTTAGGAATGCCAGGAAATGGAGAAAAAAAACCAAATGTATATTTCACAACATGACAGTCAGGTTCTCTCAACTGCCGCCTCCCTTCCAGCCATGCTGCCGGCCTCAGCCCCCCACGCCCCAGGGCCTTTGCACACACTGCCCATCGCCTGCAGCGATCTTCCCTGCCTACTGGGTTTCAGCCTGGTTTGCTACTCCTCACCCTTCTGCACTCAGCCCAAAGCTCTCCCCGCTGAGGCAGCCCTCCTGACCTGGTCCTACACTGCCCTGCCAGTGGGCCCCTTTGCCCCTCCTGTCACTTCCCGTGTTTCACGTTTGCCGATGTGGTCTTGCGTTTGTGCCGCCCTGTGAGGACAAGGACTGTGTCTGGCTTTGTCCTCCACTGGGCCCCAGTGCCAGGTCCACAGGGAGCACCCAATGCTGAATGAATGACGCAGTGACCAGCAAGGGAGGTTTGTTGTGTCATGTTGGGGGTCAAAGGTTGCTGGGCGGACCACGTGAGTGAGGTTGTGTGGAGAGGGAAGCAGAGACGTCCCCTTGGAAGAAGGGGTGGGAGGCAGGGAGGAGGGTGTGGGGTGCTGTCTAAGGATGGCAAGTGCTTCCAAGGGGGACAAGCCAATGCCTAGAGCACCAGGCAGCAGAGAAAGGCTGACAACCTCACGCCCACTTCCGCTTAGGGAGTGAGGCCAGGCCTCTGGGAAGGCCAGCTCCCCGCTCCTAGGAAAGCCCCAAGGGAAGCTTCGTCAGCTACTGAGTTGGTCACAGTGGAACCACATGTGGTGGGCGGGAGGGGTTTGGGTGTGCCACCTCCAAACAGGAAGCAGACAAAGGCATAGAAGCAGAGGCAGAGAATGGGCTGCAGGGGCTTCCTCAGAGGGAGAGCTGAGCAAGGGGACAGACTGGGGACACTCAGCTTCCACATTCTGAAGCACAGACAGCTGGTCTCACACGCAGACTGGGCGGCCACACCACCAAGAACCCGGGGCATGTCTGCAGGGCAGGCCTCAGGAGGCCCCGGGCTGCCCCTGCCATCTGCGCAGAAAGACCAAGGCCCATGCTTTCCCGGGTTGGGCGCATGTCCAGCCAGGTCCTGGGCCGAGCTGAGGCTCCCTGGCTGGCCTGAGAGGGGGCGATCGAGGCCAGGCCCAGCCTGGGACTTCCCCACTCCTCCCCACCTCCCAGCAGAGCCAGCTGGGTGTAAGAAAAGAAGAGAAGGAAATCAAGAGCCCAGAGCATGAGGCCGGACCAGCCCTTACACCACACGCAAAGATAAACTCAACCTGCATCAAAGACATAAACTCAAGAGCTGAAACCACAAAACTCTTAGAAGAAAACACGGGGAAAGCCTCATGACACTGCATTTGGCGATGATTTCTTGGATGCGGCATCAAAAGCACAGGCAACAGGAGAACAAACAGATAAAGTGAAACATCATCAAAATTGAAAACATTTGCATATCAGGCCCGGTGCGGTGGCTCATGCCTGTAATCCCAACACTTTGGGAGGCTGAGGCAGGTGGATCACCTGAGGTCAGGAGTTCGAGACCAGCTTGGCCAACATGGTGAAACCCTGTCTCTGCTAAAAATACAAAAATTAGCTGTGCATGGTGGCACACGCCTGTAATCCCAACTACTTGGGAGGCTGAGGCAGGAGAATCACTGGAACCAGGGAGGCAGAGGTTGCAGTGAGCTGAGATCATG
This sequence comes from Sapajus apella, assembly GCF_009761245.1. Lineage (NCBI taxonomy): Eukaryota > Metazoa > Chordata > Mammalia > Primates > Cebidae > Sapajus > Sapajus apella. The sequence goes on from NW_022436988.1 coordinate 5,659,559, forward strand.
CCACCGCACTCCAGCCTGGGCAACAGAGTAAGACTTCATCTCAAAAAAAAAAAAGAAAAAGAAAAGGCATTTGCATATCAAAGGGCGCTAACAGCGTGGTGAGAAGGTGATCCTTGGAATGGCAGCAAATCACAGGTCGGACACAGGATGAGTGTCCGGATATTAACCTACAGATCTCCTAGCAGCCAGCAACAGCAAAAACAATCATTCAAATCAAACACGGGTGAAGGACTTGAACAGACATTTCTCCAAGAAGATGTACACATGAGCAATAAACACAAGAAGATACCATCGGGGAAATGCAGATCAAAACCTCAAGGAGAGACCCCTCACAGCCATGAGCTCCGGGCAGGCGGGAAGACGCCTGGAGGGGAGTGGCCAGCTGCAGGCTGCCCCCAGAATTCTCCCAGGTGCTGAGCCTGACCCCGGCACCTCACCAGGAGCACAGGAATGAATGGAAAAGGCTGGCAGCCACCCCAAAGGGCCAGAGGGGGCCAGCAAGGGGTCTGGGACATGGAACCATTCTGTACATCCAGACACAGGGGGACAATAGGGGGATGAAAGGTGGCCCCTAAAATTTACACCCACTCAGAGCCTATGAACATGGCCTATTTGGAAAAATGGTCTTTACAGATGTTATGAAGTTAAGGATCTTGAGATGAGGCCATCTTGGATTACCCAGTGTGCCCTAAATGCGAGCACGAGTGTCCCTAGAAGAGACAGGCAGAGGGAGATTTGGGGCAAAGAAGGAGGCCCCATGACAACAGAGGCAGAGATCGAGTGATGTGGCCATGAGCCAAGGAACACCAAGGGTTGTGGGAGCCGCCAGAAGCCACAAGAGGTGAGAAGCAGGTTCCCCCTCGGAGCCTCCGGAAGGAACTGGCCTGCTGATGCTGTGATTTTGGACTTCTGGCCTCCAGAATGGTGAGAGAAGAAATGTCTGGTGTTTTGAGCCACGCAGTTTGTGGCACTCGGTGACGGCAGCCCCAGGAAACCACTACAGGGACCAGAGTCCTCACAGGGCCAAGCAGGAAGTGGGTGCAGGGCGTGTCAGGCCAGGCCTGTCACCCTGGAGATGGAAAAGCAGAGCTGGAGAGGCACTGTGCGTCCAGGGGTAAGAACTCCCAGGGAATGGCAGAGGCCATCGGGGACAGCAGAGCGAGGGACAGGAGGGAGGGGTGAGGGCGGAGGCACCAGCCTCCATGGGGCCTCAGCTCCCTGTCCACTGGTGACCCAGGGCCCCCCTAAGAGGAGCTGGGGTCTTCGCTGTGCCCCACTGCATCAGTGGGCCCTGGAGACATCCAGCAACAGCGTGGCAGGGCGCCCTCCGGGACCCCAGGCTTGCATTCACGCCCCCTGCCTGCGGCTCACCCTCCCGGCCTGGTCCCAGCCTCCCAGCCCCACGGAGCTTCCCAGTGGAAAGTTCCCTTCTTGGAGACTCTCTCCCTGCTGAAATAAAGCTCTTGGAACAAGATAAAACTGCTTAATTTGTAAAAGCCACAAAGCCAGTCCAGAACAAAAAAACCTCCGACCCTTGGCTGGAAGGAGTGGCCCGCCATGCCTTAGCGGCCAGTCACCGCTCCGTGACTCACGCCAGCCCGCTGACAAACCCTCCAGCACCTTCCCAGGGGAAGGCCGCAGCCCCCAGGGAGGGCGGGAGAGTCCCCAAGCCCCGTTCGCAAACCAGACCGGAGCCAGGCACTGCCGGGGGAGGGACGAGAGGGCAGGTCTCCGGGCTCCCGGGGCCTCCTCGGGCTCCGCACGGTCATGGACACGCTAGGGCAGGACCAGCCCCTCCACAAACCCTTCCTGGGCAGCTGCAGGGCAGCCCGAGCTGGACCGCCTCACATGCCAGCCCAGTGGGGCATGGGGCACCCATAGCCCTGTCTAGAAGTCATCGGGCCGGCGTCTGCCAGGGTGGCCTCTGTCACACAGACACGGCGTCCTCCCCCGGCCCCCCCTCAGGCCAGAGCACACGCGGGGGTCAGAGCAGTTCTCACAGGGCCACGTGGCCAGACAAAGCGGCCTGAGCCACGCCCTGAGAAGAGGAAGAGCCCCTCAGTGAGGGAAGAAGCGCCCAGAAAACTCAGGACGCTCAGAAGCCCGCAGGAGGTGGGGGCGCTGCCTGGGGGCCGGGCTGCTCCCACCCCTCACCTTGCAGATGGCGGAACTTCGGCCCAGAGCTGCCAAATGGCTTGCTCAAGGCCATCCAGCAGGGACAGGAAGGGAACTCACTTCCCCAGGGACGCCTTGGGGGCTCGATAATTAAAGATCAGCTCTCGGGTCTGGCCAGGGGAGAACCTCGTCAGGGAAACAGTGCGGGGATCCTCGTGTTCCTTCGGAAGGCAGCCAGTTTACAACTGAGTTTTTTAAAAATGTACTTTTTTTTTACAGGAAAACACATCTGAATGGGATTTTGCAGAAAGCATCTTTCATCAAGGCACAGCCCAAGGGGAGGTCCCCACTTCACCCCTGGCTGTGCTGTCCTCAGCCAAGGCCAGCAGGGATCAGAGTGGTCTCTCGGGCACAGCACTGGCTGCTTTGAAAGAGTGTTTTGTTGAGTTCATGAAAAGCCCGTGTTTAGTGAGCCTGGGAGGGAACCACCACTTCCACCTCCCCAGGGAGCACCCCCCCAACCCATGCCTCTCTGCCCGGCTCTCAGATCCCCTGCTGGTCACCCATCTGGGCCTCAGCTGGATCACCTATAAAATGAAGTCTGAACCCAAGGCCCCCCGAGGCCCCTGACAGCCAGGAGGGTGGAGTGATGTCCTCCCGGGCTGGTGGCCGAGGAGGCAGGGGACCCACCGTGGTCTGTCCAGGCTGCCTGGTGGAGTGGCCACTCCGAGGACTGCTCCACTGTGCAGCCCTGGCGAAGGCCCCTCTCAGCACTCCCCGTCCTGCAGCTCCTGCTGGGCTAAGAGCAGGACACTAGGCCCCATACCCACCCATCCCAGCAGGACTGCACCCATGAGCTCAAACAGATAAGATGCAGTTTCATGGCCACCCAAGCCTTCTGTCCGTCTCCCGTTACCCCTCCTGAGGTCTGCCTGCCGTGCCCAACTGGGTGTGCCCAGTGACACAACATACACCGGCCCCACCAGTCCCAACGTCATATCAAGATGTGGCCCTGGGAGCCGCAGTGGAGTGGGACCACGTGTCCTGCAGAGAAGCCACCGGGATGGGCCTCCCTCTCTTAGGCCTCTCAGGGACCCCCCAACATGCACATAGTGGCAACCAACAGACCAGGGCCCAAGGCACTTAGGGGGTGGCACTCTTAGCACCCCCAATGGCCCGTAGGTCACCTCAGAACACCCAAAGCCTACAGGGTGGCTCAGCCACCCCGGATCTCCCATCTCTGGGCTCAGAGGGCAGCATGAGTGGCAGAAACTGTCATCACTGCTGATTATCGATGATGGTGCTGGCCATGTGAGATGGCAGCCACGGTGCCTCGTGGGAGTGAAGGGACCAAGGAGGCTGAGCCTGAAATGGCAGGCCTGGAAAGCTGGGGTGACTAAAGGCGGGGGAGCCCCCTTTCTCTTCATTTGTCAGTTCACGCCCCAATGGGTCTGTGCCCGCTGCAAGGGGGCTGCCAGAGTGAATGGCCACACACACACATGCACACACACGTGCACACACGCACACACACGCCCGACTCCTCTGAGTGCTGGGAGCTTCCCCCTCTATAATCAACTGCTGGGAAGGCACAGAAGTGCTATTTTAGGTAGGAGACCGAGGCAGCCTTGAAGACAGACTTAGGCTGGAGGCAAAAAACAAACCACACAGTGGACAAACAAACCACCGGCCAGGTCTGAGCCGGGGGGCACGTCCCCCACGCCCTCCCCAGGTTTCAGCGCCAACAGCCTCAGCGTTTCACAGTGGCCATGACACGTGGGAAATGAAAGAGAAGTGAGAGTCGAGTTTAGATAAAAGCCAGGCTCAGGAGAGCTTAGCTTGAGACGGCGTTCCATCCCAGGAGCTTGGAACCGTCAAAAAGAAAAGAAATATTTCTGTGAAAAATGAGCAAAAGCACCCTTTGCATGCTTATTTTCCCAAAAGCATAGATAAAGTCCCGAGTCCAGGGCGGTGAGGGCGGCCGATGGGGAGGGGGCCGTCTGCCTACCTGAGATCCGATCCCTCTCCATTCCGACGGATATATTTAGCAGCGGCGGGAGTCCCGGCGTCCCGCTCAGAGGCGGCCTCCCCTTTCTCACCCCCGTCGCCCTCCCTCGCTCAGCCTCCTCCTCCTCCTCCTCCTCCTCCTCTAAAAACACTCTTTGTCTGGTCTAATTTCTTCAATCTGTTGCAATCACGAATGCATCCGAATTACCACATTTCCATGTGCTGATCATATGTTTGTGCTCCAAACTGAAGTAGCATTGTCTCTTCGAAACGGGAGGAAAAAGGGAGCAAAGGAGAGAAATCCAAAAAGAAGAGGCAGGAGAGAGGACCCGAGGTGGCCCCAAGAAGTCCAGCAGCCCCAGGGTCTGCCTGCGCGGGTCCCGGCCGGCTGGCCTGCTCGGTGGCTGCAGAGGTCCCGAGCGTGGCTTCCGGCGGCCTCCTCCACCTCCTCCAGCCCCCGCCGCCCGAGGCTCGCTGCTCCTTTTTAATATCCACTTGGAGATGCTTAACTTAGCCTCTTGGAAACCAACTCACAGAGTCGAATTCCTGGCGACTTCCAAAGTCTTTCATTTTCCCCGGTCCGCGATGCTACGATTTCCTTGGGTTTAAGCGTTTAAAAAGCCCAGTTCCTGCGTGCCTGCCTCGCCTTCCTCTGTCCCCGGCTGGCCCAGCCTTTCTTCACCCCGAACCCTGACGTGGCTGGGTGGGAGGAACGGCTGTGCCCCGGGCCAGTGGACTGAGAAAAGGTTCCGGAGCACCTGCCCAGGAGGAACCCTGAGAAGTCACCCCACCTCTGTCCCGTTAGCCTGCGGTGACAGAGGCAGTTGCCGTCCCCGCCCAACGAGATGGGGACTTCCTGGAAGATTCCTACCACACACGCATGAGTCAGTAAGTCTCTGACCGTCCCCTGGGAGGGAGCAAGTCTTCCTCTCTGGGAACTCAGGGCCCTGCTGGGGAATCACTGCTGTTCCTCACTGGTCACCTGGGGTCCCTGGAGGCGGCTTACCTGGGGAGTCCCCCCTAGCACATGGTCAGGGTCCTTGCTGAGGCCAAGGGCTCAGCAGAGAAGGCGGTGGGGGGTGGGGGGCTACAAGGTGGGTCCCTCGGGCGGGGATAGGGGCATCCTCTGTCTGTAAACTTCACCTCAAGGGTTCATTCAAACCTGAGACACAGAGGCTGGTTCTGTTTGCCCAAGCCTATTCAAAGAGAATGTGTATTCATGCCAAGGCTGAGAACTCAGGCAATCCCTCTGAAAACTCCAGACTGTCAGTTTCTGTTGAGAAATCGAGGACGCGTGGCCACACCGCAGAGGCCTTCCTGCCTGGCAGCACGGGGCTGGTGTGAGACTGTCCTGCCCTTCAGACAAAACGCAGTTTCCAGTTTGCGCTGCTCCCAAGGCCCCCGCACAAATTTCCAATATTTGCACCCCCAACCCCGTCACATCCCGCAGACCTGAGTTTACAGTCCCTGCCCCACGGAGCCAGGCGAGTTCCCTGTGACCAGGTGAGGACTACGCACAGCCCTCAGCTAGATGACAGAGCCAAAGGTCCTGAAATGCCACTTCAGGCCACAGTCCCGTCCGCTCTTTGTCTGGGATAGGACCTCAAGTGCAGTCTCCTTGGCAGAAAGGCCATCTTCTTGGGGGCCAGGGAGGACCATTCCCAGCAACCACCTCCTCCCAAAGAGCATGGAGGACACCCCACGGGCAGCCAGGCAGTGAGGGGAGGTCGTGACGGCCTCTCAGCCGAGGTGGGAAGCTGGGGAGGGAGGGAGGGGTCATAGGCACTACAGAAGGCTGAATAATGGCCCCAGGGATATCATGTGCTACTCCCTAGACCTGAAAATGGGACCTTGTTTGGAACATGGGTCTTTGCATCTGATTCATTGCGGATCTTGCTGGGGGGAGAGCACCCTGGATGGTCCAGGGGGTCCCTAAAGGCTGTCTCGCTGCTCACACAAGAAAGGGACAGAGGGAGATTCGACACAGACAAGGATGGCCAAGTAGAGATGGAGCCCAGAGAGATCTGAAGATGCTGGTGTTAAAGGTAAGGGCCACGTGGCCACAAGCCAAGGGATGCCGGCAGCTACCAGCTGCTCAAAGGGGCAGGTGATGAAGGCAGCAGTCCCCAGCCTTTTTGGCCCCAGGGCCCAGTTTCATGAACGCAATTTTTGCACAGACCAAGGAGTGGGGAGATGGTTTTGGGATGATTCAAGTGCATTATGTTTATGATTTTATTATTTATTTTTTGAGACAGACTTTCACTCTGGGATTACAGGCGTGAGCCACCGCGCCCGGCCACAAGCACACTGTATTTACTGTGCACTTTATTTCTATTATTACTGCATCACAATATATAATGAAATAATGATACAACTCACCATCACGTAGAATCAGTGTGAGCCCTGAGCTTGTTTTCCTGCAACTAGACAGACCCATCTGGGGGTGATGGGCAACAGTGACAGAATCATCAGGCATTAGATTCTCATAAGGAGCACGCCACATGGATCCCTCACACACAGTTCACAATATGGTTCTCGCTCCTACGAAAACCTGATGCCATGGCTGATGTGACAGGAGGCAGAGCTTGGGCAGTAACGCGAGCAGTGGGGAGCGACTGTAAATACGGATGAAGCTTCACTCACTTGCCGGTCACTCACCTCCTGCTGCGTAGCCCAGTTCCTAACAGGCCACACATGAGGGCAGGAACCCCTGCCCTAGAGCCTCAGTGGGCTGTGCCCAGTGGACACCCTGATTTCAGCCTGGTGATCCTGGTCTCGGACATGTGGCCTGCAGAACTGTGAGAGGAAGCCTGGGTGTTGTCGAGACTCAGCCAGCTCGTGGCCACTCATTACAGCAGCTGCAGGAAACTGATCCAGTGCCGCAGAGCGAGCCAGGGCTCAGCCCACTGGAGCTGCTTTCTGTTATTCTATTTCTCCCTAAAACATTGTGTTACGCCAGCCACTAACAACCACTGACTCCGATCGGCAGGAATCGCAGAGGTTTGTTCCTTTAATCCCTTTTCCAATTTTGAAATAATATTCCTTGTTGGTTTTTCTGATTATAAATGTAATATCTTCCATTTCTTGAGTTTAGAAACAACAGAAAAAGTAGAAAGCAGAAACCCCAGCTGGGCAAGATGGCACGTGCCTGTAATCTCAGCACATTGGGAGGCTGAGGCGGAAGGATTACTTGAAGCCAGAAGTTCAAGGCTGCAGTGAGCTATGATCGCACTACTGCACCTCAGGCTGAGTGAAAAGAGTGAGACCCTATCTCAAAAAAAAAGAAAGACAAAAAAGAAGAGGAAGAAAACCCTTTAACCTCACTCAAGACTCTGCATATGAATTCCAGCTGTGGGGCAGGGAAGCCCAGGAAGTCCCCCCAAGGCTCTGACCCAGCCTGGCTGGTGGTGAGAATTTGAGAACAGGCCTGGGTGAGGGGGCCAGGCTGTGATGAGTTCATTCCCCGGCAACCTCCCGCATGCCATGCACACCGAGGGTTTGACGGCCAGGGCTGGAGGGCTTGCTGAGCACAGCCTTGACCCCCGGCATGGTTTAGCCTGAGGTCCATCTCCCCTCCGTGCCTGAAAATCCAAACATTCTGGCAGGGGGATCACTTGAAATGGAAAACCTGGCAGCACCGATTGGCTCTGAAGAGGCCAGAGTTAGCCATGAGCCGCTAGGAGGGGTGCAGATGTGGGGTACGGCCAGCGGAGGCAGGGAGGAAGGGGCCTGCCCCTCACCACTCACGGGGTCTTGGCCTCCATGTAAGTTCTAAGGGGACACCTCACCACCAGCGCGGACCCAAGCCCCGAGGTGGATCCCCCCCATCCCTCCCTCCAGAGGAACACTGAAGAGGTTTCTGTGGTTGTGTAAAACGTTCTCCCTGTCTCGGATTCAGAGGCACATTTGCATACTGAATGCACTGAGTAATCTTGCAGTGAGGGGGCCGGGCTTGCTTTAACCCACCTTCTCCCAAATTGTACCAAAGGTTGCTATCCCAGGAAGGCAGGGCCCTCAGGGTCATGGCTTTGGGAAACTCTGGTTGTGCCAGCCTGTGAGCCCAGCTCCCGGCCACCCCAGACTGCCCACACCTTGGAGTGGGCAGTTACCCAAAAGCCCCTTCCAGACAGTCCTGAGGGCGGCACCTCTGTTCTTCACCCCCCATAGACCCCTGGCCACTTTTTTGCGACGTCAGCCTCACTGGTTCACAGCTCCTCTTAACTGCAGAATGGGGCACAGCGGGCACAGGCCAGGCCTGGCAGGGTGGGAAGGAAGCGCGAAGGCCACTTTGTCTCCAATGGCACTGGCCGGGCTCCGGAAAGGCTGGAACCCACAGAAAGAAAGGCAGTGTTACACTCCACCTGCTTTGCCTCAGCCCAGGGGAATCTGGTAGAAAGAAGTTAGGTGGCTGGTCTTTACTCTCTGGCCTGGCCTAGGAACTGCTTCTTTTTCAAGACTCTATCAAATGCCTCCTCCATTAGGAAGCCTTCCCTGGTTTCCCCCTCCGCTCCTGTCCTGTCCCAGAACACGGCCTGGCCCTCACAGACAATCCTGACATCAGAGCTTTCTCGGTAGAGATTTTCCTCCTCCATGGAAATTTATACTCCAAACTGAAAATGTGTGCAGACTAAGCCCCTGCTCCCACGTGACACAGAAGTAAAAGCTACGGGTCACCTGTCTTACCCCACCCTTCTCACATCAATCTGGGCTCCACACAGGGGCCCAATAGGGGCCACATCCAGTTCAGCCGCCCCAGGCACACCATCCTGGGCACAGTGCCTCTGTCCCCTCCCACAAAGCCCAGCTTCATCCCCCGGTACCCAGGTGGGAGGAGACACATATTAGGCATTCCCCAGGGTGGCCTGTGCTCCCTACATCAGGTCAGGAGGTCCTGGGGCTGGTCCAGCCATCCAGGAAAGGGAGCAGGTGGTCCAGGTGATGCTGATGTGGGCAGCAGGGACCTTCGGGAAAGGGGCTTCATCTGATCAGCCCCACCCTGCTCCAGGTGCATACACTGGGGAAGGGTCCTGCACGGAGGTGGAGAGAAGGCACCTCGGCTGAAAGGACGCTTTCTGATGCTGCGGGCTCAGATTTGCTGCCATGTGCCATGTCCGCTCACCTAATGCGGGTTCCATCAAATCCTCCATGCTGAGTACCAAGATATAGGGGATGCACAGCCTCTCGCTTTAAAAAGTGACTTTTCGGCCAGGCATGGTGGCTCATGCCTGTAATTCCAGCACTTTGGGAGGCCAAGGCGAGCAGATCACAAAGTCAAGAGATCGAGACCATCCTGGCCAACACGGTGAAACCGTCTCCCTAAAAATACAAAAAATCAGCTGGTCATAGTGGTGGGTACCTGTAGACCCAACTACTCAGGAGGTTGAGGCAAGAGAATAGCTTGAACCCAGGAGGCGGAGGTTGCAGTGAGCTGAGATCACGCCACTGCACTCCAGCCTGGCGATAGAGCAAGACTCTGTCTCAAAAAAGAAAAAAAAAAAAAGTTACTTTTCCTGCCAGGCATGATGGCTCACACCTATAATTCCAGAACTTTGGGAGGCCAAGGTGGGAGGATCACTTCAGGCCAGGAGTTCAAGACCAGCCTGGGTAACACAGAGAAAACCCATCTCTACAAACAAACAAACAAACAAAAAGGCAGGGCACCGTGGCTCATCCCTGTAATCCCAGCTACTTGGGAGGCGGAGGCAGGAGAATCGACTGAACTCAGGAGGCGGAGGCTGTAGTGAGCCAAGATCACACGACGGCCTGGGTAGAGATTTTGTTGCCTGGGCAACAAAGCGAGACTCCACCTTGGCCTCCAAAAGTACTGGGATTACAGGCATGGGCCACCACGCCTAGCCTGCACACATTTTTTGTTTTTTAGAATTAGCCAGACATGGCGGCCCACAACTGCAGTCCCAGCTGCTTAGGAGGCTAAGGCGGGAGGATCCCTTGAGCCCAGCAGATCGAGGCTTCAGTGAGCTATGATCATGCCACTGCACTCCAGCCTCAGCGACAGAGAAAGACCCTGCATAAAAAAAAAAAAAAAAAAAGAGGGAGAGAGAGACTTTTCCATTCATTTCCTGCTCATCCTCAGACTCAACCACTGAAGTTTGCTTCCCTGAATTAAAAATGAAAGAGCTCCATCCCGGACTCCCCGCGGCTGACCCTGCTACTGTACCTGCCAGCAGAGCCGGCCAAGACCCTCCAGGCTGGCCCCAGCCTGGCCCGCCTACAGCCTCCCAAGCAAGACGGATTCCCAGGCTGAGGCCAGCTGCATTCCTCTCCGGAATCTTTCTCCACTTTTTATTGTGCCTCAAGCTTTGGCTGTTCCTAAATAAATACAATCCAGCTATCTCTGCCCTTGGGGCCGCTACAGGGTTTACTGGTGCAAACCGCCTGGGCAGGCCTGTTGCTTTAGGAGTCCTTCCAGGTCAGCGTGGAAGGAAACCAGGACAACAGGGAGAAGCAGCCCAGACAGGCCCAACTCCACACTCACAGCCTTGTGCTCAGCCATCCGCCTGGGCTATAGCCTGACAGGAGCCGGGGCTGGCACTCCATTCCTAGAGGGGGCCCCCGACTGCCCGTGCAGAGAGAGGGAGGTCTGGGGTGCGGAGGCCAAGGGCCCTTACAGAATGTCCCAGGGCCCCTGAGTTTAAGCTTCTCTGCAGCCAACGGAAAACTCCCCCGAGAGCAGGTGTCTTTCATCCTGCCCGCTCAGTAGGTGCCCAGCAGTCGTTCACTGGATAAACAATGAATCTGTGGATCCAAGGTGGAGATGATCAAAACTGGCACTGCCCCATAGAACTTTCCGTAATGGTATCAATGTTCTGTATCTGCCGTGGTCAATATGGCAGCCACATGTGGCAGTGAACGCTTGCCATGTGGAAGGGCTACCAAGCCACAGAGTTTTGAATTTATGTTTAAAAATTTAAATTTAAATAGTCGCAAATGCCTAGTGCCTACCAGGTCACACAGACCCTTTTTGTCACCTTCTTCTCCTCCCTGGAGACCCTGCATTCGCCATCAATTTCTTACCCAGGAGACAAACAGATAAAAGCTACTCTTCAGCCAATGCAAAAGAAAGCCAATATTTGCATTCTAAGCTGGTTTTTTGGCCAATTTTCCCCAGCGTTTCCTATCAAGGTCGCTGCAGCAATATTTCCTGACTGCCTGCCACGCACCAGGAGAGCATCCCGCCCAGCTCTGGTCCGAGGCTGTGGAGGACACGGAAATAACCAAGGCCGAGCTGATAGAAGGGGTGTGGCAGCTTGGCCCAAAGTCTCCCTGAGCCAGCTGGGCCCAGGAGTACGGAAGCCCTGCTTCCCAGGGGACAGTGGCAGAGCCCATCCAGGGGGGCCTGGGCACTCAGAGCCGGGAGCACAGAAGCAGGGGCTCCAGGCTAGAAAGCGGGATCAGGGCCAGGCTGGAAGCAGCACAAATCCACACTCGAGGCTTGGAGGAAACTAAGGGCTCTGTAGGTAAGAAGACCAGGCCCAAGCCTGTTGTAAATGATCAGGTGAAGGGATCCTATCACCCAGTCCCTTGCACAGAAGAGGGAAGTGGTCATCGTCCTCTAAATGTTGACTGTGGACAGGAAGGAGCCACAGCAGGGCAGAGGTAAGGACAACAGCACCCGCTGGTCCAAGGAGGGATGGCAGAGGCCCTACCAAGACATGGACATGACCAGGGGCAGCCTGTCCAAGGGCCAGTGTGGGGAAGGCGAGTTGATGAGATCTTGGCAGTCTGTTGACCTGAAGGTGCTGCGGAGGCAGAGGTCAAGGTCAACTCTGAGATTTCCTGCTTCTGAACCTGGGTGGGTGGCAAGGCTGACATCAGAGAAATAGAGGAAGAGCAGGTGCCCATGGGTGAGAGAGGAAGTAACGAGCTAGGGGTCCCTGCCAGAGCCCAGGGGCAAAGTCCTGGGGCAGTCGAGATGCTGGTGGTCCCTTCCGAGAACAGCTCCCTCCACGTGGCACACTTTTGTCTGCACAGCTGGGCGTGGGGCACCTGTTCGTCCAACGCAGCTACTGTGTGCACCGAGGCAGTGTGGCACGGTACCCTGGGGAAATATCAAGGTGGTACTGCACAGGCCCCACCCTTCTGGCACTTTCTGTCTCCTGGGGATGGTGGCAGTTAAACAATGACAGCCAATTGTCAGAGGAGTGTTAGGCTCAGATTCACCGGAGGAGCAAGGCACTCCTTCCGGAAGAGGCGTGTGAGCTGGCGTAGATGAAGGGAGGGAGGCAAGCACCAGCTCAGGGGGACCCCCAGCAGGGCTCTTCACACCTCCTTGTGCCCCCTGTGGGGGCAGAGACACTGAGGCTGCAGTGCTTGAGGGAGACTTCCTGTGGGTGGGAGCTGTCCATCCACAGCGGTCAGGTGGGGAGGTGCCGCAGTGTCCTGTGGCTGCTGTAATGAAGGACCACAAGCTGCAGGGCTTGAAAAATGGAAGCGGTTCTCCTCCAGTGCTGGAGGCCAGAGGTCCAAACTCAAGGCATCAGCAAGGCCACGCTCCCTAGGAAGGCTCTGGGATGGGGTGGGGCTCCTTCCTTGCCTCTTCCCGGGCTCCCCCTGGCCCAGGGCTGTGTCACACCACCATCTGCCGCTGACTTCATGTGGCTCTTCCCAGTGTGTCTGTGGCCTCTCTACTTGTTTTAAGGAGGCTAGTCGTTGGATTTAGGGACCACCCTCATCCAGAATGACCTCATCTCAAGATCCTTAACTAATCCCATCTGCAAAGACCCCATTTCCAACTTCCAGGTCACATCCTGAGGTTTTTAGTGGACATAAGTTTGTGGGGGACACGGTTCAACTCAGGACAGAAGGGATGGTGGGGGCACTAGGGACGAGGCCGCAAACCCCAGAGGTGCTGGAAGGAGAAAGAGCAGGACCCAGCGACACAGGACGTCAGGCAGAGGAGTCGGCTACAAGGACCCCAGTGGGGACTGAGGGCCAGAGGGAGGGAAGCTCGGACACCATCGAGGTGAAAAGCTCTGTGCGCTGTGGGAACGAAGGAAACATCAGCTGGATGCTTGGTCAAGGAGGCGGCTGCCCAGAGAGGCTGCCCGAGGCACACCAAGTGGGCAGATGTGGAAAGCAAGCCGGAAGGCTGCTCGGAAGGGCACAGTGGTTAATATCTAGAAGGGCTGAGGAGCACATGCCCACAGCCTGGCAGATCCACCTGGGGAAACGTGCGTTCCCGGCAGCACTAGTAACAGAGAAGACCTTCGGCGATGTCACCAGTGAGCCATGGGGCAGGAAAACTGCCTCCCCGCGCAGAGGAACACTCACCAGCTGCCAAAATAAATGGACCAAGGCTACATGGATCCACACGGATAAGCCTCCACACCCTCATGCTGCGGGCACGAGCAGGGCAGCCATGGACTCCAGTTGGGCACCAAGGATGCGACGCTGACGACAGCATTGAAGAGAAGACCGAGGCTGTTCAGATACACGATGCTGACCACCGTATTCAAGAGGAGACCAGGCCAGGCGCAGTGGCTCACACTTGTAATCCCAGCACTTTGGGAGGCCGAGGCGGGTGGATCACCTGAGGTCAGGAGTTCGAGACCAGCCTGACCAACATAGTGAAAACCTATCTCTACTAAAAATATTAAAAAAAAAAAAAATTAGCCAGGTGTGGTGGCGGGTACCTGTAACCCCAGCTACTCAAGAGGCTGAGGCAGAAGAATCACTTGAACCCAGGAGGCGGAGGTGGCGGTGAGCCAAGATGACACCAGTGCACTCTAGCCTGGGTGACAGAGCGAGACTCTGTCTCAAAAAAGAAAAAAGGAGACCCAGGCTGCTCAGACACACCACTGCGCAGCACAGACATGCCTGCCTGGGGCCAGGTCCCAATCCAAAGGGGTGAGCACCATGGCAGGAGCGGGGCTGGGGTGGAGAGGGCGACCCGGGGCTGTGCCTGCAGCTCTGATGCCTCACTCCTCAAGCGGGATGGTGACTACACAGGTGTTTTGTTATCTTATTCTTTACATTTTTTTGTAGGTCTCACAATTCCTTTTTTTTTTTTTTTTTTGAGACAGAGTCTCTGTCACTAGGCTAGAGTGTAGTGGCATGATCTCGGCTCACTGCAACCACTGCCTCCTGAGTTCAAGTGAGTCTCCTGCCACAGGCTCCTGAGCAGCTGGGACTACAGCTGCTCGCCACCACACCTGGCTAATTTTTGTATTTGCAGTAGAGACAGGGTTTCACCATGTTGGCCAGGATGGTCTCGATCTCTTGACCTTGTTATCCACTCACCTCAGCTTCCCAAAGTGCTGGGATTATAGGTGTGAATCACTGTGACTGGCCAACAATTCCATTTTTTTTTTTTAAAAAAAAAGGAGAGAAAGTGTGTGAACTGACCAAAGGGTTGATCATGGTGTCATTTAAGCTCTTGCCAGAAACGTCATCCCTGGCCCAATCCCAAACACAGCCTTGAGAAGAGCCTTCGTCCTTCCAGGGAGGACAAGGGTCCCAGATACAGGCGATCAGCCAGATGTGGATCTACAGAGAAGCTGGGCTGGGAGGACGGGAGGGCAGACAGTCATCTGGGGAGACCCGAGACGCTGGGGCATCTAGGAATGAACTCCTGCCTGGAGCAGGGGCTTAGCAGCAGGGAGGCAGGGAGAAAGGAGCAAGATGAGGAAAGGGTGTCTCAAGCCAGAGGCCACACAGAGGCCCACAGAGGGGGGACTCCATGTGTCAGCAGGCAGTCCCACACAAACCCAGATCACCAGCTTGCAGCTTTGGGCTTCAGCAAATTATGCCTTAGGCTTCCAAGCTGAGCCATGATCACGGCTGCCAAGTGCTGACGGCACAGAACCGGCCAGTCTAAGCAGAGGGAAGTAACCACCGGAGGAGGCTGTGTCCACGAAGCCCAGGGTGCCAGGGTCCCAAGATGCAACCCCCCAAAGCACTGGGGACCCTCCCTGCCCATTCCAGAAGCTGGCCAGTGAGAGGGAGGGAGATGGAGAGGCAGACCAGCTGCGGAGCCAGAGGAAAGCTCCCCAGAAACACAGCCGCGGCTGGGCTGCCCAGTGGTCAGTACCCAACATGACTGTGATCGGCGGAGCCCTTTTAACCATGGCGCTGAATCACGCAGCTGCCCAGGGGCCTCCAGCCACAGCATCACTCCCCTCTTCCCACAGACAGTCCCATCCTGTACCACAAGTGGCCTCATGTGCACTCACAGGGACATGGCAACCCTCATATCTACACAAGGTCCCACATCACCCACATGCACAGGCCACCCCCTCCGCCCCCACTCCCTGTAAAAAGCCACCCTCTCCACCTTCCAGGCCTGGGGGTGCACAGCCCCACAGGCACTGCATCGCCTGTGGAGGTCAGACTTAGGAGGGGTCTGTGCTGGCCCCACTGAAGCAGGTTCAGGATCAGAAGCAGGCTTTGGTTCCCAGGTAGCCAGCATGGTCTGGAACTGTTCAATTTCATAACCACTAGCCACACATAGATATAAGTAGAAATCCATTTAAAATAAATAAATTAAATAATTCTATGCAAGTAAATGAGTGAATAAAATAAACATTTATACTTCAGGCCTGGCATGATGGCTCATGCCTGTAATCCCAGCACTTTGTGGGGAGATCACCTGAAGTCAGGAGTTCAAGACCAGCCTGGCCAACATGGTGAAACTCTGTCCCTACTAAAAATACAAAAATTAGCCGGGCGTGGTGACACATGCCTGTAATCCCAGCTACTCGGGAAGCTGAGGCAGGAGAATCACTTGAACCCAGGAGGCGGAGGTTGCAGTGAGCCAAGATCACGCCACTGCATTCCAGCATTTTTTCCAGCCTGGGCGACAAAGCAAGACTCCATCTCAAAAAAAAAAAATTCCTACCTTGAGTGTGCAATAGACCCGGTGGCTAAGTGGCTACCATACAGGGTGGCGGGGTGGGGGCATATGGAACAGATCCAGTATCACAGAAGGTTCTATTGATGGGGCTGGTCTAGAGCATGGGGTTGGTGGCTCCAGATGGGCACATGTCCTTGCCCTCGTGGGCGTTTTTGCTGGCAGGACAGCTGTCCCACCTGGTTCTGAAGGCAGCCCTGGTCCACAGGTGCTCTGTTTGTGTGGATTTCACTCTGGGCTCTGGGTCTGTATCCTTCAGTAACTTTTGTCTCCTCCAGAATGGCCACTCCATGAAGCCACAACCCCTGCCTGCCTGCCACCATGTCTGCCACCATGATAGTAGCCAGGATCCGGCCCCCAGTTGGCCCCCAGCACATATGCACAATGACCTCGCCATCTCCGCTCGTCTGCCACCATGATGGCAGCCGGAGTCTTGCCCCTAGTTGGCCCCCAGCACGTATGCACAGATGACTTCGCCATCTCCGCCCTTCTCAGAGCTCCTCATCTCCTAGGGGAGGTGAGTCCCTTCATCTCTGCGACCTATCATCCTCTCCGAATAGCAAGGCCACTAGATGGGCACATGTCCCAGCCTGGCCGCTGGAAGTGACAGCCAAGAACAAGGTAGGCTCCCGGGAACAGAGGCACTTATCATGGCCACACTTGGGTCAGGTGCAAGAGAAGAAGACGCACAGACGCAGCTCCAGGGGCCAGGGCTGGGGGTGGCGCCCCTGACCTCTCTGTCCCACTCCCCTTCCCAGGCTGCACCTGGTGACTGGTAGAGTCCCTTCCAAGGCTATGAGCTGTAACTCCTGTCCTGAACAGCCAGCCTCAGAGCTCTGATTGGGGGTGTGTCTTTGCTTCCCCTCCCTACTGGTTAGTGTGGAAAATTTCCAAACACATGGAAAAAGCAGAAAGAATAGCACAGTGACCACTGCCAGAGGCTCACTTACTTCCTAGATAACACTGGCCGGATTTGCTCTATCCTGGGAGCGTCATCCATCCTGCAAGGTTGCAGGGAGCCCACAGACACAGCACCGAGAGGCCACGGTCAAAGCCAACTGTCCACGGCATGCCTGTCCCCTTAGCACCTCACACCAGGCCATCCGGCCCTATCCATCTTCTCTCTGCTGTCCCCCACACATGAGCCTGCTCCCTGAGCCTGGGGGTGGCTGCCCCTGCCCGCACAAGAATCATCTCCAGCAGAGCAGCGTCAACAGGCCTGAAAGCCCCCTGAGTCCGAAGCCGTCAAAGACAGCGTCTCCCTGGGAGATGGGCAAGTGGCCCCATTCATCCAGGGAGGCCAGGTGGGAAGGCAGGTCCCAGACCAGAAGAATGAAGAGGCCCAGCACAAACAGGCCCATGAGCTGGGGCCGGGGCGGAACGAGCCACCTACCTGGGCCACTGGCATCACCAAGCCTCCGGAGCCGGCCACTGGAGGTCCGAGTGCCTCCTACAGATAGAGACAAAGGGCAAAGGTCACACAAGGCCACTGTTGCTCTCCCTCCTCCAGGTGGATGGTTAACACTGGGAGTGTCCTCGCCTCTGCTCCTGCCATGAGCTCCAGAGCCAGAAACGGGGCCCATCTAGGGGAGAGGCCCTACTCCCCCAGGTAACCCTGGCCCCTGGAGGGATGACAGTCACCGCTGTCTGGGTGCTGGCAGGGCTCTGGGCCAAACCTTCACACACATCCTCCCTGAAGCCCCACTGCCCCCATTTTGCAGATAAGGAAGCTGGGTCTCTGCAGAGTGTCACTTGCTCACAGCCACATAGTGAACAGCAGCTGCACACAGGTGAGCCCACGCCCATCAGACTCCAAACTGGGCCGCGCCCAAGCGTGTCTCTGCTGGATGGAGTCTCCTCCTTCCTCCAGGTCCACCTGTCTTATGAACTGGAGTTTCCCTACACCAGGGTCTACAATTCACAGTCAGTCCTGACCGAGCCCCCTTCACTCCCAGGGCTGGGTGCAGCCAGGCTGGATTTGGGGATGGAGTGGGATTAGCTGTTTTCTCCTTTTGCCCCAGGAGGGAACAAAACCAGAGCCTCAGATTAATGCAGCCTCCTGCGGCACGCGCTCCCTCCACCCACACACAGGCCTTGGCCCAGGGCTGCTCGTTGGAGAGAGAGGCTCATGGCAGGCAAGTCCTAACTTGAGGAGATTTGCCGAGGTGCTAAGCCGAGCAAACCCAAAAGGCTGCCAGGAAGAGTAGCCCTGGGAGCACAGGAGGCTGCCCTACTGCTGCAGAGCACGGCACTATTGGGCTGTCCCCTGGACAATGCCATGCAGCCACCCTTCAGAGAGCTGCAGGGACACCCAGCCAGCCCAGCCCCACCAAAGAGATAAGAGACCAGAGAGACCCAGAGACCTCCCTGTAGCCTCCACCATCTGATCACCATGCTGGCTGCTGGTCAAAGCTGCCAGTTCCTCCCTGGAGCCTCTATCCATCCACCCATACACCCACCTATTTACCCCATCCACCCATCCATCTACCCACCCATGCATCCATCCATCCATCCACCCACCCATGCATCCACCCATCCACCCACCCATGCATCCACCCATCCATCTACCCACCCATGCATCTACCCATCCATCCACCCACCCATGCATCCATCCATCCATCTACCCACCCATGCATCCATCCATCCACCCA
Source organism: Sapajus apella (assembly GCF_009761245.1). NCBI lineage: Eukaryota > Metazoa > Chordata > Mammalia > Primates > Cebidae > Sapajus > Sapajus apella. The sequence continues at coordinate 5,678,198 of NW_022436988.1, forward strand.
CCCATGCATCCATCCATCCATCCACCCAC
>NW_022436988.1:5678236-5693584 GCF_009761245.1 Sapajus apella
CATCCATCCACCCACCCATGCATCCATCCATCCATCCACCCACCCATCCATCTACCCATCTGCCCACTCATCTACACCACCCACCCATGCATCCACTCACCCATCTACCCACCCATCCACCCACTCATCCATACACCCACTCATCTATTGATCCACCCATCCATCCACCCATCCACCCATCTACCCATTCACCTACTCATTCATTCATGTGCCTATCCATCCATCTATCCATTCAACCATGGATCCCATCCACCCCACCACCCCTCCAGGCATCCATTCACCCATCCACCCACCAATCCACCTATCCATCAGCCCTTCACCCATCCACCCATCATCCATCCATCCATCAACCCATCCAGTCATCATCCATCCATCCATCCATCCTTCCATCCATTCCACACCCCACTCCTAAGCTGTGACCAGATGGAAACAGCTGCAGCCAGCTCGTTTCTAAAGGCTCAGAGCTGAGGCAGAGCAACCTACACACCTGGCCTTCATGTCCAGCTGCCCAGGCCTGTACCCATGCTCCATAACTACAGGACACCAGACTCAGCAACTGGCAGCAGAATGGGCAGAGTGTGTCCTTCGTGGAACTGGTATTGACAGGGTACCCATCTCTACTAAGCCTGAACTTCTCTGGTGCTGGGGGGAACCCCAAGATGTGCCCCAATTTTAGTCAAACCCACCCTCCAGGTAAAGCAATGCCATGAGAAACGCATGTGGCACAAAGAGGGTGTGGGAACTGATGCCTGGAGTAACAAGTGAGGCTTCACCGGGGTGATGAAGACCAAGCTGAACCTTGAAGGAGGGGCCAGAGGATGCGGAGCAGGGACACCCCCTTCTGCTTGCTAGGGTCTGACGGCAGGCTGTGAACTGTCCCTTAGCTCCAATTCTCGCAACCCACAACCTCAGCCGGCAGGTGCTCCCGCCCCATTTCACAGAGGAGGAAGTGAGGCTTAGGGCTGGGCAAACTGCCCAAGGTCATACAGCTGCAGAATTCACTTCCAGCACCCCCAGCCTGCCCCAGCCATGCTCGTGACCTCACCCAGCATCCCCCTCTTGGTGCCAGCTCACTCTGCTCACTTCTGAGCAACAAAAGCCCCACCAGGAAAACCCGGGGGTTCCCAGCCATCCCCTCCAGACAGAAAGGCTGACCTTGACACAGATCTCCAGTAGATGGGGATGGAGGGGCCAGCATCTGCCTCCCAGAAATGACAGCCCCCTTAAGACCAGGAGAGACGACCCCAAGTGCGGCGCCGGTGGGCTGCCCGGGGCCAGGAGGGGAGAGGAGCCAGGAGGACGATGAACCCTGCTCCCAAGGCTGCTGAGCGGCACACAGTGAGCCTGGGTCCCTCCAGCCCCAGCTCAGCTCACTTCCATGTTGGCTGTGAGCACCCCCTTCACACACCTGACTGCGAGCCACACCGCAATAACACGCATGGGGTCACTATGCCCTGTTCCACACGTCCCCATGCGCATACCATCAGTGCACCGCTGGGACATCCCGCTGTCCAGGGCTGAGAGTGGACCACAGCTGTGCCCATAAACCCAGCACACTCCACTATGGAAACAACGGAGGGTGAGGAGTGGCCAGCCCAGCAGAGGATGGGCCACATGTTCCTGAGGATCGAGTCACTTCTGGCTGAGACATCTCTGCAGGGGATGCTAGCCACAAAGGCTGCCCTGTCCTCCTGCCTGGGCCAGATGGACACCACCCCCGCCCTCTGCCCTCTGACACTGGGCAAAAGTAAAATAGAAGAGGTTCCATCCAGGTTAAATAGCCCAGGGCATCTCATCCCTAGGAAATGTGCTGGCCCACTCTCCGAAACCCGGCATGGGGGTGGAGAAACGGTGGGGAAAACAGTGTCTGTCTCCGATTTCTTGGGTGGAGTTTTTGTTTTATTTACAGTGTTTATTTTTCTGATTGCCCAAAACGGACGTCTGGTGCCTGGCAGCCCTTGGCACAGAGAAGATGCAAAGCAAACTCTGTTCATAAGAAGAAGGCGAGAGCAGCCTGAGCGTCCCCTGCTCTTGAACAAACTGCCAGGCTCAGCGAGGCCACTGCCCCCACCATTGTTCCCGGGGAGAGACTTCTGGCCACGAGCAGCTCCAGTTCAGCTCCTTGGACCTAATTATTCAGGCCTGTGTCTGAGTCCAGCAGAGGTAGCTGGAGAAGTCTCCAAGACATCTAACGATTCCACGGCTCCAGTTGAGAACTGAGTTATTTTTATGTGATTTTAAAATAAAACATACTCAGAAGGAGAGGAGATGATTGAAATCTAGCTGTCTGGAGTCATCCCACAGTATTTGAGTTTTGAGAGGCAAAGGAGGCAGGAAAGCCTGGAGTCAGTGATCAGAATTGGAATGCAGACTTTGCCAGGCCTTGCTGTGGGCCTGGCAAATGACTTCCGTTTCCTGAGTCTCAGTTTCCTTGGGGACGGAGATGGTGCTTACCCATAGGTTATTCAGAGTAAATGGGATCCCACAGTGCAAGCACAGTGCCTGGCACAAAACTAAAACTCAATAAATGATACTGTTTTTGTTCGTTTTTGAGAGGGAATCTCACTCTGTCGGCAGGCTGGAGTAAAGTGGCATGATCTCAGCTCACTGCAACCTCCGCCTCCCAGGTTCAAGCAATTCTCCTGCCTCAGCCTCCCCAGTAGCCAGAATTACAGGCCTCTGCCACTACGCCCAGCTAATTTTTGTGTTTTTAATAGAGACGGGGTTTCACCATGTGGGCCAGGCTGGTCTTGAACTCCTGACCTCAGGTGATCCCACCTGTCTCTGCCTCCCAAAGTGCTGGGATTACAGGCATGAGCCACCATGCCTGGCCAGGGAGTTCTCTTAATGGGCTTTCCCCAATGCATGTAATTTGGGGAACCTAGATAGAGGAAAGACACAGAGCATGAAAGTATTTTATTTGTTTATTTTCAGAGATGGGGTCTCAGGTAGCCCAGGCTGGTCTCAAACTCCTGGTCTCAAGCGATCCTCCTGCCTCGACCTTGAGCTGGGATTACATAGCCACGCCGGCTATGTTTTCTTTTACCTGGGTTTTTATGCTGGAATCTGGTAAGTCACGCAGTGGAAATGTTTAAACGGGCCCTCAGAATCCGAGCAGACCCTATTTGATGTGTCGTTGTTGTTAATGGTCTCGGAATGTACCCGCCACCCTGGCCTTCCCAAAGGTCACTTCAGATCCTTCTGACCCCACCCGCGATGCAAGACGGCCACTCCAAACCCCTCTGGGGTCTCAAATAGACCAGACTTTTGAACCCCTGGGCAGAGCAGGGATGGGGCTGTCTCAGAGGAGGGTGACACGGCCACAGCCCTGCTCTGCCCTTGTGCTGACAATGAATGAGGCCTGGGCAGTCTCTTCTCTATCGAAAGTCATCATTTTCTCAAAAGGGAGCTTTTTAGGACGAGGCGTTATGAAACCTCCTTGTGCATAAACATCCCTTTTCAATAATGACAAGAAGTCATCTACAGAAAAGAATCTATTCCCAACTTTTTTCTTGAAACTCCTGCGAGAGACCGGGTGCAGTGGCTCATGCCTGTAACCTCAGCACTTTGTGGGGCCAAGGTGGGAGGATGGCTTGAGGCCAGGAGTTGGAGACCTGACTGACCAACATAGTGAGACCCCATCCCTATTTAAAAATCATAACAATGAAAGTGTAATGAGCTCCTGAGAGAGCCCCTGGGGAAACGGGCCATGGAGACCCTCGGCCGGGTCATCCCTGCCTCCCCATTTCCCTGCGCCTCCTTCCCACTTCGAGCCTGGGGTGGGCGCGTCCAGGATACGCAGGCTTCACTCCCCACTCCCTTTTTCTGAGGCTCAGTTTGCTTACAGGAGCTGCGAAGGGCTGGATCAAAGTCAAAGGTTTAAATTCCAGACTTGACAAGTAAAACACTCAAGCATATCTGCAGAGGAAGCTGAGATAAGGAGATAATGGGCACCTCCCTCTTCTCCTCCCCTCTGTCCTTGGCCTCTGCTACCTGGAAGTGTGCCCTGAAGAGGTACACTGGGCACCAGGCCCTCCTGGGCTTGCCCTCACCTCCCCACCCCCACGCCCACCCCACCCGCCTCATACAACAACCTTTCCCCAACCTGGGGCTGTGGATTAAAGTCAATTTATTCATCCGTGAGGTGAGCAATCCCCTTGCCATGGGAACTTGCTTCTACAGGAGAATGAACACTGCAGAAGGTGTTATTCTCAGCAGAACAGCACCTGCCTGCCGGGCGCAGGGGCTCACGCCTGTAATCCCAGTACTTTGGGAGGCTGAGGTGGGTGGATCACCTGAGGTCAGGAGTTCAAGATCAGCCTGGCCAACATGGTGAAACCCCATCTCTACTAAAAATACAAAAATTAGCTGGGTGTGGTGTCATGTGCTTGTAATCCTAGCTACTCAGGAGGCTGAAGTAGGAGAATCGCTAGAACCTGGGAGGTAGAGGCTGCAGTGAGCCAAGATCATGCCACTACACTCCAGCCTGGGTGATAGAGAAAGACTCTGTCTCAAAAAAAAAAAAAAAGAACAGCACCCTACCTCAAGGCCGAGGGTCCCAACCACATTCCCCCTGGAAAGTGGAGGGGGCACTTGTGGCCCACCAGCTCCTGTGAGAAGGATAAACGTCTACCTAACTACAAAATTCCAAGCAAAGGAGGCAGCACGCTGCTTCTTATGCAGTGCCTCTGGCCTCTGTTTGGGGTAGGGAGAGGGTTAGGGGGAGGGCCGGAAGCCAAAGATGGCCCACGGAGGTGGCCCCTTTCTTGGTGACCAGCCCCTGTCTTGGTGGCAAGCTGCCAATGCCATCTGGCCCCCAGGTTGGGGATGGTGAGATCAGATCATGCCTGCCCAGGGCCTTGCTCTGCCTGCACGGGCAGCAGGTGCCCATCTCCCAGATGGCCTTGCACATCACAGGGCATCAGTGCCAGCCAAGGACCCACAGAGCTTCCCTGCAAAGTTTTACCAGTGGGCATTGGGACTCTGGGACTCTAGGGTTCTCATATAAAATACAGGATGTTCAGTTAAACCTGGATTTCAGATAAACAATGAACTTTTTTTTTTACAATGAACAATTTTTTTGTAAGAAATAGGGATCTTGCTCTGTCACCCACAAGCAGAGACTCAGTGGCAGGATCATGGCTCACTGTAACCTTGAACTCCTGGACTCAAGCAATCCTCCAACCGTAGCCTCCCAAAGCACTAGGATTCCAGGCATGAGCTACTGAGGCCAGCAAACAGTGAATCATTTTTAGGTATAAGTATATCCCAAATGTATTATAGGATATGCTTATACTAAAAATTAATCCTTGTTTATCTGAAATTCAAACTGAATTAGTTGTCGGGGGAGATAATGGAGCGGTAGACTGACAGAGGAGCACAGAGACAGCCGTTTTTAATTCCTAGCTGATTGGAGCCTGGCCTTTAGCTCCCTCGGGCCTCCTTACTGCACCTCCAGAGATGCACTAAGGGTGGAAGCCACCAGGAGGGAGATAAAAACACTGAGGTCTGAGTGTTAGCCCTGAGCCACGTGGCCTTGGACAGGACTGCCCTTCTGCTGAGCCTCAGCTTCACATGCCGCAGCTGGCCAACAATAGCTACAAAGTGTCAGAAGCCAAAGAGGCTACTCTAGGAGACAGATATCATCAGGATGCACAGAGAGTGAGGAGCTTTTAAAGCCAGCCTAGGCCAGGTACAGCGGCTCATGCCTATAATCCCAGCACTGTGGGAGGCTGAGGCAAGAGGATCGCTTGAGCCCAGAAATTCAAGACCAGCCCTGGCAAAGTAAGACTATTATCTATCTGTCATCTATCTCTCCATCTATCATCTACCTATTTATCATTTAGCAAATCTATCTATCTGTGCCTTTAATCCCAGCTACTTGGGAGGCTGAGGAGGGAGCCTCTCTTGAGCCCAGAGTTCAAGGCTGCAGTGAGCTGCGATCACACCACCGCGCTCCAGCCTGAGTGACAGAGACCTTGTCTACAAAATAAAATAAAATGATAAAGTCAGCCTGTGGATTGGATTGCATGATATTCCAACACACCAAAGTGGGAGAGGCCGGGAAGCAACAAAATACAGAAAGGCAGGAGGAGGAGGTTCAGAGGCATGAGAGAAGACACCGACCCCCCATCTCCACACACCCGTGGGGCATCCTGAGCCCCAGCCACACACCCAGGCGAGAATCTCTGCACTAGCAAAAGCAACTGGAGGCTGAGAGAACCAACAGGAAAACGTCCCACCTCCCATGTAAGGTTTTCCGATAAACAATGAATTTAAGGCTGAGCTGCATCTCATCCACACTGCAGCTGAGCTCTCTACAGCAGCCATGGTGGGAAGGCTCCCCAGGAGGTCAGAGTAACCCAGAAACATCCATGGCACACCCCCCAACCCCCTTTCTGCCATCAACCCACTTCCTCAAGTAGAGGTTTCCGCTAAAATGGAAGCGTCCTGGCCTGTGGCTCAAGATTCCAGTCCACCAGGCAGCTGCAGCTCTCGCTACATTGAGCTGGTTGTCAGGCTCTCAGGAACTTAGTGAGGGGAGATGGGTTCCCCAGGGAAGCTTGCTGACACCCTTACGTTGCTGTAAATGCAAAGCCTGGTGACCCCATTATGCCTGGTAATTATAATGTAGTAATAACAAGAGCAGCCATGCTCACCGCCTACTGAAGGCATATCATGAACCAGACACTGTGCTGGCATGTGTGACTTTTGGAGGCGACACGTTCTCCTTTTACAGAGAAAACAACTGAGTTTTGGAGGAAGGGTCCTCCATCTGGCCCCAGGCTCCTCTGTGACCTGTGCCTCCCTCCTCCCCCTCGCCTGCCCCACTGCAGCCCCTCTGGCCTTCTTGCTGTTCCTGGAATGCACCAAGCTCGCTCCCAGCCCAGTCCTCACACTGCTGGCTCCTTCCTGTCTTCCCAATCTCAACTCAGCTGTCATCCTCTCTGTCACCCCTCACCACTCATTCCAAAGCAGCCATCAGTCACTTTCTATGCAATCACCTTATCTCAATTCTCAGCATAGCTCTTAGTCCTATTTGACAGTTTTCTGGAACTGATGAATTCGTTGATTCTCTGTTTCCTTCTACTGTATGTAAATGCCAAGAAAGAATAGTGCTTGTGTGCTCACTGCTGTGCCCCAGTGCTTATCAGAGCGCGTGGCATAGAGCAGGTGCTCAATAAATACATTTTGGGTTTTTTTTGAGACGGAGTCTCACTCTGTTACCCAGGCTGGAGTGCAGTGGCATGACCTCAGCTCACTGCCACCTCCACCTCCCGGATTCAAGTGATTCTCCTGCCTCAGTCTCTCGAGTAGCTGGGACTACAAGTGTGCACCACCACGCCCGGCTAATTTTGGTGCTTTTTAGTAGAAATGGGATTTCACTGTATTGGACAGGCTGCTCTCAAACTTCTGACCTTGTGATCTGCCCACCTCAGCCTCCCAGAGTGCGGGATTACAGGCATGAGCCACCTCGCCCAGCCAATAAACTCATTTTTAAAAGAACAGACAACTGGAAGGAGCCTGAGAGAATGACGGGCTTGTGCAATATTTCACCTCCAACTTCTGTAGGCGGGATGGAGGCCATCACCGCGCAACTGCGATTCTGCTGAGCCTGTGTGGTGGCTGATGTCAGGGGTCAGTTTGGCTGGACGAAGGGATGGCTGGTGGTGTATTACTTCTGGGGACGTCTATGTTGGTGGTTCTGGAGGAGATGGGCATGTGAGTTGGTGGGCTGAGTGGTAAATATCCTCCATCAATGTGGATGCCACTATTCCACTGACAGACAATAAAAAGGCAGAGAAAAGGTGAATTCCCTCTCTTTCTCCTGGAGCTGGGATGACTTCTCCTGCCCTTGGACTTAGAACTCCCAGTTCTCCAGCAGTCCCCGCAAGCTCTCAAACCTCTGGCTTTGGACTAAGAGTTAACACCAGGCCGGGCGCGGTGGCTCAAGCCTGTAATCCCAGCACTTTGGGAGGCCGAGGCAGGTGGATCACGAGGTCAAGAGATCAAGACCATCCTGGTCAACACGGTGAAACCCCGTCTCTACTAAAAATACAAAAAATTAGCTGGGCATGGTGGCGCATGCCTGTAATCCCAGCTACTCAGGAGGCTGAGGCAGGAGAATTGCCTAAACCCGGGAGGCGGAGGTTGCGGTGAGCCGAGATCGCGCCATTGCACTCCAGCCTGGGTAACAAGAGCGAAACTCCGTCCCAAAGAAAAAAAAAAAAAAAAGAGTTAACACCAACAGCTTCCCAGTCCTGAGTTCTGCAGTCTTGGACTGAACCACAATACTGGCTTTCCTGGGTCTCTAGCTTACCGATGGATGGCCTTTTGTGGGACATCTCGGCCTCCACAATGGCATGAGTCAATTCCCGAAATAAATTCCTTCCTATCTATCAATCAATCATATTTCTATCCGTCTATCTGCCTATCTATCCATCCATCATCTATCTTATTATTATTATTTTTTTTTTCCGAGATGGAGTTTCACTCTTGTTACCCAGGCTGGAGTGCAATGGCGCGATCTCGGCTCACTGCAACCTCCACCTCCTGGGTTCAAGCAATTCTCCTGCCTCAGCCTCCCAAGTAGCTGGGACTACAGGCGCGCGCCACCATGCCCAGCTAATTTTTGTATTTTTAGTAGAGACGGGGTTTCACCATGTTGATACCAGATGGTCTTGATCTCTTGACCTTGTGATCCACCCGCCTCGGCCTCCCAAAGTGCTGGGATTACAGGCGTGAGCCACCGCGCCCAGCCTCCATCATCTATCGTCTATCTGTCCATCTATCATCTATCTAATCAATTTATCTGTCTGCCTGTCTATCTGTCTATCATCCATCTACCTATCATCCATCCATCATTTATCTAGCTATCCATCTATCATCTATCTACCTTTTTTTTCTTTTTGAGATGGAGTCTCACTTTGTTGCCCAGGCTGGAATGTGGTGGCATGATCTCAGCTCACTGCAACTTCCACCTCCCAGTTTCAAGCGATTCTTCTGCCTCAGCCTCTCTAGTAGCTGGACTACAGACACACACCATGAGGCCCAGCTAATTTTTTTTTTTAATGGAGATAGGGTTTCACCATGTTGTCCGGGCTGGACTCAAACTCCTGAACTCAAGTGATCTGCTCACCTTGGCCTCCCAAAGTGCTGGGATTACAGGTGTGAGCCACTGCACCCGGCCTATCATCCATCTGTCTGTCTGTCTGCCTGCTGTCATCTATCTGTTTCTCTATCTATCCATTTGTCTGTCTGTCTGCCCGTCTGTGTCTGTCTGTCTGCCTATCTGTCATCTATCTCTCTCTGTATCCATTTGTCTGCCTGTCTGTCTGCCCGTCTGTCTGTCCGTCTCTATCTCTCTGTCTGTCTGCTTGTCTGTCTAGCCATCCACCCATGCACCCATCCGTCCATCCACCCACCTCCTGTTGGCTGTCTCTCTGGAGAGCCCTGGCTGATGCAGATGCTGCCTTGGTCAGCTCAGGCTGCCACCCAGATTGCTGTGGAGGGAGTGACTTTAACAACAGAAATGCATGTCTCCGTTCGAGAGGCCCAAAGTCCCAGATGAAGGTGCCGTCGGGGCTGGTTCCCAGAGGCCTCTCTTCCTGCTTGTAACCACCTCCTTGCTGTGTCCTCCGATCACCTTTCCCCTGTTTACAAGCGACGGGGTGGGGTGGGGAAGAGAGATCGCTGGTGTCTCTTCCTCTTCTTACAAGGACACCAATCCTATGAGATTAGGGTCCCGCCCTGTGGCTTCATTTAACCTTAATTACCTCCCTAAAAGCCCTCTCTTCAATTACAGTTGCAATGGGAGTTAGGGCTCCAACGCAGGAATTCAAGGGGGAGGAATAGTTCAGTCCATAATACACGAGAAACCACGTTCATGATCCAACTCCCCAGAAGACATGGTCCACTGCATCGCCAGTGACTGCAAGCAAAGGCCAGAGAGGAAAGGGGCCTCCACGGAGGGGTGGCTGGTGCCGGGAACCAGGTTCCTCTTGCTGTCTGACAACGGGGAAGAGAGGCTGGCTGCAGACGCCATTTGGGGTGGGAAGAGAGGGGAGCTCCTGTTTGCACATCCTATGCGGGTCCTGGCCTGATTGCCCCCATGTACCTCCCCCTTCTCGTTCCCTCCTTTGTGTGGGAGAAATGCCGACCCTCTGCTGGCTCAGGTGTCCAGGTCCCCAGGCCTGCTGGCTTTGGGCTGGATTCAACCAACAACAGGCTTAGAAGGAGCCTGGGAGGTGGGAGCAGCGGAGGGCCGGGGAGTTCTCCGCTGCCTCTGCCTTGGAAGGCTTCTCCAGCAGGAGGGTTTGTCCTTTGTGTCACCCCAGCGCCTGCCAGAGTCCCACCTTTGTTTGGGCTCCCAGCAGGGGACTCTGGCCCCTGGACTCAGGTCCCAGGGCTTCCTCCCTCTTACCCCCGGACCTAGGGGTGGTGGTGGCACCCTGCTGCCAATCTCCAGGTGGCCCTCACAATGCTAAGAACCCCTCCCCTGCCTGCACGAGTCCCTCTCCACGCACTGAAAAGGGAGGGCCCTAACCACATGTCCATCGGGTCAAACATTTCTTTGTACATTTACAAAATGGAAAATATTTTACCTACAATTACCATCCCTGTTCATTTCCAGCCTCGAGTTCCTGCCCGTCACACTTTCTCTCCTGTGAGGTGGAAACGGAGGCTTGCTGTCACGTGGGGGCTCCTGCTAAGGAGAAGTTGAACTGGAAAGATATTTAGTTTGGCTTTAGTCGGGTTATATTTATGTAGTTCCCATTTATTTCCATGTATAGTTCAGTTATTGCTCGCCATCCCGGTGCGGAAACGGATTCCAGGAATACTAGCTCCGCTCACCGTTCCAATTCCACCTACCACGCAGAATCAAAAATCACAAGACACGAACATGTCCTGCGGTGCCTGGCGCCGGAAAAATGTGCGCAGTGGAGACAGGAGAGATTTGAAGTGCTCGGGTCCAGTGGAAAATTACTCCCATCACCAGAGGCGAGGCTGTAAGCAAAGGGTTCAGTTCCTTCAGTGTCAAAACAGGAAAGTCTCTCTGGTCAGAAATACGTGCACAAATGCCTCATATGCAATTAGAAATAACCCCCAGTTCCCTACTTCTTTCTTGATGGGAATCACATTAAAAAAATAGGATTTACCAGAATTCCTGTATTTCTCCAACAAAAAAAATTGTAGCCGCACCACCAACTCCACATCAACTGCCACTTTTGTGCACATCCCCAATACCAAAAATAAAAACGAAATTGGATCAACAAGGGAGATTAATGAGCTTTTTTAATTTTAATTTTTATTTTTTTGAGATGGAGTCTTGCTCTGTCGTATAAGCTGGATCTTGATTCACTGCAACCTCTGCCTCCTGGGTTCAAGCCATTCTCCTGCCTCAGCCTCCCAAGTAGCTGGGATTACAGGTGCGTGCCACCACACCTGGCTAATTTTTTATATTTTTGGTAGAGATGGGGTTTCACCATGTTGACCAGGCTGGTCTCAAACTCCTGACCTCAAGTGATCTACCCGTCTCAGCCTCCCAAAGTGCTGGAATTACAGGCGTGAGCCACCACGCCCGGCCTTTTTTCTTTCTTTCTTTCTTTCTTTCTTTCTTTCTTTCTTTCCTTCCTTCCTTCCTTCCTTCCTTCATGAGACAGGGTCTCGCTCTCTCACTCAGGCTAGAGTGCAGTAGCATGGTCACGGCTCACTGTAGCCTCGACCTCCTGGGCTCAAGCGATCCTCCTACCTCAGCCTCCTGAGTAACTGGGACTACAGGTGTGTGCCACCATGCCCTGCTAATTTTTGTATTTTCAGTAGAGGCAAGGTTTCACCATGCTGCCCAGACTGAACTTGAACTCCTGGCTTAAAGTGATCCACCCGCCTCGGCCTCCCAAAGTGCTGGGACTACAGGCATGAGCCACTACATCCAGCCTGAGTGGTTTTCTATTCTCAAAGTAGAAAACAATATTACAAAGTCATCATATTGAAGAAGTAATGTCCAAACGTGGAAGAAATATTACTTTGGAGCTGTGACTGGTAGCTGACTGCTGCACTTCTGCATTTCGTGATGGCTGTGATATTTAACAGCTGCTTGTAATTTATAATTTATTGTTATTTTCTCATTCTAAATGAATCATTGCATCTATACCTTTAGAGAGCTGTATAAGCCTACACGACTTTGATTTCCTGCTGATTGCCCCTCCGTTCCCTATCTGGCCTTCACCACTCCGATCATCTGTATAAGAAGTTCTGTGCCTTTAGGTCCTTTTGTTCTAAATGTTCCAGTGGACCAGGCACTGTGGCTCCCACCTGTAACCCCAGCACTTCAGTAGGCCCAGGCAGGAGGATCACATGAGCCCAGGAGTACACGACCAGCCTGGGCAATGTAGTAAGGCCCCGTCTTTTTTTTTTTTTTTTTTTTTAAAGTTAAAAATTCCTTAAGTTTTTATTCCTGGTACTACTACCACAGTTTACAGGGCAATAGACCTGATGTAATGAAAAGAAAAAGCTACAACAGATAAAAGACCTCAGGAATGTACATCTAATTGACACCACATTGCATTAATCAATAGCTGCTCTTTTCACAAACTGTGGCTACGGCAGTCCCGAACAAGAAGGGTTTCCTGTTCAAGCTGCGGTAACTCTTCTGAGCATGGATCATCGCTCCTTCTGTGGCAGGTTTTGACAGTTCCTCTGATGCATTTGGGACGACTTGTCTCAAAGTCACCTGCAGCTTTCCTGACAGCTCCTCGCTCTCTCCCCTGCTAAGAACTGTAACCCTTGTCTGCTGTTTTTAGAGCCTTCTGCACCATATCCACCACTTCCACCACCAGATCCATAACCACCACCATAGGGACTGCCCCCTTTCATGGGTCCATAATTTGATTGCTGCTGTCCACTATAATTTCCAAAATCATTACAGTTCCCACCACCGTAGTTCCCACCGCCAAAATTTCCTCCTTCATTGTAACCATCATATCCTCCACCACCGCCACCATATTCACCCCCTTGGTTTCCATATCCTGGCCCGCCACCACCATGGCCCCCTCTACTACTATAACCAGGACCCCAGCCATAGTTACCACCATCACCAAATCTACTGTATCCACCATCGCCTCCTCCATAACTGCCTCTACTGCCACCACCTCCACCACCACAACCTCCTCTTCCACCAAAGTTTCCACCACGGCCACAGTTTCCTCTGCGACCCATAAAATTGCCAGATCCACCTCCACGACCTCTCTGGGATCCAGCAGACCACATCTCTTGTTTAGAAAGGGCCTTTTTCACTTCACAATCATGCCCATTAATAGTGTGGTATGTCTGATCAACAATTTTATCAACTGTATCACGATCATCGAAAGTTACAGAAGCAAATCCTCTTTTTTCCACTCTGCCTATCTTCCATAACTTCTATGGTTTCAATCTTGCCATGCTTTTCAAAGTAGTCTCTCAAATTATACTCTTCCATATCTTCTTTAATACCTCCAACAAAAATTTTCTTCACTGCAAGATGGGCGCCAGGCTTTATAGAATCCTCTCTAGAAACAGCTGTCTTTGGTTCCACTACATGCCCATCAGCCTTGTGTGGTCGAGCACACATTGCTGCATCCACCTTTTCAACACAAGAATAGGTCACAAAACCAAAGCTCCTAGAACGTTTGGTTTGGGGATCTCTCATTACCACACGATCTGTAAGTGTGCACCATTTCTCAAAATGTTCTCTTAAACTATCATCTGTAGTTTCAAAGCTCAGACCACCAATAAACAGTTTTCTCAACTGCTCAGGCTCCTTTGGGTCATGGCCCTCCATTCTGAGACCAGACTCGCCTCTTCCAACTCAAGTTCAGAGTCTCGCTCTTATTGCCCAGGCTGGAGTGCAATGGCGTAATCTTGGCTCACTGCAACCTCTGCCTCCTAGGTTCAAGCAATTCTCCTCCCTCAGCCTCCTGAGTAGCTAGGATTACAGGTGCCCGCTACCACACCCAGCTAATTTTTTGTATTTTTAGTACAGATGGGGTTTCACCATGTTGGTTAAGCTGTTCTCAAATTCCTGACCTTGTGATCCACCCGCCTTGGCCTCCCAAAGTGCTGGGATTACAGGTGAAAGCCACCGCGCCTGGCCTAAGACCCTGTCTTTACCAAAAAAAAAAAAAAAAAAAAATACAAAAATTAGCAGGGCGTGGTGGCACGTGCCTGTAGCTGTAGTACTTTGGGAGGCTGAGTCAGGAGGATTGATTGAGGTCAGGAGTTCGGGAGCAGCCTGGGCAACAAAGCAACACCCTGTCTCTATAAAATAAAAACAAACTAGGCAGGCATATAGTATGCACCTGTAGTCCCAGCTACTTGGGAGGCTGAGAAGGGAGGATCACTTGAGCCCAGGAGTTTGAGGCTGCAACGAGCCATGATCGCACCACTGCACTTCAGCCAAGGAGACACAGTGAGACCTTGTCTTGAAAAAGAAAAAAAAATTTTTTAAATAAATGTTCAAGCAGTTTCCATTTCCTGGTTAGACCGAATTACAAACCCCATGAACAAACCACACGCATGAGAAAGGTGAGCAGATGAACAGGGGCAGGGCCAGTGAGCCAAGGGGAAAATCACGGATCACGTGGAGGGTGGCCAGTGATCAAAAACGCTGACCGTGGCTGGGCCTGGTGGCTCAGGCCTGTAATCCCACCACTCTGGGAGGCTGAGGCGAGTGTGTCACCTGAGGCCAAGAGTTCCAGACCAGCCTGGCCAACATGTGAAACCCCGTCTCTATTAAAAATACAAAACAATTAGCCAGGCTTGGTGGCACGTGCCTGTAATCCCAGCTACTCAGGAGGCAAAAGCAGGAGAATCACTTGTACTCTGGAGGAAGAGGTTGCAGTGAGCCGAGATCGCACCACCGCACTCCAGCCTGGGCGACAGAGTAAGAAGAGTCTGTCTCAAAAATAAATAAATAAATAAAAATGCTACAGCCAATAAGTATCGAAGTTTCCTTTCAATTTCCTGTTCATGTTTGTTGGCAATAAGCAAAACAGAAAACTGACAAAAAGCAAAAGAGAAAGAAGAGATACAGCCTATAGTTTAGATTGCTTTCCTTAAAAAATAAATAAAATAATAATAATAATTTTACAAAAGCATAATGCAGGCCAGGTGCAGTGGCTCATGTCTGTAATCCCAGCACTTTGGGAGGCCCAGGCGGGTGGATCACCCGAGGTCAAGAGTTTGAAACCAGCCTGGCCAACACGGAGAAACCCCCTCTCTACTAAAAATACAAAAATTAGCTGGGCGTGGTGGCGCGTGCCTATAATCCCAGCTACTTGGGAGGCTGAGGCAGGAGAATTGCTTGAACCC
>NW_022436988.1:5693684-5728208 GCF_009761245.1 Sapajus apella
AGTGCCTATAATCCCAGCTACTTGGGAGGCTGAGGCAGGAGAATTGCTTGAACCCAGGAGGCAGAGGTTGCAGTGACCTGCCGAGACTGAGCCACTGCACTCCGGCCTGGGCGACAGATCAAGATTCTGTCTCAAATTAAAAAAAAAAAAAAAGCAAAATGCAAAGGCCTGGCAGTTAAAGCGTTAACCCCCGGGCACCAGGAAGCCTCTGCTATCCAATGACTCATTGCCCCAGCAGCCCCAGCCCCAGCCCCAGCCGAGGTCAGCCACACCTTGGGTCTCTGATGCTGGAGGCAGCATGATGCCAATGTTGGTGAGAAATCCGCCACCACCTCCTCTCCACACCATGATGCCAGCCTCCTTGTACACTTGCAGCTGTTCCACTACCCATGCCTCCACGGTGTCTACACCACCG
Source organism: Sapajus apella (assembly GCF_009761245.1). NCBI lineage: Eukaryota > Metazoa > Chordata > Mammalia > Primates > Cebidae > Sapajus > Sapajus apella. Next base: position 5,694,100 of record NW_022436988.1, read on the forward strand.
GCTCACCTCCCAGGAAACCCGACAGCCCAACACCTCTGTAGACCCTGTGGCTACAGAGCCAAAGTCCCCCATTGTTAGTGGGTTTTGCAGGCAACCCTCCTGATCCCTCCGGGTTGAGTTAGTCAAGTCCTGAACAGGCTGGAAGATGGCGGGGGTTGGATGTGACCCACTTCCGAGTGGCTTGGGTTGCATGGGCGTTATTTCCCGGTTGGGATCTGATTTGGGATAGAAACAGGAGCGCTGGGTCCCGGGAAGGCTGTGAAAGGACCCTGGGCACGGGATGAGGTTCGGATTGATGTGTAGCACGAGCCCCAGGTCGGCCTGCCTGACTGCTCTGCCCAGCTGCTCTGCCCAGCCCTTCCTGGTAACCACGCTCACCGGGGCCCATCGCAAACCTGGGCAGGCAACGCTGCGGCTCCCAAACACGCCTGGCACTGCCAGGACAGGGGCTGAGGCACGGCATTCAGGGACCTCCTCGGCTTCTGGGACCCAACCCTGGTCCCCAGATGTGGTGTTGGGGAAAGCAGAGGGCCCCAGCCACGGCCTAGGCCTCATCACAGGCCCTTGAAGCAGCCTGGGAGGAACCAGGCCTTTCTAGGAGCCAGAAAGAGAGCAACGCACCCACCGGACAGTCTGAAGCCACATCCCCACTGAGAAAGGATGGCGATCCCACCTAGACCCCTCCTCTGAAACCCAAGGCCAGCATGGGGTAAGAGTCAGCAAGTGGGTCTGATGCTCCAGAGGGGACTTTCTGGCCCTTCACGTCCCCTAACCCAGCACTTCTGGGGACCCACACACTCAGGGCAGAGTGACCACCCAGGGTTCCTCTCACCCAGACACAAAGGGCCACTGAAGGCCCCGGGCCAACACCGCTCTGAGGATGACCAGCAACTTGGGTTCCTGCCAGAGAGAGGGCGCAGCCTGGGCAAGGGCCGCCCAGCGACCTGAAGCGGGGATCATATTACATTCCCTGTGCCGCTCCCATTTCCTGTCCTGGAGGTTTTCAGGCTGCCAACAGTCACGCTTTGGAGAACCAGGTCAGATTAGGCTGGAAACAAAGCTCGGCTGTCGCAGAGCTGCCAAGAAGCCACTGGCAAGCAGTGCCCCGGAGCCGCCCCTCCTCTGCTGGCAACAGCTCAATGTCCCCCTTCACAGGGGCTGCAAATGGACCTGGGCCCAGGGTGGGGTCAGGGAGATAAGGCAGAGAGAAATGGGGCTGGGAGCAGAGAGTGCCACGCTCTATCCTGGACACCCAAGGCCAGGCCACCCTGCAGAGCTGGTGCTGAGACTCCGGGGTGCAGCAGAGGAGGCAAACAGAGCTTGACGCTCAGCAGCGCCCGGTAGACACTTCTGGAACAAATGACTGAGTCCACATGGAGAGCTGAAATGGGCCAGGAACCTCAGGGAGACGGCAGCTCACAGCTCAGCAGGGCCGCTCCAGTAGAGCAGGCCAATGCTGGGCTTCCTGGCAAAGTTCCCAGCCCGGGGAACAAATGTCGCATGAAGGAAAGGGGTAGGGGTGACCAGCCCATCGGCCATGGGGTCACGACACTGCTCCCACAGAAGCTTGGCACCGACAGGCCGGTGCCACATGATCCCCATGCCTGGCACCACAATGGCTCCCTGCCAGGGCCCTCCACCCACCATGACTGACTCCCCTTGGTCACCGATACCAGATCACGTGACCTGCCTGGCTGAGGGCTCTCCCACAGACTGAGCCACTTAGTGCAGTGGGGCCACGGCGCAGTGTGCTGTGTACAAGCCCCGAAGACTTCACCCAGGCATTGGCACCCACCGATCCCCATAAATCCCTGGCAACAGCCCGGAGCTAGGAGGTTTCCAAGGTAATAGCTCCAACAAACAGAGCGCGGCACCTCCCTCCTCACCCCAAAGGTGCACACCCCTAGGGCCTGGAGCCTCTCTCTGGAGCCTCTCCTACCCTTAAGCCAGCTGGATCTGCCAGGAACTTCCATCATTGCCCCCAGGCCGGGCCTGCACTGGTGTGTGCTGAACCTTCCTTATCGGGTCCATCTTAAGCAAACTTTGGAGCCCACGCAGCACTGCCTGAGGACAAACACCAGGGCAGAAATAGGGGCCACCTCTAGGTCCCAGCCACATGGTGCTGTCAGGGCTGCCTGGGATGGGCAGGAGTGTCAGAGGAGGGCAGGCCAAGGACCAGGTAGGGGGTGGGGAGTGCCTCCTTCCATGGGTCCTGAGACGTCCTCTGCAAACACCCACCTGGGACCTCCAGGCAGAGGGTTGGCCCCCACGTCACTTGCACCTGAACTCCAGACCGCTGCCCCTAAGTGGCAACCCCCTGTCCCCCTGTCCTGGCTTGAGCTGGTCACACTTGTGGGGGTGGTCCTGGGAAGAAAGTGGACTGTTGCAAACTCAACGCACTGCTGCCAGGGGCATTGCCCTCGGCTATCAGAACCCCTCTGGGCAGGCCGGGGAGATCTGACGGGCAAGTACCTGCGGTCTGGCATGAGGGGCAGGGCAGGCGCCCCTCCCTGGGCATGCCTTCCTACCTCTGCAAGAGGCTAGGGAGAGGGCTGGCCAGGACTCAGGCTCAGCTGGCTGGCTCACAACTGGGAGGCCACCGCGGGGGACAGAGCCGGACAGAGCCACAGACTAACTGCGGGAGGTGGCTTTTTCTCTCCAGCCCAGGTCCCCTGAATGTGTCAGAGCAGACAAGCCTGGACATGAGGAGACAAGAGGCAGTGAGAAGAGGTGGAGATAGGGTTGGGGGAGAAGAGGAAGAAACCCTGTGCCTTGCCCTTCCCACGCTCGCCTGTCCCCAGGGTGAGCTGACTGGGGAAGTGTTCTGTGAGGGTGCAATTCCGGGCCCTTCCTGTAAGCCAGCTCCCGGGGCGCTGGGTGGGGGTGATCCCGTCCACCATGGCAAGACAGCACACTGAATCAGAGCAGAAGCTGCTTCCTCTGAGGGTGCAGCCGCCCTCCCTGCCCCGGACTTAGAAGTCACAACAGCGTAGAGCTTTTTAATCTTGCCTGGGGCCCCTTCAGGAATCTCCTGAAAGCCACAAATAAAGTCCAGACTGGCCAGGCACGGTGGCTCATGTCTGTAATCCCAGCACTTTGGGAGGCAGAGGTGGGTGGATCACCTGAGGTCAGGAGTACGAGACCAGCCTGGCCAGTATGGTGAAATCCCGTCTCTACTAAAAATACAAAAATTGGCCGGGCGTGGTGGCTCAAGCCTGTAATCCCAGCACTTTGGGAGGCCAAGGCGGGTGGATCACGAGGTCAAGAGATCGAGACCATCCTGGTCAACATGGTGAAACCCCGTCTCTACTAAAACTACAAAAAATTAGCTAGGCATGGTGGCGCGTGCCTGTAATCCCAGCTACTCAGGAGGCTGCGGCAGGAGAATTGCCTCAACCCAGGAGGCGGAGGTTGTGGTGAGCCGAGATCGCGCCATTGCACTCCAGCCTGGGTAACATGAGTGAAACTCCGTCTCAAAAAAAAACAAAAATACAAAAATTAGCTGGGCATGATGGCCCACACTTATAATCCCAGCTACTCAGGAGGCTGAGGCACGAGAATTGCTTGAACCTAGGAGGCAGAAGTTGCAGTAAGCCAAGATCGTGCCACTGTACTCCAGCCTGGGTGACAGAGCCAGACTCCATCTCAAAAAAAAGGATCTCCAGAGTAATTCTCAGGTACCAGTAGGGGTGTGACACAAGTTCATCCATGCTTCTGTGGCTCGTGGGCCTCAGGTAAGTCCTCCTGCCACCACCACAGGGGGTTTCCAGGGGAGCCTGGGAATAAAGGCAAGTTCCATGTGACCTAGTATGCAAAGGCAGTCCCAAAATTCAGAACCCACAGAACCAGGGGGTACAGTGTGGCTGGTTCCAGTGCTGAAAGGCTGGGGGAGGGACCCTGCAGCTCACTCTGACTGCAGTAAGGGAATATAATGGAAGCTCGTGGAGCACCCTAGCAATGGCATAACCCCAGCCTTCTCCATCTTCCTGCTGTCAATGACAATCATGACCACCACAGCAGTAACAGACTACTGAGCAGGCATTTCTCAGCGTTTTCAAATATGAACTCGTTTAACCTTTACAACAACATAGCACCGTCCCATTTAACCAAGGCAGAGGAGACGCATGAGGTGAGAACCTTGTGCCACAGGGAGAAGCGGCAGCCCGGTGGGATTTGACCCCAGTAGGCTGGCAGCTCTGAGCCGCTGGGTATAACCCTTGGACCACACTGCCTGTAGACTACCACTACCTCCACCCCATTGGAGGGCCCAGTGAGGCACCTCCAGGAAAGCCTGGAGCAGTGTGGAGCTGCCAGAGAGAACTTGTCCCGTGTACCCCTGAACCCTGCAGCCGCCCCATGCGGGCCCTTGCTTCCTTCCTCATTGGAAAAGACCTTCTCAAAGATGGGGTCTCACAACGTCACCCAGGCTGGAGTACAGTGTCTATTTCTGGGTACTGTCATAGTGCTACAGCCTCAAACTCCTGGGATCAAGCGATCCTCCCATCTCAACCTCCTGAGTAACTGGGATTACAGGTACACCTGGCCAAGGCCCTGTTTATTCTCCACTACTCAAGACTTCTCCCTTATCAAGGCCCAGCTCAATCTCACCTCCCCCTAAAACCTCCAAGGCACTCCTGAAGTATTTGGAGGCTGAACTGTTCAGAAGGGAAGGGTGTTAATGAGCTGGTGTCTCGCCCTCATCCTGACATCCTGAACTTGCGGGGAAAGTGCAAGTTCTCTGCAAGCAAGAACTACATCTCATATCATTTCAGTACCCACTGAGACCTGGCCACGTGTGCCCAACACATAAAGCGTGTTCGATGACTTTGTACAGACCCACGGTACTCGAGATTGCCCCAACGCATCCTTCTAAAATCTTTCTCCTTTTCAGAGGCTCCCAAGTGCTGAAACCAGCTCTGCCGAGAGCAAGGGCACCATCATTCTGTTCATTCTGCAGCCCATACACATGTCCAGAAGCAATCAACCCGCTCAACCTAGATGAAAAAATAAAATCCATCCTGTTCTCCTTGGACTGTCAGACCCTAGGGGATTTTCAACATCGTATGCTGCTTTCCTTAATTTCATGGTGTTGATGGCTGTGCAGGGGTCAGCCTGACTTCTGCAAGTGCCCCCACCCACAGCAGCCACACGGCTGGCACCAAGAGAACGCCAGGACACTCAGCATGAGGGCAAGAGCCCACCCGCACCATCAGCCCCCTCCAGCCCAACCCCATACGGCTGCAGTGCAGTGACCCAGCACACCTTGAGCCACTGCCAAGGGGGGAGCGAACCAGAAATGGTCCGAGCCCTCCTTTCCCCCACCCTGAGAGGGGCCCGCCCCTTTAGATAAACACAAGGAGCCACCGAGGCTGCTCTGCAAGAGCTGGTTCCTGCTCACCCCATAAACTCTGCTTCCACCTACTGCAAAGGTTCTGTCCTTTTTTCAAAACAAAACGATACCCATGGGGGGGGGTAGGTGTGGAGGAGAGGTGTAAGGGGCAAGCCATGGTCTCCCCACCTCCAAATAAGCCCCAGGTACAGAGGCTCCAAGTCTGCTTCAGGGCCCTTCCGGCCTCTGTGCAGGAGGGTCTCTGCAGAAAAGGCCCAGGACCCACCATCTGGGAGGACCCCGGTCGCCCCCACTGTCTGGACCCACTTGTGGGAGATGAAGTGTAAGGAACCAAGGGCAAACAGCCCTCCCCAGGCGGGCTAGAGATCCCCAGGAACGGGCCGTGCGTGGCGCGATGCCCGCAACCATCTCAAGCATTTGGAGCATGTTGGGGAGGAAGCCCCAGTGCCAAAACCAAGTATGTGCCACCCGGAAGCCCCTTCCCACCCACCAGCACACCAACCCACCCACGCTCCCAACAGAGCTGGGCTCGGGGTGTGTCAAGGGCCATGTTGTTCACAGCAACCGGGTGAAAGTTGACATTCTAAGCTACTGACCCAGAAGCGTATTTTTGGGGAAGTTCTGAGTAATCCTCTCTGAAACAAGGTATTCTTTATTACTCAATTTGATTCCAAAATATGGAAAACCAGAGGAAACCAACAATGGCCCAAGGGCAGGGGGATGGCCACGATGCCTTCTTCACCTCCAACTAAGGCCTATGATTCTGTCCCCCATCACTAAAAATTAATTCACGGGTCCTTGGCAGATAACTTTGTATCCAAATGAATTAAAGGAGGAAACTTAAACAGTAGGTTTCTAGAGTTAGCAGAAGAGGAGCCGCTGTTTGAGGACTGAGGAGGACAAAGGGTCCTGCCTGCCTGGATCCTTCAGAGGCAACCACAAAGGAAAAGACAAAGAATGAAGACCTGGATTGCCCTTAACCTGCCCTTGCGGCCTCGGTGTGCCCATCTGTGAAATGGAACTCCAGAGTACGAGAGGGGGAGCTTCTTATGAAGGCTCCTGAACCGGCTCACGGTGAGGCCCAAGTCAGGCCCCCTCCGCCTGCTTAAGGCGGGCCCTGCTTGGGTGGAGTGAGGATGTCAGCCGCTGGCGGCGTCCTGAGCCCAAAACATGAACCCCCCAGTCGCCAAGTTTGGGCACTGCTGGACGTTCCCATCTGGAGGCCATCCCGTGCCCCACTGAGCATTGGAGAAAACAGAGAGAATTCGAAGAAAAGGTGCTGCGGCGTGGATCACCAGCCCTGCAGGCTGAACCCAAGGACACCCCTCCACCCAGCCCCCACCCCATCCGCCCACACAGACGCACAGGGACCCGAAGCACCCGGCGGACTGGAAAGTCAGCGATTCCCGCGAGGATGTGAGGGTGCAAGGGGCGAGGAGGAGGGAGCGTCGCCCAGGGCAGCCCCTCCTACACCCGAGCCAGGGCTGGCGACAGCGCAGGGGACCCTTGGCTCAGGTCGAAAGCCGCCCGACAGCGGCCCGGTCCCGGGAGAAACTCGACCTGCGGTGTGGCCGCCCTGGGGACCCGCTCAGCTCCGGGGGCGCCTCGCCACCCCGGCCGCAGGCGCTCAGGTGAGCAGCGCTGGTCCCGGGACACCAATCCCTCCCCACGCCGGGCGCGAAGCCCACCTGAGTACGACTTCTTCATGGTGCCGCCGTGGCCGCCGCTCCTAGTCAAGTGTGGCAGCAAAGCCGCGGGGCGCGGGCTCCCAGGGCGCTAATCCCGGGCCAGGAGTAGGAGGGAGGGAGGAGAGGGCGGCCCGCTGTCCCGAGAGCGCCCGGCCCCGCCCCGTCTCCGCCCCAGCCCCGCCCCTCCTCGGAGGTGCGCGCAGAACCCCGGCCCACCCGGCTGTGATCCCGCCTCGGCCCCGCCCCTGCCCCGCCCCGTGAAGGTGCGCGCCGAGCCCCGCCCCCGCCCGCCTCTGCGCGGCGCTGCACCTGGCGGAGCGGGGCTGGCAGGCGCCGGGCCTGGGAGGGGGCGCCCCCGCGCGGCAGCGCAGACCGGGCCGGGCCGGGGGTGGGGGCCGCTCGCGTGGCCCCGCGTGCTCTCAGCTCCGCACAGCCCGCTCCCCGCGCTGGCGCCAATGGCTTGTTCCGGGAATCGCCGCACTTCCCAGTCCTGACTCTGGGCGGGGCGGGCCCGGCCAGGTGGAAGCGGAGGAGGTGCGGAAGCTCTGGGAGGCCCCGGGCACAGCCGGGGGTCGGAGCCGGGGCGCCGGCCTACTGGGCCAGGGCAGGGCGGGACAGGACCAGACACCCGTCCTGCTACTTTTCCGGTAATCAGAAGGGCAGAGTGCATCGATGAGTTGGGGCCTTGGTTTCCTCACCTGTAAATGGGTGCGCTGGGCACCGTGCGCAGCTCGGTGTCTCGGTACAGTGGGGCAGACACAGGGAGCCGCCCTTTACAACTCGGGTACCGCTCGCCGAGGTGAGAGGGTGCAAAACTCGCACAGAAGGAGTCTCCCTGCTTTGATATCCTTCAAGAAAGCTCCGCGATAAAGCGGCGTTTCCAACGTACAGAGGAAGAAGTGACTAATTCTGACTCGAGGGTGGTGTCAAGAGTTTTACTGGGGCGAAATCAAAACAGGATTTTAAGGAATTAGGCAGCCAAGGTGATGGAAGGCAGCTGTCAGGAGGGCAGGGCGTGGCGGAGCCTGGGAGGCCCGAGGTATCACGGCGAGCGAGGAGAGGCAGAGGCAGGGCCCTTGCACAGCTGCCGATAGAGGCCCTAGAGGACGAGAGGAAGGTGGCAGGCCAGTTAGTTGGGAGTTCTGGGTAAGGGCACAGCACTGCCTTCTCCTGCAGCCCTCCCAAAAATGCATAGAAGGCTGAAAGTGTAATCAACAGCACCGAAAACTCCTCCTCCCCTTCCTCTCTCCTGTACTCTCTGTAGGGGTCCAAGAAGCATTTTCATTTCCTGCCTGAGTGTGGAAAACTTAAATGCATGAGAACTGAGGCCCATGTGGCACCGTGGGTTCGTTCCGTCCCACCTGCCTCCTTTCTTGAGTAATCTGTCCAGCCACGCCCTGCAGAGGGGGCAGCCCGGCCCGTGGAGCCTCCCCTCACCCCAGGTAGAGCCAATTGGACCAGAGCGGATACTGGACTCCAATTGAGCCCACCCCTTTCCTTATCTAGGGTTTAGAGGCTCAGGAGGCCTCGGAAGGGAGGTGCTGTAAGGGAGAGGAGCAGGGAGTCTGGAGGAATTGTGAACAGCGTCCTGGATTCTGGATGTCCACGCCCTAACCGCAACCCCCACCCAACACGCCCACTCACCACTTGTACCAGCACCAGCAGATTCCGGCTCAGGCTCTGTCCTCACTCGGCCAGCAAGCGCCATGATGACCCTGCCCCAGGCATAATGCCTGGGATTCCCAAAGTCCAGCGGCCTCTCAAGAATCTGGGTTATGGGTGCATTGCTGGCTTTGTGCATTTTACTCAGTGCAAGTCAGAGGTCCCCTGGTGCACAGCCACCCTGAGGGTGCCAGCCCTGGGTGTTCCCTGGCTTTGGGTTCCACACTCACGCTTCTGCCTGGGGTCACAATTCACAGGAACCTGGGCACCCAGGACCCGAGGACATCTGCCTGGAGTGATCTCATGAGTGCCTCCTGTGTGATGGTTCCTGAATATCTGAATCTTCCTTCCGATTCCAAAAAATCAGAAAGAAGGACGAGAGAGGGAAGGAGGGAAGGCTGGGAATGAGGGGTTCTGTACATTTTAAGATGCATAAAGCTTAATCTGTCATGAAATTAGAGTTTTAAAAAAGGAAAAATTTAATTAAAAAAATTATTTTAAAATTTGTATGTATGAAGCTTAATTGTTTAAGCATCAAATTTTGTTTTTATTTATTTTTATTTATTTATTTGAGAGAGAGTTTTGCTCTTGTCACCCAGTCTGGAGAGCAGTGGCACCATCTCTGCTCACTGCAACCTCTGCCTCCCAGGTCCAAGCAATTCTCCTGACTCAGCCCCCCAAGTAGTAGCTGGGATTACAGGTGCCTGCCATGCCCGGCTAATTTTTTTGTTATTTTATTTTATTTTTTAGTAGAGACAGGGTTTCACCATGTTGGCCAGGCTGGTCTCAAAGTTCTGACCTCAGGTGATCTGCCCACCTCAGCCTCCGAAAGTGGGATTACAGGCGTGAGCCACCACACCGGGTCTATCTGTTATATTTTTAATTTAATTTTTATTTATTTGAGATGGAGTTATGCTCTTGTCACCTAGGTTGAAGCGCAGTGGGTGATCTTGGCTCACTGCAACCTCTACCTCACACATTCTCCTGCCTCAGTCTCCCAAGTAGCTGGGATTACAGGCATCTGCCACCACGCCCGACTAATTTTTCTATTTTTAGTAAAGACAGGGCTTCACCACATTTGCCAGACTGGTCTTGAACTCCTGACCACAAGTGATCCGCCCTCCTTGGCCTCCCAAAGTGCTGGGATTACAGGCGTGAGCCACCGCACCCGGCGTAAGCAAATTTTAATTGTTTTTCACAGACAGCTCTCTAAAACATATGACGCCATCCCCTGCCTTGGTGAGAAGAGCATACCAAACGTATGACTCTTTCCCTCATGGCTCAGGACCGTCACAATGGCACATTGAATGTTATCAACACACATACCCCCATCTTACTCCTTTGCTAAACGTCCCCAGGCTACTGTGCTATGCAATTTTTATTTTATTTTATTTTATTTTATTTATTTATTTATTTATTTATTTTTTGAGACGGAGTTTCGCTCTTGTTACCCAGGCTGGAGTGCAATGGCGCGATCTCGGCTCACCGCAACCTCCGCCTCCTGGGTTCAGGCAATTCTCCTGCCCCAGCCTCCTGAGTCGCTGGGATTACAGGCACGCGCCACCATGCCCAGCTAATTTTTTGTATTTTTAGTAGAGACGGGGTTTCACCGTGTTGACCAGAATGGTCTCGATCTCTTGACCTCATGATCCACCCGCCTCGGCCTCCCAAAGTGCTGGGATTACAGGCTTGAGCCACCGTGCCCGGCCTGCAATTTTTAAAAATTGTCTTTCGGGCCAGGTGCAGTGGCTCACGCCTGTAATCCCAGCACTTTAGGAGACTGAAGCTGGTGGATCACTAGTTCAGGAGTTCAAGACCAACCTGGGCAACACAGTGAAACCCTGTCTGTACTTGAAATACAAAAAATTAGCCAGGCGTGGTGGCAGGCACCTGTAGTCCCAGCTACTTGGGAGGCTGAGGCAGGAGAATCGCTTGACCCCGGGAAGCAGAGATCGCAGTGAGCCAAGATCACACCATTGCACTCCAGCCCAGGCGACAGTGCAAGACTTCGTCTCAAAATAAATAAATATATAAAATAAAAATAAAATTGTCTTTCAAACACTCAGTTCATCCCCCTCCTAACTGGGAGCTTTATGACCAGTTGCGTAATTTCCCCAAGCCTCAGTTTTCACTCCTATGAAAGGGGAGTACAGTACCCCCGACACACACAGCTGGCGTGATGATCAGGAAGCTAATGGGTATGAAGTGCCTCACTGTGCTCTGGTCACTAAAACCTGAAACACGTGGCATTGGCTTTGGGAGCAGGCAGTGGGCAGAGGCCTAGAGGAAGCTGGCAAGGGCGTGCAGGAAAGAATAGAAAATGAGCCGGGCCTAGTGCTGTATGTCTGTAGTTCCTGCTACTCAGGAAGTTGAGGCAGGAGGATCACTTGAGCCCAGAAGGTCAAGATCACCCTGGGCAACATAGTGAGATCGCATTTATAGAAAAAAAAGAAAAAAGAAAAGAAAAGAAGTCACATGCAGTACCTGAAGCCTGTAATCCCAGCACTTTGGGAGTCTGAAGCAGGCAGATCACCTGAGGTCAGGAGTTCAAGACCAGCCTGGCCAACATGGTGAAATCCTGTCTCTACTAAAAATACAAAAAATTAGCCAGGTGTGGTCGCTGGTGCCTGTAACCCCAGCTACTCGGGAGGCTAAGGCAGAGAATCACTTGAGCCTGGGAGACAGAGGCTGCAGTGAGTCAAGGTTATGCCACTGCACTCCAGCCTGGGCAACAGAGCCAGACTACATCTCAAACAAAAAGAAAAGAAAGGAAAATGCTACTGGATATTGGAGGAAAGGAACCCTTTCTCTTGTGGTGGCAGAAGGTTTAATAGAACTGTTGCCCACCATAACATAGAAAGTAGACACCGAGGCCAGGCGCCGTGGCTCAAGCCTGTAATCCCAGCACTTTGGGAGGCTGAGGCAGGTGGATCATTAGGTCAGGAGATTGAGATCATCCTGGTTAACACAGTGAAACCCCATCTCTACTAAAAATACAAAACAATTAGCCAGGCATGATGGCATGCACCTGTAGCCCCAGCTACTCAGGAGGCTGAGGCAGGAGAATCAGTTGACTCCGGGAGGCAGAGGTTGCAGTGAGCCGAGATCACACCACCACACTCCAGTCTGGGTGGCAGAGCAAGATTCGCCTCAAAAAAAAAAAAAAAAAAAGTAGGCACTGAGTGTACCTAGCTGGCTTGATGCTGTAGCTGATGAGTTTTCCAGGCAGGACGCTGAAGGTACTCCTGGCTCCTTCTGCCTATAATAAAATGGAAAAGGAGAGCCATGAGCTAGAGCAAACGATTTCATTTTCCAGTGGAGTTGGGAGGAAATGTAAAGGCCGGAACAGGCTTTTCAGCCAGCAAAGGATTCTCAAAGTGAGAAAGGGCCTCAGGACAAAGAAGTCCAGAGGGGACCAAGATCCTTGATTAAGACCTCAGTGAAAAAAATGAAAGGTGCCTCATAAACCCTTTTAGACAGACAAAGGCATCCTGAGGACCGGAGGGGCGTTCCTTGCGGACTTCCTCTGTTGAAGGGCAAGTCTTCTCAAAGCACAAGGGTCTTTTCTCACTTGAAGCCCCAGGTGGAGAGGGCTTATCTCTAAAGTGTGTGGTGCTTAGGGAAAGAGCCAGTATGCAAAGGCTGCATTCCATACGATTCCAACCATATTATATTCTGGAAATGGCAAAGCTATGAAAACAGTAATCAGGGGCTGGTGGGAGGGAAGGAGGGAGGAATGGATGGCGTGCAGGGATTTGGGGAGCAGTGAAAGTGTTCACTACGATGCTGTAATGGTGGATGCCTGACGTTATTCATTTGACAAGGCCCATGTCGAGTAACACGCAGAGTAAAACCAACTGTGAACAGCGGATCTTAGCTAATAATGATGTATTCATTGTGGCTCAGTGATTGTAACAAATGTACCACGTTAATGCAAGATGTTAATGAGCATGGAAATTGGGGGAGGGGAGAGGAAGTTTCGGGAATTCTCTGTACTCTCCAGGTAACTTTTTCCTTAACGTAAAACTGCTCCAAAAGGAAAAATCTATTATTTTTCTGTGAGGGAGGTTTTTGGGCCTGGCGCAGTGGCCTACACCTGTAATCCCTGCACTTAGGGAGGCTGAGGTGGGCGGATCACGAGGTCAAGAGATTGAGACCATCCTGGCCAACATGATGAAACCCTGTCCCTACTAAAAATACAAAAATTAGCTGGGCGTGGTGGCACGCGCCTGTAATCCCAGCTACTCGGGAGGCTTAGGCAGGAGAATCGCTTGAACCGGGACCCAGGAGGCGGAGGTTGCAGTGAGCTGAGATCGTGTCACTGCACTCCAATCTGGGTGACAGAATGAGACTCCGTCTCAAAAAAACAAAAATAAAAAAGTAAAATAAAATAAAAGTTTTGTGAGGGAGGTTTTTGTCTAATGGAATAAATTTTAGATCAGTACACAGGAAGCTCCCAAGTTGGTTTGTTTCTCTTGTTTTTGTTTTTTTTTTTTTTTTTTTGAGACTTTTGATAGTGAGTTTTACTCTTGTTACCCAGGCTGGAGTGCAATGGTGCGATCTCGGCTCACCGCAACCTCCACCTCCTGGGTTCGGGCAATTCTCCTACCTCAACCTCCTCAGTAGCTGGGATTACAGGCACGCGCCACCATGCCCAGCTAATGTTTTTGTATTTTTAGTAGAGACGGGGTTTCACCGTGTTGACCAGGATGGTCTCGATCTCTTGACCTCGTGATCCACCCGCCTCGGCCTCCCAAAGTGCTGGGATTACAGGCTTGAGCCACCGCGCCCGGCCTTGTTTTGTTTTTTTGAGACAGAGTCTCACTCTGTCACCCAGGCTGGAGTGCACTGGCATGATCTCAGCTCACTGCAACCTCCGTCTCCCAGGTGCAAGCGATTCTCCTGCCTCAGTTTGCCGAGTAGCTGGGATTACAGGCGCATGCCACCATGCCCAGCTAATTTTTATATTTTTAGTAGAGATGGGGTTTCACCATGTTGGCCAGGCTGGTCTGGAATTCGTGGCCGCAAGTGATCCTCTCACCTTGGCCTCCCAATGTGCTGGGATTACACACGTGAGCCACCGCACCCCGCCAAGTTTCTAAAGGAATTATGTTCTTGCACTAAATGGGATGAAGAGAGGACAAAATAAGCTGGGCCCGGTGGCTCACGCCCATAATCCCAGCACTTTGGGAGGCTGAGGCGGGCAGATCATGAGGTCAGGAGTTTGAGACTGGCCTGGCCAATATGGTGAAACCCCCGTCTCTACTAAACATACAAAAATTAGCCTGATGTGGTGGTGGGTGCCTGTAGTCCCAGCTACTTGGGAGGCTGAGGTGGGAGAATCGCCTGAACTTGGGAGGTGGAGGTTGCTGTGAGCCGAGATCGCGCCATTGCACTCCAGCCTGGGCAACAGAGCAAGATTCAGTCTCAAAGAAAAAAAAAGGGGGACAAAATGGAAGAGGATTTTAGAGCCTCAATTTTTAGAGGAAGGAAATGGGCTGAGAGGGCTACTCAGTTTTTTAAGGAAAGGGAAGAGTGAATCAGGAAGGAGCCGCAGGCCCAGAGAACACACCCAGGCATAGGGCTTGAAGACCCTCCACACCCAGAAGTCTCCTCCGCACCAGGCCCTGGTTTACACAGCTGGATCCTGGACCTCCAGTCCGAGCTCAAAACCACAGTGGGTGAGGCTTCAGGAGTCTTGGGATGGGGCAAGCGGACTTCCCAGGTGGGAGGGACATGAGTTGTAGCCTGAGGGTGGGCTGTGGCAGAGCAGATTTTCCAAAACAGCCACAGCAAGATGTCCCATTCCACCTGCTTCTCCACAATGTGACCTTGAAACTCTTCCCATGGAGAGGAACTGCCCAATTGTAACTGACAGAAGGAGGCAGACGTGCCTTCCAAGGATGGAGGGTCTGGTCTGGGGACCAGCTGAAGGCTCATTGGGCTCACTGCCGGCACCAGAGCTGGGAAGACTTGGAGATCAGGACTGCTGACCAGGGCGCCTACTTGGGACTTCCCCATGGTGGGTTGCTTCTAAGATGACTGCACTGATCCTTGCCTCCTGGTACTCACGGCCTCTGAAGCTCCCTTCTTCCCCGCCACCCTCCACCGACGGAGCCTCACTCTTGTCGCCCAGGCTGGAGTGCAGTGGCTGAACCTCGGTTCACTGCAACCTCTGCCTCCAGGAGGCGGAGCGATTCTCATGACTCAGTCTCCGGAGTAGCTGGGATTACAGGCGCCTGCCACCACACCTAGCTAATTTTCTTTTAAGCAACAGAATACATTCGTGCTGAGGGGCTGTCACTTTCACTCATGATCAAGTTGCAAGAGATTCTCATTTCTTTCTTGCGCAGACTCCCTTCCCAGCTGGCTTTGATAGACTGAGTGGCTATGTTGGGAAAGCCCGCACAGGAGGAGCCCAAGGCCACACCAGGTAAGAGGCTGCAGCTGCTACCGCGTTCTCTGGGCCCCTTGCGTTCAGAGCCCTGAGCTGCCAAGTGGGAGTCAGAGCCCTCATGCAGAGAGGATGCCCTAGGGATTGTATTAGTCATCTGTCACTGCATAACAAAAGACCATAGATTTCATGGTATAGAACAACACACATACTACCTCAGTTTCTGGGGCCAGGATTCTGAACGGGGCTTAGCTGGGTCTTCTGCCACCATCTCTCAAGCTGGGGTTTCATCTGAAGACTCAGCTGAGGAAAGATCTGCTTCCAAGCTCAGGCAGCGC
Source organism: Sapajus apella (assembly GCF_009761245.1). NCBI lineage: Eukaryota > Metazoa > Chordata > Mammalia > Primates > Cebidae > Sapajus > Sapajus apella. The sequence continues at coordinate 5,709,532 of NW_022436988.1, forward strand.
TTGGCAGAATTTCATTTATTTTTGTTATTGTTGTTGTTTTGAGACAGAGTTTCAGTCTTGTTGCCCAGACTGGAGTGCAGTGGTGCGATCTCGGCTCACCGCAACCTCTGCCTCCGGGGTTCAAGCGATTCTCCTGCCTCTACCTCTCGAGTAGCTGGGATTACAGGCACCACCATGCCTGGCTAATTTTGTATTTTTAGTAGAGACGGGGTTTCTTCATGTTGGCCAGGCTGGTCTCGAACTCCTGACCTCAGGTGATCCACCCGCCTCAGCCCCCTAAAGTGCTGGGATTACAGGTGTGAGCCACCGTGCCCGGCTTCTTCTGTCAACTTCTTTCCAGATCATTCCTCTGCCGCTTTCCCAGACTCCCAGGACTGAATGATTAGACGTGGCTTTGACAGGCAACCAGGGAGATTGTTCCTGTCTTCCGGCTCCAGAGGGGCCCAGACACGCCAGGTCTGGGGCCACCTTTGCATCTTGGGCTCAGTCAGCTACTGTCAGCCTGCTTGGCTCCGTGTCTGCTGCTGACTGCCTCTCACTTTATGGCTGGCCCGGGGGCTTGCACTTGTTGGGTGACTGAAGCCTTGCTGGATATGTGAAATTTACGGTAAAGGCGTGGCCACGCACACACTCCCACATGCCTGGTGGAAGTGTTGCTTGCTACCGCCCTTCTGTAAAGCACTCTGGAAATATCCTCCAGAGCTTTTCAAATGCCCGTGTGCTTTGTCCTGGTAGTTACATTGCTTTTTCATTTCCTGATTCAACACATATTTCTTTTCTTTTTTTTTTTTTTTAAATAGAGACGGGGTTTCACCATATTGGTCAGGCTGGTCTCGAACTCCTGACCTCAGGTGATCCACCTGCCTCGGCCTCCCAACGTGCTGGGATTACAGGTGTGAGCCACCACGCCCGGCCTCTTCTTTCTTTCTTTTTTTTTTTTTTTTGAGACAGAGTCTCACTCTGTCGCCCAGGCTGGAGTGCAGTGGTGCCATCTCAGCTCACTGCAACCTCCCCCTGCCAGGTTCAAGCGATTCTCATGCCCCAGCCTCCTGAGTACCTGGGACTACAGACATGCACCACCATGCCCAGCTAACTTTTTTGTATTTTTAATACAGACAGGGTTTCATTATGTTGGTCAGGCTGGTCTTGAACTCCTGACCTCACATGATCTGCCCACCTTGACCTCCCAAAATGTTGGGATCACAGGCATGAGCCACCACGTCCGGCCTCAACATATATTTCTTGATTACTCATGATGGACCCCAGGATGGGGTGCTTATACTTTAGTAGGGAAAACAGATGCTGATCAAATAATCATAGAATCAATCTAAATAAAATGACAAGAGCTGAGGTCAGGAGTTCAAGGTCAGCCTGGCCAACATGGTGAAACCCCATCTCTACTAAAAAATGCAAAAATTAGCTGGGTGTGGTGGCGGGCGCCTGTAATCCCAACTACTTGGGAGGCTGAGACAGGAGAATCACTTGGACCCAGGAGATGGAGGCTGCAGTGAGCCGAGATCATGCCACTGCACTCCAGCCTGGGCAACAGAGGGAGACTCTGTCTCAATAAATAAATAAAATAACATAATAAATAAATAACAAGTACAGTATGGAGTGCTTATACTTTGGTAGGGAGAACAGATATTGATCAAATAATCATATAATCCAAATAAAATGACAGTAACCATAAAGGCTAAGTAGGTACCGGGAGAGAGAAGGGTCCCCTGGGGGAGGGCAGGGGAGACCAGTTGAGATGGAACGATAAGCAAGGATTAACCAGGAAAAGCAGAGGGCTGAGGTTGCTGGCAGAGAATGCCCGTGCAAAGGCCCTGTGGCCGCAGGGAAGGTAGACCACACAGGGAAGGGAAGAGGGCCCTGGAGGTCAGCGTACAGAGAATGGAGAAACCAGGCCTTGTAGACACATGAAGGAATTGGATTTTTATCTTAAGAGGAGTAGGAAGTCAGAGAAAGGTCTGAGAGGGAAGCAGGGCTGACCGATCAAACCTGCATTTTGCAATCATGGTTCTCATCGAACTGTGGAGTGACCGGACGGACCAGAGCCAGTGAGGAGCCTCAGCTGTGCTTCGGGCAAGAGGCAACACTGGCTTGGACCTCAGCTGGGGAAAGGGAGAGATGTGAATGTATTGGAGCGAAATTCCAGAGATAAAATCACCCAGACCTGGGGTTGGGCTGCCTCTGGAGGCTGAGCCTGGGCACGAGGTGTCAGGGATGACTCAGGATTCCGGCAGGAGCAGCAGCATGGCAGGTGGGGCCTTTGGCAGAGAGAGGAAAGAGCGAGAGAGGACGGGCCGGCTCCAGGTGTGCTGTGTTGTGTGTTCAGTGCGTCCAAGGGGAATTGTTGGGTGGGCGCTGGGATATTCAGTTTGCTGTGCAGAGGTGGGCTCTCTGCTGGAAATATACTCTGTGAGTCATCTGGATAGAGGTGGGAACTGAGCTGTGGGATGAGACTGCCCAGGACCCTGCCATCAGGAAACAGACACTCCCACCAAAGGTGGCAAAAGGATGTCCATTGCAGCCTTATTTATGAGACCAGGAAATGTAAAACAAGCAAGTCGTTAATACTAGGTTGAGAGTTAAATAAATAAAAGTTCTCGGATTGGGTGGGAGAGTGTGCTCAACCGTGACGCGTGTAAATGAGGGCCACAGGAACTGTCTTGGAACAGGTAGAGGTGGTGTTTGTACAACACTGAGAATGGGCTGAAGGCCCCTGAGTTGTTCATTTTCAAATGGCTAATTTTGTGTTATGTGAATTTCACTTCAATAAATTATTTTTTAAGGCTGGGCATGATGGCTCACACCTGTAATTCCAGCACTTTGGAAGGCTGGGGGGGGGCAGATTGCCTGAGGTCAGGAGTTTGAGACCAGCCTAGCCAACATGGTGAAACCCCGTCTCTACAAAAAATACAAAAATTAGCTGGGTGTGGTGGAACGTGCCTGTAGTCCCAGCTTCTCCAGAGGCTGAGGCTAGAGGATTGCTTAAACCCAGGAGGCGGAGGTTACAGTGAGCTGAGATCACGCCACTGCACTCCAGCCCGGGGAACAGAGCAAGACTTCGTCTCCAAAAAAATAAAATTATTTTTTTTAATGAAGGCTACAAGTACTACATGTAAATAAAGATTTTACACTTTTTTTTTTTTTTGAGACAGAGTCTCTCCCTGTCACCCAGGCTGGAGTGCAGTGGCACGATTTCAGCTCACTGCAAACTCTATCTCCCAGGTTCAAGTGATTCTCCTGCCTCAGCCTCCTGAGTAGCTAGAATTACAGGCACGCACCACCAGGCCTGGCTAATTTTTGTATTTTTAGCAAAGGCAGGCTTTCACCATGTTGGCCAGGCTGGTCTCGACTCCTGACCTCAGGTGATCCACCCACCTCAGCCTTCCAAAGTGCTGGGATTATAGGCATGATCCATTGTACCTAGCCAGTGTTGTTATATTTTACAGAGTCTTTTGTTTCATCTTAAATTAATGAAAGCTTTTACGATTAAACTCACTGTTATCAGGACCTAAAACAAGTTTCATTTTGTTTCTGGATTTGGGTGTTTTGGTCTGCAGCTAATTTTCAAGGAATCTCTTGTCATCCATTTCTGATGTGCAGCTTCCGTGAAAGCCTGTGTTCTGTAGAATATACGATGCAGAGTCTGAGGTCACGCAGCTCACACACACTCACTCCCTCCCCACGAGTCAGGGATCTGGGCCTGTCAGTAACTGAAGCCCACAGGGGCCTGAGCTGCTCCCAAGACCAGGCAAGCCAGGGTGCAGTCCCTGGCCCTGAGGCCAGGCGCTCTTGCTTTTCCACATGAGGTTTCTGACAGCGGCTGGGCTCCCCTGAAGAGCCCCCCATCCTGGATTCGTGACAAGCACATCCTCAGAGAAGGCATTTTCTTCCCTCACCAGCAGCCTGAGCAGCGCATGGCTCCTCTGGATTAAACTGGGGACCGAAGATACCAGAGACACCTCACTTCTCGCCTTTTTTTTTTTTTTTGAGACAGAGTCTCACTCTATTGCCCAGGCTGGAGTGTAGTGGCGCCATCTCAGCTCACTGCAACCTCTGCCTCCTGGGTTTTCAAGTGATTCTCCTGCCTCAGCCTCCTGAGTAGCTGGGATCACAAGTATGCGCCACCACACCCAGCTATTTTTTTTTTTTTTTTTTTTTGTAGAGATGGGGTTTCACCATATTGGCCAGGCTGGTCTCGAACTCCTGACCTTGTGATCCGCCCACCTCGGCCTCCCAAAATGCTGGGATTACAGGCATGAGCCACTTCACCCAGCCCCTTCCCACCTTCTTTAGTGAATCATTCCACGGGCGCTGGAGCAGCCACGCCCCTTGTGTTGCCCCTGCCTGCCCCAGGTGCACGCCATTATGCCCATAGGTATCATTGTCATACAGAACACAGGACTCTGAGGTCACAAAGTGGCAACAATTCAACGCGAAAAGCAAACCTTCATAGGCTTCTCTTCACTGGAGGGCTTCTCAGAGCCTGTAGTGTGCTCGTGGGGGCTGTGGGTCTCCATAAGGGCTAGACATGTAGCATTTCCCAAACACATTGACCCCACAACCTTTTCCTCACAAGGCACCTTGCTGGTCCCATGGGGCATCCTTTGGGGAAAATGGGCACCGTGGGATGGGGGTGGAGGGGCATCCATCGGCCAAAGAAAGGCCACACATTAGAGGTCAGCCAGACGTCCAACCCCAGAGCCAAATGAAGACTCCTCCCAGCCTTTGCCTGGTCCTCCCTGCCTGTGTCACCTCCTACAGGCCCTGCCTCCTGCTCCTCTGTCTCTACCTGTTCCTCCTGGCAGGGGGAGGAGCCAGGATGGGCTTTCAGTGAGGAAACTGCCACTCCAGGGCTAGAGGAAGGCAAGGGACTGGCATCCTCCCTGACACTCCATCTGTGCCTTTTGCTAGGGGGATCAGGGGGATTCCTGAGAAACATCAGCAGAAAAGCCCGAGGCAAGCTTCCACCCAGAATCTCATCTTTTTTTTGTTTTTTGAGATGGAGTCTCCCTCTGTCGCCCAGGCTGGAGTGCAGTGGCACAATCTCGGCTCACTGCAACCTCTGCCTCCTGGGTTCAAGCGATTCTCCTGCCTCAGCCTCCTGAGTAGCTGGGATTACAGGTGCCCGCCATCATGCCCGGCTAATTTTTGTATTTTTGTAGAGACGGGGTTTCACCACATTGGCCAGGCTGGTCTTGAACTCCTGACCTCAGGTGATCGGCCAGCCACAGCCTCCCAAAGTGCTGGGATTACAGGCGTGAGCCACCGTGCTCCCCCAAGACCTGCAGGAGGGGCCAGTCGCTATCCGAGCGTCCCTCGTGCGTTCCCACTCCGTACTGCTCAGGCCATCCTATCCCCAGCAGGTTCTTTCCACGGACTCTGATCTGTCCTCGGTGGGGGGGCTTCTCCTGCCACGGGGTTGCCTCCTCTGAAGAGCCGGACCATGTGCTTGACTCAATTGCGGGGAGAGGCACCGCTCTCTCTGCACATTGGAGTCTTCAGGAACTTAAATACACACCCCAGAACAATTGAATCAGAATCTCTGGGCCTGGAGATTTTCCCAGTGCTCTCTGGGCTGAGAACTGTGGATCTGGTAGAGGGAACCCAGAGATCGAGGTGGAAATCCCAATTCTGCTACAAACCAGCTCTGTGCTCTTCAACACCATCCTACAATGTCGGAGCCACCGTTTCCCTATCTGCTCTGTGGGAGACAGCAATGCCGTGCCATGGCTGGGGTTGGGGATAATGTACCTATTGTTACACTCTTGTCTCCCTGGGGCACTACTGCACCCCCAGGTAGATGGTGAGTGATGAAGTGCAGGGAGCCTGACCACACCCGGACTCCAGTGCTTCCCTCGGCGCTGTGTGCAGAGACGCCTGATGAAGATTTGGTAAAGGATTGAAAACCCACCGTGGGACCCGGCCTGGGAAACCAAGCCCCACGCAGGCCTCTCTCACAGGTGACTGGCCAGGCGGAGAAAAGCCAGGTGTCTCCACTTCTCACAAGAGCAATCGCAGCACAGCTCTCAAGAGTAAGTGAATATTGATTGGTTTTCATTTAAAACATAAATAAATACAGGGCCTGCCAAGCAGGGCTGATGGGAGTGTTGTGAAACGGGCTCTCAGCCCACAGGGACTGCAGCTGCAGGTGGTTCGGGTCACAGGGGGCCAGAGTCAGGAGCTGAGTCACTCGGCCCCTCGTGTCCATGGGCCCCATCTCAGGTCTCCTTAGCACACTCTGCTCCACCCCAAAGCTCCTGGAAAGTGTCTTTTGGGGCTGGGTGCAGTGGCTCACGCCTGCAATCCCAGCACTTTGGGAGGCTGAGGCAGGTGGATCATGAGGTCAGGAGTTCAGGACCAGCCTGGCCAACATGGTGAAACCCCATCTCTACTAAAAATACAAAAATTAGCTGGGTGTGGTGGGAGCCTGTAGTCCCAGCTACTCTGGAGGCTGAGGCAGGAGAATCACCTGAACCCGGAAGGTGAAGTTTGCAATGAGCCGAGACTACCATTGCACTCCAGCCTGGGCAACAGAGTGAGACTGTCTAAAAACAAAAATACAGGCCGCCAGTTACATTCGAACTTCAGATAAGCAGGAAAGAATTTCTGTTGGTATAAAATATTTGAGACATATTTACACTAAAAGAAATTACTGTTTATCTGAAATTCAGGTGTAACTGGGGAGCCTGTAGTTTTACTTCCTAAGTCTGGAAACCCGGTGGCTTCACCACCACCACCCCCACACCCCTCAGAGGGATCCCTCCCCTGCTCCCAGCCATTCAGGGTTCCCAGACACCAGGCTGAGGACCGAGGCCAGCCGGTGACAAGTTCTCACCTGTCCGAGGTAAAATGCGATAAAAGAGGACAATGCAAAGAGGCGGAAAGCTGAAGGTGCTCAAAGGTCTGGTCTTCGTTCTGGTTTTTTTTTCTTCGTGTGTGTGTGTGTGTGTGTGTGTGTGTGTGTGTGTGTATGAGAGAGAGGGAAAGAGAGAAAGTGTCCTCAAAACATAAAACAATGCTATCTAGTATCTAGTAACTGGACACTGAAAAATATTTTTGTTGTTTTCTTGAGACAGGGTCTCACTCTGTCACCCAGGCTGGAGTACAGCAGTGCAATCACGGCTCACTGCTGCCTCGACCTCCTGGGTTCAAGTGATCCTCCCACCTCAGCCTCCCAAGTAGCTAGCACTGCAGGTGTGTACCACCACGCCCCACTTACTTACTTACTTTATTTATTTGTAAAGATGAAGTCTCATTATGTTGCCCAGAATGATCTCCAACTCAAGCAGTCTTCCTGCTTCAGTATCTCAAAGGACTGGGATTACAGGCATGAGCCACCGCACCCGGCCGGGACCAGTAATTTATTATTTGTGGCCTGCATGCAGCTGGCAGGGCCCACTGTGGGGGGAAAAAAATTCAGCTGAAGTCACATTTGGGTCAGTTTCATGAGGCCTTATTTTTAAAAATTAACCTCCAAACCCATTGCATTCCAAAAAGCTAAAAAAAATTACACAGTTTTTCTATTTTTAATGGACTCACAATAAAAGAAAATATTTAAAGCATTAAAAAGATGGCATTTTAAGTTCATTTTCCAAGTCATCCTGCATAGCAAAGACATAAAGTTTAAAAAGATGAAATTATGGCCAGGCGCGGTGGCTCAAGCCTGTAATCCCAGCACTTTGGGAGGCCGAGGCAGGTGGATCACGAGGTCAAGAGATCGAGACCATCCTGGTCAACACGGTGAAACCCCGTCTCTACTAAAAATACAAAAAATTAGCTGGGCATGGTGGCGCGTGCCTGTAATCCCAGCTACTCAGGAGGCTGAGGCAGGAGAATTGCCTGAACCCAGGAGGCGGAGGTTGCGGTGAGCCGAGATCGCGCCATTGCACTCCAGCCTGGGTAACAAGAGCGAAACTCCGTCTCAAAAAAAAAAAAAAAAAAAGAGATGAAATTATGAGATATAGCCATAATTTTTTTAAAAAGTAAGGTAACCGTCTCCATGTGACAGACACTAAAAATATGGCCAGGCATTGGAGCCACGTTCTGCATAGGGATGGGAACAGGGCTCCCCATCCGTGTACCTGGAGAAGGGAGGAGGTAGCCACGGCCTCAGAGCCCTGGTGCCCAGGGACTCCACACCTGGATGGCAAAATCCCCAGTCCCCCAGGAGGTGGGCGCTCTGAGCCAACAATACACAGCCTCACCGTTTTGGGATGGGGCCACCTACTGGGAGGTGGGGAAGAAGAGGGAGAGACAGAGACTGAAATGAGAGGAGGGTCTACCCAAGATGAATCTACACACCTCACCCCAACCACAAAGCTGCTGCTAATAAAGACGATTAAGAAAATCAACGCTTAAATCACTGCAGGTAAAAGGGAAACGACAGAAGCATCTGAAAATGATTTCAAATTAAAATGTTTAGGATCATCAAGAAAGCAAGAAGTTGTCAAACCAAAACTGGCTTAAATGAATCAAGAACAGGTGGTCGCGAAAAAGAATCAGTGAGAAATCTTGGAAGTTAAAGGTATGATTTTGATATTTAGTTTTTTCTTCTTTCTTCTAAAAATGTTTTCTATTCTTTTTTTTAAAAAAACTATTTTGACCGGGCATGGTGGCTCACGCCTATAATCCCAGCACTTTGGGAGGCTGAGGTGGACAGATCAAGAGGTCAGGAAATCGAGACCATCCTGGCTAACATGGTGAAAAGCTGTCTCTACTAAAAATACAAGTAGTTCCAGCTACTTGGGAGGCTGAGGCAGGAGAGCTGCTTGAGCCCGGGAGGTGGATGTATCAGTGAGCTGTGATTGCACCACTGCACTCCAGCCTGGGTGACAGAGAGAAACTCTGTCTTACATTTTTTTTTTTTTTTACATTGTGGCTTATACCTGTAATCCCAGCACTTTGGGAGGCCAAGGTGGGCAGATCACTTGAGGTCAGGAATTCAAGGCCAGCCTGACCAACATGGCAAAACTCCGTCTCTACTAAAAATACAAAAATTGGCTGGGTGTGGTGGCGAGCGCCTGTAGCCTCAGCTACGGGGGAGGCTGAGGCAGGAGAATCACTTGAACCCGGGAGATGGAGGTTGCAGAGAGATCACGCCACTGCACTCCGGCCTGGGCAACAGAGCGAGACTCTGTCTTGAAAAAAACAAAAGGAGCCGGATTACTTGTGCGTCTCTTTCTCTGGGCACGGAGGGTTGGCAAGTGCGGTCCTCAGGCCCGTTTCTGCGCCCCCTCCCCGCCCCGGGACATTCTGCAAATGCATGAATAATGGGTCACGACCCACTGTTCTGGTGATCCGAAGCTCACAGGTGATGCAGGCTCCTTTAGAAGAGAAAGAAGGGACAGTCATGGCTCCTGGTGGCACTGAGGGTGTGTTTCCATAAACGTCCATTTAACAGCGGCGACAGCTGGAGGTCATCATTCATGGGGCATCTGGCTTTACCCCAGATATGGTCCCTCCGAGCAGCCCCTGCAAACACAGGAACCCACCAGAGGCTGAAGAGCCCTAGAGGAGACCAACTTGGCCATCTGGTAGCTGCACTGAATTCCCTGCCTTGCTGTTCCCAAGGCAGACCGTTCCCTTGCTCCCTTGCTCCCTCCAGGGGACACCCATAGCCCCCAGGGCCTGCCTAGCTGCGCTAGACCCCTGCAAGGGGGTGATTCCCAAAACCCTAATTTATTCATATTCTCTCCATATTTTCCCAGCCCCTGTTCTGTCAGGGATTTTGCGCAGGGCACAAAGCAGAAGCTGATATGAGACAGGGGTCCCTCCTGCCTCTTTACAAGAGCTGTGCTCGCTGGCGGCACGGGGGGCAGGGGATGCTCGATGGGTGAGGGAGGGGTGTGTATTAGTTTGTTCTCATGCTACTATAAAGAACTTCCCTGAGGCTAATTTATAAAGGAAAGAGGTTTAATTGACTCATAATTCTGCATGGCTGGGGAGGCCTCAGGAAATTTACAATCCTGGCGGAAGGTGAAGGGGAAGCAAATGCCTCCTTCACAAGGTGACAGAGAGAAGAGTGAGTGAAGAAGGAACTTGCTGAACACTTATAAAACCATCAGGCCTCATTCATAGCGTGGTGGCTCATGCCTGTAATCCCAGCACTTTGAGAGGCCGAAGTGGGTGGCTCACAAGGTCGGGAGTTCAAGATCACCCTGATCAAGCTGGTGAAACCCTGTCTTTACTAAAAACACAAAAATTAGCTGGGTGCAGTGGCAGGCACCTGTAATTCCAGCTACCAGGAAGGCTGAAGCAGGATAATCACTTGAACCCAGGAGGCAGATGTTACAGTGAGCTGAGATCACGCCAGTACACTGCAGCTGATAGAGTGAGACCCCATTAGATTTCTGAGAACTCACTCCTGTCTCGAGAACAGCAAGGGGGAACCACCCCCATGATTCAATCACCTCTCCCCTCAACACGTGGGGATTACAGGTCCCTTCCTTAACACGTGGCTTTGGCTCTAGGCTTTACACCACAGATTCACTGATGTCTCATCACAGTTCCTACAGCACCCATTTCACAGATGAGGAAACAGAAGCACCGAGATCTCACGTCCCCTGCTCAAGGTCTCTCAGCCGCTCAGCAGGCAAGCCCAAACTCAGTTCCTGACAGCAGCGGGTCTGTGCCTGGAACTCCACAGCAGCCCTCTGCCGGGCCCCTACGCTACCTTTTGGGGTCTCCAGTGTAGACACACCAACTCTACACTGAGCACGCATGTGGGTATTCTCTGCTTCCCGGCTTCATTACAAATCCCAGGCATCCGGGAAAGTCCCTGGTCACAGGGAGCCCAGTGGTTCCTGGCATGGGAGGGCAAGGAGATAGAGGAGTGGTCCCTCTCCACCCTGCCTCAGAGCTGAAAGACTTATTCTCCCGCAACATCCCCTGGAAAGAGGCCTCTGGACTCCTAACCACAGGGTGCAGGACCCAGTAGCTAATGTCCGTGCCACGTGCCAGGTGTCATGCTGACCGGGCTGCTGCCAGCCGGCAGTGACTCAGACCTCAGAAATGACAGGCTTCCGTGGAGACGGAGGGAGCCAGGGTCGGGTGGGCACTCCAGGAGGAGCCAACCCCTGCTGGGGGAAGGAGAGCAGGATGGAGCTGGACTGCAACACGAGAGGCCTGGGGTGGCTGACCCAGGTCTCACCTTCCAGGAGCCGCTGACGGGCCCCAGCAGGAGAGGTGGAGAGGGTGTAGGACAGGCCTAGAGGGCACGGGAGGGGCTGGGCCTCCGCAGTGGGGGAGAAGATGGCCTCACAGCACTGACCGTCAGGAGGCCTGGCCTGCCACCCCATGCTGTGTGCCTATGAGGCCCCTATCCTGTGACAGGGCGCAGCCCCGTCACCTGGCCAGGTGCCAACTGAGAGACAGCTTGGCCCTGCGCAGGGCCACCTTCCTGCTTGCGGAATCGTTACCTGGAGGCAGTACTGGAAAGTGTTCTCACTTTATTGCATTCCTGGGCCCGCCGAGCTCTTTCACAGGCTGAGCCGTGGATTACGTGCTTATGAGTTGGCACAAAGAGGGGGCCAGGTCTGATTCATCTGTGTGCCCCACCCGCTCCCCACACAGGATCAGGCGCAGAAAGACACTTCCCATGCTTACGGGAAGAAATAGACTAGGATGGGGAAGAACTGGCCTCTGGGGTCCCTCTTTCTTCCCACCCTATCCCCCAAAATTTGCGTTCCTGGAACCCCCGCCCCCACGTCCCCCACATAGGTGTTCACACGCTGATCAGTGGTGGAGGTTCCATGCAACACGGAGCTGGGAGGCTGAACAGGTTCTGGAAGCCCGCAGCAGACCCCCTGGAGCAGAGGCCTTGGCCAGCTGCCAGCTCTGTTAGGTCTCCAGCTATGGCTCCCATGAAGGGCCTTGCCATCCTAGATGCAGGGGCGCTGGGAGGGAGAGACCGGTGAGCCATTTGGGAGAGGTGGACGCTGGACAGAGCAGGGGCAGTGGTCAGAGAAGAGGAGCCCACAGCTCCTGGGGGAAGATCGCCAGGATTCGGAGATGAGACCTGGACACGAGGGCTTGGGGACACGAAAGCGGATCCTGGCCAGTGGGTCAATAAGGGGTCATTTGCTGAGTAGGGGATGTGAAGGCACAGGGAGCTGGTGCATCAGGGGCAGGGAGGCACATCTGAGCCAGAACATGGATGTGACATAATTGACATGTGGCTGTGGCTGCAGCCAGGGACTTGGGAGAAATGCCACTGAGATGATTCAGAGGAGAAGGGCCGGAGACCAGGTCCTGGATCCGGGGTTGTTCACCTTTAAGGGGAAAGCAGAAAAAGAAGGGCTGGGAGAAGCCAAAGAGCTGGGAGGGAATCCAGGCGAGAACCGCACCGGTAATCATGGGACAGAAGGTTGAGAGAGTGACATGCCAGGAGAGCTGCAGCTCTCGGGGTTGGCAGAAGGGGCAGATGGTGAGTAGGGGGAGGTCATGGAGGAGGGATGGGGTAGAGGGGCAGGGAGTTGAGGAGAGAGAGGAAGTGGACCTGGGAGAGGAGACAACTCCTTGCTTTTAGTGCAAAGAGACTTGAGCACATATTTATGCCAGGAGAGAATGTCTAGGCTTGAAGGGGGAGGTGAGGGCTGACGGCACAGGGCTTCCAGGAGAGGCCGGCTCGTCCTGGAATACAGAGTGGGGCACAGCTTCCACGGAGGTGGAGAAGGGGACACAGTCCCTCGTCTGTGATTAGATGCCAATAGAATCTGGGCGCTGGGAAAGAGGGGCAGTTCCTGCCCTCTGGAGGCTTCCAGTCTAGTGGAGGCTCATGGGTGGGAGGCAGATGCATAAAGATGGGGATCAGGCCTGGGAGGCAGCGTGGGAGCCAGGAACACCCAGCCTTCTTCCCATCCCTGGGGTGCCCAGCACCTGGGAGCCTGAGTGGTGACCAGAGGTGCAGTTGGGTCCCCCTGGTGAGTGGGGGGTAGGGGAAGGCAGATGAAGTCAGGAGTCTTGAGTGACAAGCCAATGTCCCTGGCACCCATCTCTGAGCATGGCAGACATGGTCCTGTCTCCACAATGCTCCAGGTCCAGTTCAGCTTCTTCCCTGGAGGGACACCCCCAGAGAGGCACCCAGCCACATCCAGTAAAAGATGGGCTTCTGATGCACCCTCTGACCTGGCTCCTCCTCTGTAGCTCTCAGCCCCTGGAAATCAATTTAAAATTGTGCAATTAAAGGTTTGGCTCACTACAAAGGGCAGGTGAACAAGACAGACACAAATGATCCTTGGGAGTCCTGGACAAGGGGGAGAAGGTGGACAAGTGAACAGACTGTGATGATCCAGACCGCAAAGGGCCAGCAAGACAGCAGGAGTGCCCACTGTCGTGTGGAGGGGGAGGGAGGGCTTCCTGTAGGAGGCGACATCTAATGCCACCCAAAGGGTAAGTAGCAGCTCCTGAGTGCAGAAGGTGAAAGAATCTTCAGGCAGAGAGAACCACAGGTGATGGGAGCCAATCCGCCTGGGTTCCAATCCCAGGCCCTCCCCAGCCCGACTCCCGGCAGCGGGACTTCTCTGTGCCTCAGTGTCCTCCTCTTTAAGAGGGAGCAAGACAGCACCAACTCCATAGGTCTGAGGACCACATGCTTGGAAGACAGCGCCGCGCCTGGTGTGGCAGCCGCTCCCTCCGAGAGCGCTGGTCACCATCGCGGGGAGGAGGGAGGTCGCTGTCGCCAAGAGCCCAAGGACGGCGCTGGCGGCCAGACCCTTCTCCACACCCCCCAGGCTCCCGGCCTCGGTCCTCAGAGGCCACGGCAGGGGGCGCCTCCTTCCAGGACTGCTGCAGCCTCACCCTGCGGACAGCGCCCCTTGCAGCCCAGGCGCCGGGAAGCGGTGGAGGCGCCGGAGACCGGGTCGGGGGGTCTCGGGCGCAGCCCCCGGAGCTGCGGAACCCGGCCCGGTGCGCAGACGCGCGTGCTCCAGCAGGTGGCGCTGCCGGCCCTGGAACGAGGCGGGTCCCGCAGGCGGCGCTCGCCGAGGGGAGCGGGTCGCGAGGGCGGGGAGGGACGGACGGGAGAGCAGGGCGCCTCCCTCCGCCCCGGCGCCCGATGCGGTCCCTGCGAGCACCCACCCCGGGAGTTCTCACTGCCGCCCCCTGCCCCCTCTCCCGGCCGCTCCTGCAGCCGGGGTCCTGCACGCACCTCACCTGAGTGTGGGGTGACTTTTCATGCCGGACCAGCCCCAGCACCCGCTTCTCAGCACACCCGGTCCCCGAGCGGGCCAGGTGGTTTCCTGGGGACGGGTGCCGTAGGCACAGCTGGGCTGGATGCTCGCACGCCTGGGTCCGGCCGGCTGCGGGTGGGTGCTCCTGCTGGGCTCGGGTTCAAGTCCTGGCCGTGACACTTGGACCCCTCCACAGCCCGCCCCTCATTTCCCCCCTGTAATAAGATACCTGCAGGGCAGGTTAGACGAGCCACTCGAACAAACGCACCTGGAAGGTAACTGGCTGTTAGCAGGAATAGTCCATGGACACCTGTCACCTTTGTGCTGAAGGACTTTGGGGGACAAGCAGTCCCCCCAAGCAGTGGGGACAATGACCCACGTCACTCGGGGAAGAGAACTCGGTGGGGGCAGCTGTCACTGGGATGAGATGGAGAAGAGTCTTGGGACCACCTATGGCCCTGTGTCCCCATAGCGACCTGCTGCCACAAACACACACACATACAAACATATACACATATGCAGGGACACACATGCTCATATGCACACATTAATATACACATAAACACACATGCACATACACAGACACACAAACATGCTCCTATGCACACATTTGTATGCACACATGTACACACACATATACACGTGGACACCTGCATGCACATACACATACTCATGTGCACACACATATGCAGATATATGTGTACACAAATATACACATATATACATGCACACATGCTCATAAAGACATACATACTCATAAACATATGCACACACACACACCAGAGCCACAGGGAGGCCCAGGGTTCCTGCCTGGGGCTTTGTGGAGGAGAGCGAGGGGCTGGGTTTGGGCGGGCTGTGCGTGCTTCTGTGTCTTGCCAAAATGACTTGAAGCCCTCCTATCTTCTGGGTGCTGTGCTGTGTCTCAGTAACGTCGCCTCCTCACCACACACCCGACCTTTGCAGAGGTGAACCGTGACACTCGTCCCTCGCCAGCGCGAACCCTCAGAGTCTGGCTGGCCCCTCCACATTTCCTTCCCTTGACCACACCCCCGCTCCTTTCCCCAGCTCCTTCCTCTCCCTCCTTCTCTCTCCACCCTCCTGGTCTTCTCTGCTGTTGGTCACCTCTGCCCTCCCCTCCCCGTCCCCTCTAGCACCCTGCTCTGATTCTTGTCACTCTGCTCCAGGCCCCTGGCTGAGTCCCCCAGCCCAGCCCACTCTCCATGCCTCACCGCTCTGATCATGTCAAAACCCCAGCGGGCCACACGCTTTCAAAGTGGATTTTTTTTTGTTTAATTTTTGTTTCATACTAACCTCATTATGGGGATTTTTAAAAGTAATTAATTTATTTTTAACTATGATGTTTATTATTTTTGTAATAATGCAAGGTCTCACTGTGTTGCCCAGGCTGATCTCCAACTCCTGGCCTCAGGCAATCCGACCACTTCGGCCTCCCAAAGTGCTGGGATCACAGGGGTGAGCCACCGCACCCAGCCTTCAAAGTGGATTCTTAGGGAAACAGTTTTCTAGAATACTATACACAGGTGGCGCTGAGGTTTGGAACTAAGGCTGTAAATGCATCCGGGGACCTCTTTCCATTAAGAAAATGCTTTGAATGCTGGAGGAATGTTTACTATGTAGTGGGGTGACTGCCCTGACCCCAAATGGGGTTTAGCCTCTGGCATGATGAGCATGCAGGGAGAGATTGTGGAAGCCCAGCCACGTGTTGCCATGGATTTGGGGTGAGGGGATATTGGTGACAGACTGGCAAGGAGCCGGGTGTTCACCCTGTACCAATGTGTCCTCCCAGGTTTACCTGGTGCCCCCATTAGGGAAGAGGTAGGCCTGACAACGGAGAGGACCAGCTCTTACCACAAAACCAAGGACTAGCCTTGGAATCCTGACAGTCATGATGCGCCTTCATTTGTTTTGGATACAGGGTCTCACTCTGTCGGCCAGGCTGAGTGCAGGGGTGCAGTCACAGCTGAGTGCAGGGGTGCAGTCACAGCTCACTGCAGCTTCAACCTCCTGGGCTCAAGAGATTTTCCTCTCTCTGCCTCCTAAGTAGCTGGGATTACAGGCCTGTGCCAACACACCTAGCTACTTTTTAAAATTTTTTCATAGTGACAGGATATTGCTATGTTGCCCAGGCTGGTCTAGGAACTTCTAGGCTTAAGCGGTCCTCCTGCCTCGGCTTTCCAAAGTGCTGGGATTACAGGTGTGAGCCACCACGTCCGGCCCATAATGTGCTTCTAAGGACCTATGAGCCCCTCTGGCCTGAAAGTCCAACCTGAGTCTTATCAGACCTAGTTTAGCTCTAACTTCCACTTCATAGGCCACATCGAGCCACCGAGTACCTATACCACCGCCAGAGGAAGCAGCAGGGTGACCTGAAGGTTGGATGCCACGCGAGTCCACACCACCCAACCCAGTCCCTTCCACAGTCAGCCATAAAAACAAAGGATGGCCGGGAGCGGTGGCTCACAACTGTAATCCCAGCACTTTAGGAGGCCGAGTTGGGCAGATCACCTGAGGTCAGGAGTTAGAGACCAGCCTGGCCAACATGGTGAAACCCCATCTCTACTTAAAATACAAAAATTAGCTGGGTGTGGTGGTGGGCACCTGTAATCCCAGCTACCTGGGAGGCTGAGGCAGGAGAATTCATTTGAACCTGGGAGGTGGAGGCTGCAGTGAGCCAAGATTGCACCACTGCATTCCAGCCTGGGTGACAGAGCAAGACTCTGTCTCAAAAAACTTAAAAAACAAAACAAAACAAAGGGGGTGGCAGGTTAAAGGTGACTAAGAGATTAAACCACCAAATGCCATGTATGTGCCTTATCGAGATCCTGGTTTTTTGGTTTTTTGGTTTTTTCTGAGACAGAGTCTTTCTCTGCCACCCAGGCTGGAGTGCAGTGGCATAATCTCAGCTCACTACAACCTCTGTCTCCCGGGTTCAAGCAATTCTCCTGCCTCAACCTCCTGAGTAGCTAGAGTGACAGGTGTGTGCCGCCACACCCGGCTAATTTTTTTTTAATTTTTAGTAGAGATGGGGTTTCACTGTATTGGTCAGGCTGGTCTCAAACTCCTGACCTTAGGCGATCCACCTGCCTTGATCTTCCAGAGTGTCGAGATTACAGGTGTGAGCCACCACGCCCGGCCTGGGATCCTGATTTGAACAAGCCCACGTGGAAAAGCCATTTGGGAGCCAACCAGGCAAACGTGGACTGCATAGGACGTGGCATTAGAAAATCAGGGTTGTGCAAAGGCAGTTTATTAAAGTACAGAAAAAAGAGAAAAAAAAAGAAAATCAGGGTTAATTTTGTGAGCTGTGATGATGGCATTGTAGTTCAGTAAAAGAAAATGTCATTTTTAAAAGAAAATGTCTAAAAAAGATTTAGGGGGAAATGTCACACAGACAGTAACTGACTCTAGACTAATTTAGAAAAGACCAGATGAAGCAGACATGGCAGAATGTCAGCGATGGTTAAATACAGAGGCTGGATCCGGCGGCGCGCATAAGGCTACTGTCTGCGCTTCCCGAAGTTGAGACTCTTCATAACAAAGAGTTGTTTTCAGGCCGAGCGTGGTGGCTCACGCTTGTAATTTCAGCACTTTGGAAGGGCGAGGGAGGGCAAATCATGAGGTCAGGAGTTCGAGACCAGCCTGGCCAACATGGGGAAACCCTGTCTCTACTATAAATATTGTTTTAAACTAAAAACAAGTGTTTTATACCAAAAAGGAATCGTTGTTTTCAACTTTTTTTTTTTTTTTTGAGACAGAGTCTCGCTCTGTCACCCAGCTGGAGTACAGTAGCCGATCCCTGCTCACCGCAACCTCTGCTTCCCAGGTTCCAGCTATTCTCCTGCCTCAGCCTCCTGAGTAGCTGGGATTACAGATGCATGATGCCACGTCTGGCTGATTTTTAGTAGAGACAGGGTTTCACCATGTTCCCCAGGCTGGTCTCAAACTCCTGATCTCAGGCAATCCACCCCCGTCAGCCTCCCAAAGTGCTAGGATTACAGGCGTGAGGCGTCTGACCCAGCAGTGTGGGACTTGGGGAGTAAGAACAGGCAGGCAGGGTGGGGGACTACCTGGCTGCTGGGGTGCTCAGGCCCAGGGCACTTCCCTTAGAATGAGGCGAGGTTGGGCCCTGGCTCCCCTTGTAGCTGCTGCAACCCCTGGCCTGGAGGAGGCCTCAGCTGGGCCTGGAGGGTCCACATGGCTGCAGGCAGTGGGCCCTGGGCTGCTTTCCCTTCCCCTGGCCTGTCTGGACACAAGCCTCCTGTGTCCTGGCCCCAGACCAGCTGGCATGGGGATAACCAGCAAGGCTGAGACCCTCATCTGGTTTTCTGCTCCTCCACCCGCCTCTTTCCTCTAAGACCAAATGGGCTTTCCTCTGGCTGCGAAAAGCAAGAGCGAGAGGAACAGCACCGCAGACAGCCTGCGACGGTTCCCAGGACACACACACACACACACACACACACACACACACACACA
>NW_022436988.1:5728218-5729759 GCF_009761245.1 Sapajus apella
ACACACACACACACACACACACACACACACACACACACAACCAGCCGGAGGGACAGGGGTCCCAGCTGCAGCTGAGCCAGCGGAAGATCCGGATCCGTGGTGATCACCTCTGGGAAGGGACTGAACTCTGAGCGTGTGATCGGAAGGGCCTTGAGTCAGGCCTGAATCGTCATTGTCCTCTTCCTCCTCCTCACAGCAGCTGATATTCACAGAACACCTATTTCCAGGCCGGATGTGAGGCGCGCTAGGCGTGTGGGTGTGTGAGCTGGCTTTACCCGGAGAATAGCCGCTGGAGATAAGGAGGCCTGGAGCTTCCTCAAGGTTGTGCAGCTGGCCAATGGCAGAACTGAGGACCGGAGCCCCACTGCCCTGCCTGCAACGGCTCCCAGCAGGAAAATCGTCCACGTCGGGGCTGCCCTGTCTCGGTCCAGCCTGGCTTATGGTCACCTATAGTCAAGAGGCAGGACTCAGCACTGACCCAGGGCTCTAGGAGGAGCTGGAGGAAGATAAGAAACTCCCATGGGGCCGGGTACAGTGGCTCACGCCTGTAATCCCAGCACTTCGGGAGCCCGAGGCAGGCGGATCAGTCGAGGGCAGGAGTTCGAGACCAGCCTGGCCAACATGGTGAAACACCATCTCTACTAAAAATACAAAAACGTGAGCTGGGTGTGGTGGCACACACCTGTAATCTCAGCTACTTGGGAGGCTGAGGCAAAAGAATCACTTGAACTCAGGAGGCAGAGGTTGCAGTGAGCTGAGAACGCACCACTGCCCTCCAGCCTGGGCGACAGAGTGAGACTCCATAAAAAAAGAAACTTCCATGGGCTCTGTGGCACGCCCCTTGGGAGGCTGGAAAGCCTGGCCTGGAGTAGAACCTCTGCACTCAGTGTTCTCCAGTTGCCTTGTTTTGTGCCAGAGCCACTAACTCTAGGATTCTAAAATCGAATGCAGGCATGAATTCACACATCCTGTCCTAGTGACCCCCTAGCACACACACACACCGTCCTTCCAGAAGTCTCAAATAAATGTGTTTGTGCTCTCGGAAAATTCCGCACCATGTGTAACTTCACGTATTAAACAGAAAATCAGAAAGCAATCACGAGAGAAATCTGGCGTGAAGAAAGATTCTTACTGGGGATTCTTTCAACAGCCTTCTCCCAGAACACATTTTAAAATAGGAGTTCACACACCGGAAAGGTGTTTATTGAACAGACTTGCGTCTGCCTGCCTCATGAGAGCAGCATGGTATGCACCGGGGGTGGGGCTGAAGTGCTCTTTTATTTATTTATGTATTTATATTTTTGAGACAGAGTCTCACTCTGTCACCAGGCACCATGTTGGAGTGCAGCGGCGTGACCTCGGCTCACTGCAACTTCCGCCTCCCAGGTTCAAGCAATTCTCCTACCTCCGCCCCCACGCCCAGCTAACTTTTGTATTTTTTAGTAGAAGCGGGTTTTCACCATGTTGGCCAGGATGGTCTCCATCTTTTGACCACGTGATCTGCTCACCTTGGCCTCCCAAAGTGCTGGGATTACAGGCGT
>NW_022436988.1:5729859-5764999 GCF_009761245.1 Sapajus apella
TTTTTTTTTTTTTTTTTTTTGAGACGGAGTTTCACTCTTGTTACCCAGGCTGGAGTGCAATGGCGCGATCTCGGCTCACCGCAACCTCCACCTCCTGGGTTCAGGCAATTCTCCAGCCTCAGCCTCCTGAGCAGCTGGGACTACAGGCACGCGCCACCATGCCCAGCTAATTTTTTGTATTTTTAGTAGAGACGGGGTTTCACCATGTTGACCAGGATGGTCTTGATCTCTTGACCTTGTGATCCACCCGCCTCAGCCTCCCAAAGTGCTGGGATTACAGGCTTGAGCCACCGCGCCCGGCCTGAAGTGCTTTTTTATAACAACAATGAAGACACCACAATGAAGCTGAGTGAGATAAACAGGGCAGACACTGGCATTATTCGGAGGCAAGCCCTTTGCCATCTGGACCCAGCGTCCCAGGTCCCGATCCAGAAGCCTGCGTTCCCTGCCCCACTGGGGCATGGACCTTCTATCGCAGGAGAAGCCGCTCAGATCATGCCAACGAGGGCAGGATCTGATAGGGTAGTGTCTACACCTGCCAAACCCTTGGGAACAACTTCTGCAGCGGCCTGGAATCGAATTGCGCTCGGCTCTTTGTGCCACCAAGGAGATTAACGTCTGTACTGTCAGCATTCTGATCTCAGGGATGTCTGTCGGGGAATTCAACCTTAGGTGGATTCCAGTCTCACCTTTCATCAGAATCACACACACCACACCTGCTGCTGTATTTGCAAAGAGAGAGCCCCAATCTGGGAGCCTGCACTAGAGGCCCAGCCCCAGCCCCACCCCCAGGGCTCACTGTGTGACTTCAGGCAAGTGTCTTAACCTCCCTGGGCCTCAGTTTCTTCCTCTGAGTCATCAGAGTGCTAGAGTCGATCAATGATCCTCAGCTAGTGGCAGTTTTGCCCACACAAGGAACATTAAACGGTGTCTGGCCAGGCATGGTGGCTCACGCCTGCAATCCCAGCACTTTGGGAGGCCGAGACAGGCGGATCACTTGAGGTCAGGGGTTTGAGACCAGCCTGGCCAACATGGTGAAACACTGTCTCTACTAAAAATTAAAAAAAATTAGCTGGACATAGTGGCGGGCACTTGTAATCCCAGCTACTCAGGAGGCTGAAGCAGGAGAATCGCTTGAACCCAAACTGGGAGGTGGAGGCTGCAGTGAGCCAAGATGGTGCCATTGCACTCCAGCCTAGGTGACAGAGTGAGACTCTGTCTCAACAACAAAAAAAAGGGGGCTGGGTGCAGTGGTCCACACCTGTAATCCCAGCAATTTGAGCAGCCAAGGCAGGCAATCTTGAGGTCAGGAGTTCGAGACCAGCCTGGCCAACATGCTGAAACCCCATCTCTACTAAAAATACAAAAAAATTAGCTGAGTGTGGTGGCAGGCACCTGTAATCCCAGCTACTCAGGAGGCTGAGGCAGGAGAATCGCTTGAACCCAGGAGGCAGAGGCTGCAGTGAGCAGAGATTGTGGGCACCACTGCACTCCATCCTGGGTGACAGTGCAAGACTCCATCTCAAAAAAAAAAAAAAAAAAGAAGAAAAAGAAAAAAAAAGTGTCGGGAGACATTGTTGGTTGTTACAGCGGGGCAGGCGCTAGTGGCATCTGGTGGACAGAGGCCAGAGATGCTGCTAAACATCCTTCAGTGCACAGGACAGCTCCCCCACAAAGAATGGCTCTGCCCAGCACATCAGCAGTGCCTGCTGAGAAACCTGCCATGGGCAAACCCAGCCCACTGCTGCCACGATGGTCAGGACGGCCCAACAGCACCAAGATGGCCCCTGACTCTCCATGGGCAGGACTTGAACTAGGAAGGTGGAGAAGGCTCATTGCCAAGCTCACCACAGTCCCTGATGCCTTCCAGGGAGATCTGGTGATATTCCAGTAAGATTCCCTCAGAAATATCCTCCTGCTCTGCAGACACTGGAGAATACATGAGGCTCGGGTGGCTGAGCCCTGAGCATGTGACAGCCAGAGCTGGGAACTCCGTGGGACAAAATGTCACATTGTGGCATCAATGTGACCAAGTCCTGGACCTGCCCTCTTTCCTCCATCCTGCCTTCTTTTTGGTTTCTATATGAGTCCGTTCTCACACTGCTCTAAAGAAATTCCTGACACTGGGTAATTTATAAAGGAAAGAGGTTCAATTCACTCACAGTTCACAGGGCTGGGGAGGCCTCAGGAAACTTACAATCATGGCAGAGGGTGAGAGAGAAGCAAAGGCACGTCCTACATGGCAGCAGACAAGAGAGAGTGAATGAGTGAAGGGGGAAGAGGCCCTTATAAAGCCATCAGATTGCCTGAGAACTCTCTGTCTTGGGCACATGGAGGAAACCACCCCCATAATCGAATCACCTCCCACCGGCTCCCACTCCTGACACCTGGGGGTGATGGGGATTAAAACTGGAGATAAGATTTGGTTGGGGACACAAAGCCAAGCTAAATCGGTTCATTCCATCCTCCCTTTTTCTTTTCCTTTCCCCTTTCCCTTTTCCTTTCCTCTTTTCTTCTCTTTTTTTGACAGACTCTTGCTCTGTTGCCCAGGCTGGAGTGCAGTGGCATGATCTCTGCTCACTGCCACCTCCGCCTCCCGGGTTCAAGCAATTCTCCTGCTTCTGCCTCCCTAGTAACTGGGATTACAGGTGCCTGCCACCATGCCCAGCTAATTTTTGTATTTTTAGTAGAGACGGGGTTTTGCCATGTTGGCCAGGCTGGTCTTGAACTCCTAACCTCAGGTGATCCACCCACCTCAGCCTTCCAAAGTGCTGGGATTATAGGTGTGAGCCACCAAGCCCAGCCTGTTGGTTCTTTAAGAGCCCCAGCCAGCACTTTGGAAGGCCAAGGTGAGCAGATCACATGGTCAGGAGTTTGAGTTCAGCCTGGCCAAGATGGTGAAACCCCATCTCTACTAAAAATACAAAAATTAGCCAGGTGTGGTGGCAGGAGTCTATAGTCCCAGCTACTTGGGAGGCTGAGGCAGGAGAATTGCTTGAACCTGGGAGGCAGAGGTTGCAGTGAGCTGAGATTGTGCCACTGCACAATGTGGGAGTGCAGAGGAGGGGAGAGAAGACGCCAAAGAATGAAGCCCCCAAGGCTCCCGCAGGTCGGCCTGGGTGCTCACCCTGCTCTGTCCTGGTGGTCAGCGTGGGACATGGGGAGCCAGAGCAGGCAGGGCAGGGGACTACCCAGCTCCTGGGGTGCTCAGGCCCAGGGCACTTCCCTTAGAATGAGGCGAGGTTGGGCCCTGGTGACCCTTGCAGCTGCTGCAACCCCTGGCGTGGAGGAGGCGCCTCAGCTGGGCCTGGAGGGTCCACGTGGCTGCAGGCAGTGGGCCCTGGGCTGCTTTTTTGGGCAACAGAGCAAGACTGCATCTCAAAAAAAAAAAAAAAAAAAGAGGAGCCCCAGCAGGATACTTGGAGATGGACGGTCTCGTCTTTTTACCTCAGCTGGCTAACACTACGTGTTCCTTAGATTGAGAGATGTTCAGTACCTATTTTGAGAGACAGAGCAACCAGTATTCTTTAGTTGTTTTTTGTTTTTGTATTTTGGGTTTTTTGTCTGTTTTGTGTTTGTTGTTGTTGTTTTGAGATGCAGTTTCACTCTCGTTCCCAGGCTGGAGTGCAGTGGCGCTATCTCGGCTGTCTGCAACCTCCACCTCTGGGGTTCAAGCGATTCTCCTGCCTCCACCTCCCAAGTAGCTGGGATGACAGGTGCCCACCAGGACGCCTGGCTAATTTTTGTATTTTTAGTAGAGACAGTTTCGCCATGTTGGCCAGGCTGGTCTCAAACTCCTGACCTCAGGTGATGCGCCACCTCAGCCTCCCACACTGCTGGGATTGTAGGCCACCGTGTCCAGCCTGCCTGTTTGTTTTCTGAGACAGGGTCTCGTTCTGTCACCTAGGCTGGAGTGCAGTGGCATGATCTTGGCTTACTGCAACCTTCACGTCCTGGGCTCAAGGGATTCTCCCACCTCAGCCTCACGAGTAGCTGAGACTACAGGCTCTGGCCACCAAGTCTGGTCTACAATATTCTATTGAGTTGTTTAAGAATAAAAATCTGCATGCCTCTTTCAAATCCACAGTGGGAATCAGACCCTGCACAGGAAATGTCCATCATCTCTGGGCCCAGACATGGCACTGGCCAAAAACACGTGCCTGGCAGGGCCGAGCTGCTTTCTGGAAGAACGTCCCAGCCAAGCAGCGCCGCTCTTCTCCAGCTCGCATTTTCTCTTCGGCTTTCTCTTACACTTTTCCAAACCACACAGCTCCTTGGGAGGAATGTTAAAGCGTTTAAAAATGATGCAATAAAAATAAATCACTTGTTCTCGGAAGACAGCCAGTTGGTTATTTAGCCGCGTGTTTCAACTGACTAAATGCTGACACAGGGTGTTACCCGGGCCCCCGTGCCTGCAGACAGGGTGCCTCAGAAAAGACCCTTGTCACGTCCACCAAAGACATCTGCTGCCTGCAGTGGCCAGAAAACCCCTTCCCACTGGGGCTTTGCAAGGTGATGGTACTCTTAGGATATTTCCACACTCTTTTTTTTCTTTTTTTTTTTTTGGAGATGGAGTTTTGCTCTTCTTGTCCAACTTGGAATGCAATGGTGTGATCTCGACTCACTGCAGCTTCTGCCTCCAGGGTTCAAGTGATTCTCCTGCCTCAGCCTCCCAAGTAGCTGGGACTAGCAGTGCACACTACCACGCCCAGCTAAATTTTGTATTTTTAGTAGAGACGGGAGTTTGCCATGTTGGCCAGGTGGGTTTTGAACTCCTGACCTGAAGTGATCCGCCCACCTCAACCTCCCAAAGTGCTGGGCTTACAGGCGCGAGCCACTGCTCCCGGCCCCGATTCCACCTTCTCATAGCACATACCATCTTCAGACAGGGTGTGTGGTCATAGCGCGGCCAGGGAAATCAGAAATCCTCTTAGAGCTTTCGAGCAGCCGAATTTAGCCTAGAATTGTCAAGACAGGTTTGGAGGCTGGAGGAGACACAGCATCAGCATCTGTGTTTGGGAAGTAGCCATACTCTAGGGCTGAGGGAGCTTGGGGGAAGGGGTGTGATGTGGGGTGGGGCTGTGGAGGGTGGGCCTTGCTGGGGGCTCGGGGCTTTGAGGGGATGCTCTAGGTAGCTCTGGGCCTCTGGGAGGGGGTGCAGTCATGGGTGCTGAGGTCTCAGAGGGCACAGCCCGGCAGGTACTCCACAGGCTCAGAGTGTGGCTGATGGGGACCCCACTGCCCAGGGCACAGCCAGGCTGCTGCAGGTGTCCCCATGGCCATGTGATAAAGCTGGGGACACAGAAGCTGGCAGCTGAAGCCCTGGGTGGCTGACCTTGCTGGAACAAAGCCACCAAGAGCAGGAGATAGGAAGTCCCCTTTCCCCTGCACTACCTCCTGTGAGGGCCTCCCACAGGCAGGGCAGAAGAGGCTGGGAGGCATGGTGGGCCCAGCACACAGAGCCGAGGGCAGAGGGCAGGGCTGCTCAGGCCGGGGAGCCGGGTTCCTGCTACTGCCGGTCCTCTCAAGCCAGGACGCAGGCTCCTGGAGGGCTGAGCTCCTTCTCGCTCACGGCTGAGTCCACCCTCCGGGACCCCGGGACGCAGAGCGAAGGCTCCATAAACACAGACCCGAAGCAATGAATAAGTGTGGAATAGAAAAACATCTGCACACAGTGAGGCCCTGGACACGCTCCTGGAGGAGTAGAGAAAGTGCTCCCAGCCAGGCGCAGTGGCTCAAGCCTGTAATCCCAGCACTGTGGGAGGCAGAGGTGGGTGGATCATGAGGTCAAGAGATGGAGATCAGCCCGGCCAACATGGTGAAACCCCATCTCGACTAAAAACACATAAATTAGCTGGGCATGGTGGCGCACACCTGTAGTCCCAGCTACTCTGGAGGCTGAGGCAGGACAACTGCTTGAGCCCGGGAGGTGGAGGCCAGACTAAGAGGAGCCAGGCAGCTAAGACTGATGTGGCTCTGGCTGAGCCCACGTAGAAAGACCCCGGAGACGCGTGGAGTGGGTGGACAAGGGGCAGGCCCGCGCTGGGGACAAGCAGTCATCACACACGTGGGTATGCCTCATGAGCCTAGGAGAGGCTTGGAGCCTTATTGCTAGAACTCTCTGGGAAGTGGGGCAGGCACTGATCGGGAGTCACAAGGTGGAGGGAGGGGGACCGGGTGGGAGGGAACATTATTTCTGCTTTACCTCCTTCATTCGGTTTGAAATTTTCACCATGAGGAAGTACTTTCTTATGATAGAAACCAATTACTTGGCCAGGCATGGTGGCTCACGCCTGTAATCCTAGCACTTTAGGAGGCTGAGGCAGACAGATCGCCTGAGGTCAGGAGTTTGAGATCTGCCTGGCCAGCATGGTGAAACCCCATCTCTACTAAAAATACAAAAATTAGCCCGGTGTGGTGGCGCATGCCTGTGGTCCCAGCTATCCGGGAGGGAACCTAGGACGTGGAGGCTACAGTGAATTGAGATGGCACCACTGCATTCCAGGCTGGGCAACAAAGCGAGACTCTGTCTCAAAACAAAATTACTTCAAAGAAAGGGAGGGAGGGAGGGAGGGAAGAAAGGAAGGAAGGAAAGAAGGAAGGAAGGAAGGAAGGAAGGAAATCAGGGAGGGAGGACACTCAAATTACTAAAAAAGAGGAAATTGTCCCTCAAACCTAGCATTTGTAGTCACACATCAAGTGTGACTCACACAAGTCCACAGGCACAACCTGTAATTTGCACGTGGGGTGGTCTAGAAGCACAGGGCCCTATCAAGACTTGAATGATCTTTGGAAACACAATACCACCATCATCTGAGAACACCCATCTGCAATTTTAAAAGAAAAGGGAGTGATCTGAAGTTATTTACATCTTTGCAGTCTTTCAGTTTTGATTTACCAGGGGAGTATCAGGCAACCATCAGGTAAAGTAACAATTGGTGGCATCTGGTGCCAGGGAGAGGCAGCCTCCTAATAGAAAACACCTGAAGCGGGTGACCAGCCGCCTCCAGGTAAGATCTCAGGAGTTGGGTGAGTGGGTTCAAGCATGTGCACTGAGATGCAAAAGGCAGCGCTTACTGGTATCAGACCTTCCCCTGGGAACACTTGACCGGTTAGGGAAAAACGCTTCCAACGAGCATGTGCGAAACTTCAGTAAACAGACTGCGCATGCGGCGCGCCCCCCCCCCCAAGTCAAGGGTCGGGCAGGGCACTTGGATCTCTCAAGTCACCAGCTTGGCCCTCTTCCAAGGGTACCGTACTTCCTTTCATTCCTGCTCTAAAACTTTTTTTTATTTTTGAGATGGAGCTTCACTCTTGATGCCCAGGCTGGAGTGCAATGGCACGATCTGGGCTCACAGCAACCTCTGCCTCCCTGGGTCAAGCAATTCTCCTGCCTCAGCTTCCCAAGCAGCTGGGATTACAGGCACGCACCACCACACCCGGCTAATTTTGTATTTTAAGTAGAGACGGGGTTTCTCCATGTTGGTCAGGTTGGTCTCAAACCCCTGACCTCGGGTGATCCACCCGCCTAAGCCTCCCAAAGTGCTGGGATTACAGGCATGAGCCACTGCTCCCTGCCTTAAAACTTTTTATTAATAATAAACTTTCACTCTTGCTCTAAAACTTGTGTTGGTCTCTCACCTTGTCTTATGCCCCTCGGCCAAATTCCTTGCTCCAAGGAGCAAGAATCAACTTGCTGCAGATGCATATGGATTCGCCGCTGCTAACATGTATATATTTTAGAGATGGGGTCTTACTATGTTGCCCAGGCTGGAGTGCAGTGGCATAATCATAGCTCACTGCAGCCTTGAATTTCTGGGCTTAAGGGATCTCTGACCTCAACCTCCTGAGTAGCTAAGACTATAGGCACACACTGCCAGGCCCAGCTAGTTTTGAAAAAAGTTTGTTTGTAGAGACAGGGTCTTACTGTGTTGCCCAAGCTGATCTCAAACTCCTGGCCTCAAGTGATACTCCTGGCCTCAAGTGATCCTCCTGCCTCGGCCTCCCAAAGCACTGGGCTTACAGGCATGAGCCACTATCCCCGGCTGCTTTTCTATATTTAAAACCAGCTGTGTATAATCCCAGCACTTTGGGAGGCTGAGGCGGGTGGATCATGACATCAAGAGATCGAGACCATCCTGTTCAACAAGGTGAAACCCATCTCTACTAAAAATACAAAAATTAGCTGGGCATGGTGGCGCACGCCTGTAGTCCCAGCTACTCGGGAAGCTGAGGCAGGAGAATTGCTTGAACCCAGGAGGCGGAGGTTGCGGTGAGCCGAGATCACGCCATTGCACTCCAGCCTGGGTAACAAGAGCGAAACTCTGTCTCAAAAAAAACCCAGCTGTGGTCAGGCGCAGTGGCTCACATCTTCTGTAATCCTAGCACTTTGGGAGGCCGAGGCGGGCGGATCACCTGAGGTCAGGAGTTTGAGACCAGCCCGACCAACATGGAGAAACCCTGTCTCTACTAAAAATACAAAATTAGCTGGGCGTGGTGGCGCATGCCTGTAATTCCAGCTACTGAGGAGGCTGAGGCAGCTGAATCACTTGAACCCAGGAAGTGGAGGTTGTAATGAGCTGAGATCACACCACTGTACTCCAGCCTCGGAGACAGAGCAAGACTCCATCTCAATAAATAAATAAATAATAAGACCGGTGGATTGTCCCAACATTGATAGCCTGGTTGTTGCAGTGAATTATAATTTTGCAAGATGTAGCCATTGGGGGAAAATGAGTAAAGGATGTCTCAGTCTGTTTTCTTGCAATTGCATATGGACCTACAGTTAATCACAATTTTAATTAAAAAATAGATATAAGGCTTTTTCTTCATTATTGTGAAACCCGATTCAATTGCTTCATTTCGGTTTTGCTGTTTTAAATAATAAATGCACCAGCGTGACACTAGTAGCAAACTTGTAATCACACAGAATCCACTTCGGCTAGAAGATCTGGCTTCTGTGCAAAGACACTGGAGTCCCTGTTTTAATTGACTCTGGGTCTTGTGGCAAGAGAAGCTGCACGACATTGTTACCAGCTGAGCACGTGGAAACGCGGCCCATCTCCTCAGCTGACTCCTAATTAGCTTCGCCCTGTGGTCGAAAGACCAAATTCCACAGCAGTGGAGATTATCAAGAGGTGGCCGTTCACAGAATTATAATAGGTCCCTGTCCATGCTCTTCTTGCATAGCTCAGATGTTCTCTATTTTGCTTTCAAAAGCAAAGGGCCTTTCATCCATTCCATCCATTGATCTCTCCACTGAGTCAGCAAAGAGCAGTAGTCCCTAAACCGGGAACACAGCAGCATGTGGGTCCTTCACTAATCTACACCCTGAAAACGTTCTTGAAAAGGTCTCAAGCAAGAAGCCAACTGCTCCCCTTCTTGCAGTCCCAGCAAGTTTCAGCAGCGCCCCAAAGGCTGGAACCAGACAAGCAGGTCCACGCACCTCCATATCCTAGAGCAGGAACCTGGGCCACCCCTGCAGGAATCCCTGAAGATCAGGAAATCGGTTCAGCAGTGTGGCTCATCACCCACACTACGGGCAGGTTTCATCAGTGACATTCCCAGAGGTATTTCCTCTCCATTTCCAGATCACCCACTGTATTAGTCCATTTCCACGAGGCTATAAAGATACTACCCAAGACTAGGTAATCTATAAACAAGGAAGGTTTAATTGACTCACAGTTCTGCACGGCTGGGGAGGCCTCAGGAAACTTACACTCACGGCTGAAGGGGAAGCAGGTGCCTTCCTCGCAACGCAGCAGGAGAGAGAGAAGGAAAAGGAAGGGAAAAGAGACCCTTATAAAACCATGAGACCGTGTGAGAACTCACTCACTATCACGAGAACAGCACCGGGGAAACTGCCTCCAGGATCCAATCACCTCCCTCCGCAAGTGGGGATAACGATTCAAGATGAGACACAGAGCCAAACCCACCTGATCGCCCCGCTCACCCAGCCTGGGGCCTGGAGAGCCCCTGACTTCTCAGTGTCAGGCTCCTCCTCCATAAACAGGCATCCAAGGACCCTCAAGGACTGTCGGTGGCTCCCTCCCTCCTTCCACCAAGCCTTCACCTGGTGGTTGGCCCCAAGGCCCCTGCACGGTCCCTGCCTGCTGCTGTCTTCTGGGTCCCTGTGCGCGCCTTCTCGGAGCTCCCAGCCTTCTTGCCATGCACCTCAAAGTCTGGGGCTGTTTCCTCCCCTCGGGAAGTCTCATCCTTGCACCTGCCCCCACCTAAGCAGGTAGCTCTGAAGTCCCCCCAGTTGGGGTCTCTTATGCTCCTAGGGCTCCTCTCCAATCCACTGCCTGCTGGGGGACGCATCATCAGGAGCCCCACCTGTACCTGGCCGGGCCAGGCCACCATGAAGGCCCATCTCACCTTGCACAGGTCTGGCAGACACCAGCTGGCCATGGCACCACTGAGCCTTCCTCCCCACAGGCTGGCCCGGGCAGCATCTGTTGTTTCCTGCTCTGGCCAACAGGCAAAGAATCCCTCCCTGAGCCCCAGGAAGGGAGGGAAGGTCCAGACTAGCACTGAGACACTGACAGCTTTGGGGCAGGGAGGGCACGCAGGGGAGAGGCCGACGTCAATCCCCGACTCCCCTGCATGGCTCACGGCTTCCCTGCTGTGTGTCCCAGGAGCAGGAGTGACTGCGGCAGGTCGTTCCCTCCATCTTGCTCCACGAGAGCAGGGAAACTGGACACTTGATTCGCTGTCACATCCCCGTGCCCACCGTGGGAGCAGCTGAGGGAGCTGTGGCCTCTGCTGGCTGGGATGGGCCTGCCCGGGAGGCTGCCGGCTGGCTCCTTGTCCCCGCTGTGGGCACATCCCCAGTCCTGCGGTTGGGCTTGGGCGGAGCATCCTATCCTCTGGGCCCCAGGTGGGAAGATGAGGTCAGCCGAGCAGGGCTGGGTTGTCCAATCAGAACTGCAGGAGGGCTGGCCCAGTGGCTCACACCTGTAATCCCAGCACTTTGGGAGACCCAGGTGGGTGGATCACCTGAGGTCAGGAGTTCAAGACCAGCTTGGCTAACATGGTGAAACCCCCATCTCTAATTAAAAATACAAAATTAGCCAGGCACGGTGGTGCATGTCTGTAATCCCAGCTACTCGGGAAGCTAAGACAGGAGAATCGCTTGAACCTAGGAGGAGGCTGCAGTAAGCCGAGATTGTGCCACCGCACTCCAGCCTGGGAGAGACAGATCAAGACTCCGTCTCAAAAAAAAAAAAAAAAAAAAGAAATGCTCTGGCCTATGAATGCAGCCTGAGAAGACTGGACTAGAAGCAGTCCAGCTTCCTTCCACATCCCAGGTGCCCACCCATGCTGTGGCAGGACCTGCCCTTCTCCCTGGGGGAGGGAGGCCCTTCTGACCTCCACCCTCCACACAGCAGCACCTTCTGAGTGTCCATCGCAGCTCGAGGGCTCTGTCAGTCACACAGGGGTAGGAAGGAGAAGGAGACAGACCCGGGGCAAGTCGGTTCCATGAACATCACGGGGCCAGGCAAGGTGCCTTGTGCCTGTGCCTTTTGGGAGGCTGAGGCAAGAGGATTGCTTGAGCCCAGGAATTTGAGACCAGCCTGGCCAACATGGTGAGATCCCATTACTACAAAAGATAAAAAATAAAATGTAAAATACATCTCATAGCATTGCACAAAAGTCTGTGCGGGGACAAGTGGGGCGAAGGGAGGCTGGCCAAGCCCCCACAAATGTCTTCTTGGTCGAGCTTCCTGAGTTCTCCTCGAGGTGCGGGAGCATCCCAGGCAGAGGAAACAGCAGGAGCAGAGGCTGGAGGTGAGGAGAGCAGTGTGGCCACCCAGGGACCTGTGTGGAGCTCCCACTGCCAGGTGACACTCAGCAAGCTCAGATCCTTTTGCAAATAACCAGGCGCTTCGAGGAGAGAGATTAGTCCAGATTCCCTGGGAGCTTTAGACTTACAGAGTCAACAAAGAATAAATTAATGCATCACTCTCTGCTCCTTCAGAGAACATGTGTCTGCCCGGACCAGCTGCACCTCTGAGGCTGGGATGAGAGGGAGCAGCTGAGGACCCAGAGTGAGCCCGAATGAGTGACTCCAGGGGCCAAGTGAGACTGGACAGCAGGGAGTGTGCTCGCCACCCATCATGACCCTCTGGCCTTCCCATCCAGCCACTTCCCACACTGTGGGCCCCCCAAGCCCTCCTTGCTCTGGGAACAGCAGGGAGGCTGAAGCCAGGAGGTTGTCAGGTATGCCATGAATCAACCTGGGCAGAAACGTAGAACGGAGACAGGAGCAGGCGGGCAGGAGGGAAGACCTGGATGGCCATGGGGCAGGTCAGGGCAGGAGTGGCCTGAGCCCATCACTGGGCACCTCACTGAGACTACATGAGGGCTTTGTCAGCTGCCCCGTCCCCCCAGGGCAGAGAATGTGGGCAGCCCAGGCAGGGCTGACCTGACGCCGACACCCTCAGCGCCCAACCCTTCCAGCTATGCCAGGGGAGGCTCATCGAGCGGTGGGGAGAGAAGTGGGGAACAGGCCATGACTCACTGAAGGTCTCCAGAGTCTTCTCCCCACCAGCCGTGGAGCCTTCTGGAAGCATTCGGTCCATGTGCTCCTCTGATGCTGCCGGAACTAGGGGCTGGCACCTCCCGCACAGCAGTCAGACAGCCTGTGTCTGGAGGGGCGGGTGCCAGGCCTAAGAAAGCAGCAGCCATCCAGGAAGCTGAGCCCCGTGACCAGCCCGTCCCACTCCCTGACACCTCCTCCTCTCCTACAGAGCCTCCACGCACAGCTCACGATGGCAATCCGGGCACGGATCCTCCCGGGAACTGCACAGGTGCCGGATTCCGCCCCATCAGGGACGCAGAGGGTGGGCACAGCCCAAGCACCACTCCACACTACTACCCACGGCAGGGGCTTGAGGAGGTGGCGTCCTCCCTTTAAGGAAGAGCTTATTCTTCTTCATCCAGAATAATGTCTGACCACACATCTGGGAACCCCATGGTCCAGTCAAGCTGACACATAAAAGTACTCAGGTAAGGATGGGCTCAGTGGCTCACGCCTGTAATCCCAGCACTTTGCGAGGCCGAGGCAGGTGGATCACCTGAGGTCAGGAGTTTGAGACCAGCCTGGCCAACATAGTGAAACCCCATCTCTACTAAAAATACAGAAACTAACCAGCCATGGTGGCAGGTGACTGCAATCCCAGCTACTCAGGAGGTGGAGGCAGGAGAATCACTTGAGCCCAAGAGGTGGAGGTTGCAGTGAGCTGAGATTGTGCCATTGCACTCCAGCCTGGTGACAAGAGTGAAACTCTGTATCAAAAAAAAAAAAAAGGACCCAGGTAACACACCAATGGACAATGCACACAGGCTGGAGGATTTCCCCCTGTGGCTCTGAATCCAAGGGCAGAGCTGAAGGGGCCAAAGCTGTCACTGCCCCATCTCTGAGAGTTTCAGCCAGGTTACAAGAGACACAGGGTTGTGCCGGGGAGGAGTGGCTCTTGGCAGAGCCGGGACCACCTCTAGAGGGCTCCACCTTGGGGAGCTGTTGCTTGGCTTCACTCTTGGGTGTGAACCAGCTGATATGGTTTGGATCCATGTCCCCTCTCAAATCTCATTTTGAATTGCAATCCCCAGTGTTGAATGTGGGGCCTACTGGGAGGTGACTGGCTGGTGGCACTCTCATGAATGGCTTAGCACCATCTGATACGGTTTGGCTGTGTCCCTACCCAAATCTCATAGTCCCCACCTGTGGTGAGAGGGACCCAGTGGGAAGTAATTGGATCATGGGAGCAGTTCCCCCATGCTGTTCTCATGATAGTGAGTTAGTTCTCACGAGATCTGAGGGTTTCATAAGGGGCTTTCCCAGCCTCCACGCTGCGCTTCTCCTTCCCGCCGTCATGTGAAGAAGGATGTGTTCGCTTCCCCTTTCGTCATGATTGTAAGTTTCCTGAGGCCTCTGCAGCCATGCTGAACTGTGAGTCAATTAAACATTTTTCATTTATAACTTACCCAGTCTTGGGTATGTCCTTTTAGCAGAATGAGGATGGACGAATACACCATCCCTTCTTGATATGGTATAGTGAGTGAGTTATCAAGAGATCTGGTTGCTGAAGTGTGGCAACCTCCCCCTGCTCTTTCTCCTGCCTTCCAGCAGGAGTGAAAGCTCCCTGGGGCCTCTCCAGAAACAGATGCCGCCATGCTTCCAGTAGCCTGCAGAACGGTGAGCCAATGAAACCCCCCTTTTTATTGCATTTTAGGTTTTGGGGTACATGTGAAGAACATGCAAGATTGTTGCATTGGTACACACATGGCGGTGTGATTTGCTGCCTTCCTCCCCATCACCTATATCTGGCATTTCTCCCCATGCTATCTCTCCCCAACTCCCCACCCCTCGCTGTCCCTCTCCTATTTCCCCCGACAGACCCCAGCGTGTGATGCTCCCCTCCCTGTGTCCATGTGTTCTCATTGTTCAACACCCACCTATGAGTGAGAACATGTGGTGTTTGATTTTCTCATCTTGTGTCAGTTTGCTGAGAATGATGGTTTCCAGGTTCATCCATGGAAACCACTTTTCTTTATAAATTACCCAGGCTCAGGTATTTCTTTATAGCGATGTGGGAGCGAACTAGTACACCGGCCTGGCAAGGTGGAAAGGGCAGGGCTTGGCAGCCAGACAAGGGCTTAACTTTCAACTTGGGACTGAACATGCACTCAGCGAAAATGAGATGGCTCTACACATGGAGCCGCAGGGCTCCCCTTGTCTCTGCAGCCCCTGTTCTCTCCATCAGGAGTGACACCAGGTCTCTTGTCCCTCACTGGTTCTGAGAAAGAGCCCTGAGAGGGCAGACAGCAGGTTCTCTCTCGTGTCTCTAATCAGACATAACATGGCTGGGGGCAGTGCAAAGAGACACAGTAAGGGCTCATGAGTTTTTTGTCACTGTCAAAACTGGGTCCTGCTGGCAGGTTCTTAGGCCCAAAGGCAAGGTGGGAGTGGGAAAGAGTCTGGCTGCTTCTATTTGAAGGCAGGACAGGTCACAGACAGCACACCGCAGGGGACAGAGCTTTCACTGGAGCCACCTCAGATTCTCTCCTGGAGAAGAGAATCGACCAGGAACATGGAAGCTGCTGTCCTCGGCATAGCCACCATGCACACCGGACCAGACGCTAGCCAGTGCAGGGCACATCCCCGGTGGCATCTGTGCCACAGGTCACAGCAGCCCCATGATTTGGATAGAAGAAGAAAACCTGGGCTCCTAAGTAAATTACCAGTTACTTTTCTCCAAGGCAAACTAACCTAAAGCCGTTAACTAAAAACAAAAAACAACCGAACAATAACAAACCTTTTTATTGTAAAAACAAAACACAGAAATGCACAAGCTGCACAGAGGACCCCAAAGCCAGGGCTGCCCAGACCCCACACCACACCACAGGCTCTGCCTTGGGAGGAGGCACCTTCCGAGACTGCTGTGAGGATTACTTCCTTGTATTTTAAAATTTACAATAGATCTGCTGTAAAAAAAAAAAAAGAAAGAACTGGGTGGGGCATTTCCTACAAATTAAAGAGACTGAACTTTCTGGCTAGGCGTGGTGGCTCATGCTTGTAATCCCAACACTTTGGGAGGCCGAGGTGGATGGATCGTTTTAGGTCAGGGGTTCAAGACCAGCCTGGCCAATACAGTGAAGCCCCTTCTCTACTAAAAATAAAAATTAGCCGGACATGGTGGCACACACCTGTGGTCACAGCTACTAGGGAGGCCCAGGCAGGAGAATCGCTTGAACCCAGGAGATGGAGGTTGCAGTGAGCCGAGATCGCACCGCGGCACTCCAGCCTGGGTGACAGGAGACTTCATCTTAAAAAAAAAAAAAAAAAAAAAAAAAAGGATAAAGGGCCTGAGCCTTCTGACTTCAGCTTCCCATAATGCAGTCCAACAGCTTCCTTGGCCTCTATATTTCTTGCAAATTGGCACCTGGATTCAGAGACTGGATCTACTCAGGTTGGATCATAAAACTCTGGCAAGACTGTGTAGATCTCTAAGAGACACAGGGCATCTGGTTGTCCTTTTGTGTGTGTGATCTTAGCAGCTGATGCTTAATACCTATGTCTTATTTATTCATTGGGATTGCAGAATGATGTTACTCTATCAGTTTTATAGTCATTAAAAGTTGGAATAATTTTATAGGTACTAATCTTCATATGCTATGCATTTAGGAAAGGTCAGGATACATGCTTGCTTCTTATTTACCAGTTTTCAAAGTAATTGGTTTGACCTATCATCCAAAATTGTTATATATTAAAATTACAAACTTATGAATCTTAACATTCAATGGCGTCCTGCGATTATTATAAGACAATGAGAATTGGGACAAGTTGAACTCATCCTGTTCCTGGCCAGTGAAAGCCTCTTTGAGTTTGCTACTGAGTCCTTTTGACGTGACCTGGCCTGTATCAGTGCCCTTTATACTTAAGAGGTCAGTTTTGCTGGATGTAAAATTTTTGGCTTACTCTTTCCTTGAAAAATCTATATTTTCTCTTGGCAGAAAGCTCAGTCCTCAAAAAGCCTGATTCCCAGAATGCCCTAAGGACTTCTTCAAGTCCAGCACTTTTGCTAAAATATCCTTGGTGTTGCTCCTTCTCAGGCCCTCGCTCCTTCAATGGCACCCATGTGCTGGATCGCTTATTTTCAATAGCCACACTCTGGAAGGCTTTCCATCCTTTTCTTTTTTTGATTTATAAAATCATCCTCATTTTCACTTGGCATTGTTTTTCACTTTGCATTCCAAGTTGCCTCAATTTCTGAAAGGATTCCTGCATTTCTAATTCCTTCTTGAGTTCTGTCACTTCATTTCTGAGTTTCTCTGATTACGCCTTTCACGTTGCATATCATTTTCTTCATGGTTTTTAGTACATTTTAAAAATTGTTTTTAGGCTGGGCGTGGTCGATCACACCTTTAGTCTTAGCACTTTGGGAGGCCGAGGTGGGAGGACTGCTTCAGTCCAGAAGTGTGAGAGCAGCCTGGGAAACACGGCAAGCTTTCTTTTAAAACAAAGTAAAAAACGGGCAGGCACGGTGGCTCAGACCTGCCATCTTGGCACTTAGGGAGGCTGAGGTGGGTGGATCACGAGGCCAGGAGTTCAAGACAAGCCTGACCAACATGGCGAAACCCCATCTGTACTGAAAGTACAAAAATCAGCGCTGGGCATGGTGGTGCACACCTGTAGTCCCAGCTACTCGGGGGACTGAGGCAGGAGAATTGCTTGAACCCGGGAGGCAGAGGTTCGACGAGCAGAGATCGTGCCAGGATACAGCAAGACTGGGTCTCAAAAAATAAAAGTTTTTAAACGTGTTTTTTTGGGTCTGTTTTGCAGGCACCCCTTCTGGCTTGCTCTCGGTGGTGGTGGGAGTACTATTCTGCTCCCTATTCTCAGCCTTCTACAGATTTGACTTTGCTCTTTTCCTGATGCTCATTTTTATGGAAAAGTATTTCATAAACATTCAGAATGGAGTATGCTTTAAGAAACCTGCTCTAACGCTGCGGTGCTCCCTCCCTGTTATTTTGTGACATGCTTAAAACATCGTGTCCGTTTGCTTTCATGGCTGCCCTGCCCATAACCCTCCCAGGCGCTGTGTGGACCCAGCCTCCACCCTGCTTGACTTTCTTCCACTCCAAGCAGTGGAACGTGCTTTACTTCCTCAGCGAGTGCCTTCCAGAAGTGAGCCCTGCCAGGTCAGTCCAGGGAGTCCAGAGGGCCTTAGTCTGCTCCCCTCAATCCAATCCTGTCCCCAACGTGGCCTCTGTACCCCAGCCTCCAGGTGCACCCCAGCTGGCCTGTGTCACCTGCTGAGCGCACACTGGCTGCTGTGCCTCCCACTGGTGTTCATGGGGCCTCATGGCTTCTCCTGCTCTCCCATCCATCAGAAGTCTTGCATGGAACCTCTGCTTTCTCCCCCAGGCACGGATAACCTACGGGTCGGGTAGGTCTTGCGACTATTGGTGCTTTACCCCAACATGCCTCTAGTTTGGGGTTTATGGGGCTACTTTATCACCTAGTTTTGCTCTAAATGATGTCCATAGGTTTTTCTTATTGTTGTGCTAAAAAACATGTAACCAGCACTGCCATTTGAACCATCTGAAAGCCAGTCCAGTTGTCCACAGGTTTTAGGTTTTGCAGTCTACATCTTCCCAGCCACGCTGGCTTTCCAAAGCCCCAACTTTTCCAGCAAAACTGATTCAACTGATTTGTTTCATGATGACATTAATAAGAATGCCTCCACCACGACCCCAGAACCGGAAGACAACCTACGGTTTGGGCTCTGCCGAAGTTCTACAGAGATGGGGAATTGCCGGGTGCGGTGGCTGGTACCTGTAACTCCGGCACTTTGGGGGCTGAGGTGGACGTTATCACCTGAGGTCAGAAGTTCGAGACCAGCCTAATATGGTGAAACCCGAGATGGAGTATTAAAGGAAACATGATATATTTGAGAATAATCACATTGGCCACACATGGTGGCTCATGCCTATAAGCCAATGGCCCCACAGTGCCCGGTGAGTGGGGGCACTGGCTTCTGCACCAAGCTGCCCTGAGCTGCTTTCCAGCCCACCCTGTGCTTTGGCAAGCCAGCAGCCTGCTCTGCCCACTGGGCTATGAGCCCCTAAAGGCCCAGGGGCTTGCAGGGGAGTGGAGATAAGGTAACTTGGACTTCCAAAGGTCCACACCTATTTTATTGTTTTGGAGGCACCTGATTAAAGCAATCCTTTTTATTTAGAAAGAAACAACACAGCAGGGATCGCACCATCACGGTGATGTTTGATCTGGCTGCGTTTAAGAAAAACCACATCATGTCTTCCTACAGAAGTGAGGATCACAAAAACTGGGTTTGCTTCTGCGTCAGCAAACATACGGCTGTGACCTGAGGACGGTCCACTCACCTGTGAAACAATGCCACACAAGCGAAAAGCTTCTCTTCGACTCTGGAACATCAGTACTCTGGCTTCAGACGCTCTCTTCTTTCTTCAATCTCTAAATTCTCCCAAGAATTTCAAACTGTTCAAGGAAAACTATTGTTTCATGATAAGAAAAAGCCATTCTTTTCTTTAAACAGTTCACATTTATTATTGATAACAATAAAAAAATCTTTTAAAGACTATCAGTATTGTATTACCAAGAGTGAGGTAATATGTTTACAAAACATTTACAGAAGTTGATATGCAAATCACAAATTTAGGAAGGAAAGTGAATAAAGACTAGTAATAGGGGGGAAATCAAAGAATCATTAGTACTAAGAAATGGGAAATGACAGCAGCATTTTAAAAGAGCGGCAAGGTACTAAAAGTAGAGACAGGATGCAAATGGCATACTCAGACCGCAGCTGCCCTAGACTTCCCTGCCAGGGAGAGCGGGACTGGGTTACTCAGGAGACCCTGGACCCTGTGAGCATTTGTGCAGTCATGTGCTGGGGGCTCTTAAAGATGCACTCAATTCTCTGGGGATGAAAGAGTACCACTCCCAAATCAACTTAAAAAGAACAGATCTTCAGCCTGGGAGGGGCAGGGGATGGCTGCAATTCAAACAGTTCTATAAACATCTCTGGGCACATGAGGACTGTTGAACGAAGCATTTTCTTGGCAGCTGTCAGCAAAATCGCCATCTGAGACACAGAGAAAGAGAGAAAGAAAGAGAAAGCAGGGACCATCTTCAGGTCCTTGTGATTTGGGAACAGGAGGCACCAAGTGGGGGCAGCACAGATGCGCTACTAGCCCTGCAGCACTTCCTGGAAGCAACGCTTCGGGTACAACTGAGGAGCTGGATCTCTAAAAGCAAACACACAAACGTGGACCAAAGGCAGGTGACCACCATGGAGGCCCAGGACAGCTACAGTGTGCAGGGAGCCACTGGGGCTGACCTGACCGGGCGAGAGGGCTGCTGGGTCCCTCCCCAGCCCTCCTGATCCCTGCACAGGGCACACACGGCCTCCACACAGCCCTCCGGTGACGCAGCGTTGAGACAGCACCACCAGGATTTCCACGCTTACCACGCAAATGGGTGACAACCACATGGGGTTTGGCATGAAACACGGCCTCTGCTGCACAGAGACACACGCTGCATGTCTTTACCATGGAGGCCACCCCTATGCGGCTTCCAGACAGATTCTCAA
This sequence comes from Sapajus apella, assembly GCF_009761245.1. Classification (NCBI taxonomy): domain Eukaryota; kingdom Metazoa; phylum Chordata; class Mammalia; order Primates; family Cebidae; genus Sapajus; species Sapajus apella. The sequence continues at coordinate 5,749,995 of NW_022436988.1, forward strand.
ATCACCTGCTCTTCCCATGAAAAGCTGAAACATAAGGGCCTGTGCCAGATACAGCAGGCTTTAAAATCAGGAATTAAACAGAAAATGTAAAAGGCAAACAAATCCCGCATTCTGATTTGCTTCTGTAGACTCCTTTGTTACTCAAACTAAGTTTCTACACGCCCCGTCCCCCCAGCACCCGTCATGCACACATGCACACACACAGCACATGCACGCACACACACACTTGAGTCCATCATTCCCTGTACAAAGAAGCAGGGCTCCTACAGGCCACACGCCACCCTGGCGTGGATGTGGCAGATGCTGCTTAGCTATGAATAAGACCCTGTGGACGTGTCAAACGGCAAGTGCGACTTGCTGGTTCCCAGACGGCCTCTGGCGGCCACAGGAGGACACAGAGGAGATGCCTACGCTGAGCTGACTGCAGGTGAGGGGGCGACGCGCGGAAGGAAAAAGGGCAGGAACCCCCCCACCCAAGTTCACACACAGAAAAATCCAGCTTAAAAAGTATTAAAAAGATTTGAAAAGGAGGAGAGAGGAAGTAACGTTGAATGATGGCAGCATTTTCCTGGAGTCACCCGGAGTCCCCGAGAGCCCCTCCTGAGCCCCCAGCCCCACTTCAGGACAGCACGTGGAGTGGGGGGGTCTGCCCACAGGACAGGGTGCTCCTCAGGTGGCCTCTGAATCCTCAGAGGAAGAAGGACCTAAGTCCACAGACCATCTCGACTGTGACAGGAGGCGTGAGGGCCACGATGCAGCCTGGGGGAAACGTGCTGGCAGCTTCTGTCCCAGGTGAGGAGGGGCCATCTCTTGAGGATGTCACAGGAATTCATTCACTAACGGACAATGCAGAGTTCGTTGGAAAAATTTTTTGCATCAACATCTGGGACCGCATCAATCTTTTAACTGGTATAAAAGCTACTGTTCTTTCAAGAGAGCCCTTGTGCTCTGGTTGGATTTTATGCACAACGTAACAAAATCTATGGCTATTGAGTTAAGTTAGGATCAGAGTTAAAACTACCTGCCAACAGAGTTTTGGGATCACATGACTACGTTTACCATCTGGAGAGCTATTTGCTATCTAGAGGTGAGAGGAGTCTGTAAAATGTCACGCTGGGTGGGCGGGCGGGCGGGCGCAGCTGGCTGTTGGAGGAGGGTCGGCCATCCCCTCTGCACACTAGGCGCAGGCGGCACGGCACTACCTGGAGATCATGGAGCTGGAGTGGGACTGGCTGGAGGAGGTGGTGGCAGCACTCAGCTGCGAGAAGCCGCTGTGGCTGGACTCCAGGCTGGTCATGGAACCTCTGTAACGGCACAGGGCAGGGCGAGGTGAGGACTACCCTGCCCGCCGCCCGCCGCCCGCACTCCTGCTGGACTTCATGGCTCACCCTGCTCTCTGCTCACTTGTCATCCCCATCAGCACTTGTAAACGGGGGATGGACATGAATAACCACCGCGGGACCAGCTTCCCACAGCCTGCACGCAGACGGCATCATGAGCTAAAGCAAAGGCAAAGTTGCTCGTCCCTGACACTCTTCCCTCTGCGGACATGCAGGGAGTCACAGTGCAAACAAATGACCCCAGAGCCACTCCCTCTGCCCTCCCCCTCCAGCATCCCTGAGACCGGCCGACACTGCCTATCCTGCACATGGCATGGAACTGAACACACCTGCTGCCCCGCCCAGCTCTCTGGCAGCACCTGCGTGCTGATCCTGTACACGGCACAGGACTGCAGCCTACCCCCGCCCCACCCAGTTCTCTGGTGGCACCTGCTGCAGCAAGGCAAGGGCAGCCGTACCTGAAATCCTCGGAGCCGATCACCTCAGTGTAGTACATGACTTTGCACTTGTGCGAAGAGACCTGCAGGGACGCGAGCACATCGTCCACCCGGGGCAGGCTGCTGGCGGCGCATGCAGGCATGCTGTGGAACTTCCACTGCAGGATGTAGAAGCCCGGCCACCTGGTCACATGGGAGCCCTAAAACAAGGAAGGCAGTGGCAGCTGGCGGCAACTCACTGCTTACCCCCAGCCTAAAGCAGGTCTGACAAGAGCCAAGGGGTCTGTCTGCAGGATTTCATGTAGCTACAGGACCATCTCAACGCGATTCAGAACCTGCTATTTTGCTTCACCAACAGGTGGGATAATGTCCTTCTCTCCACTGAGTGTGGTCACTCCCGGGTGCTGGGAAGGCTACAGGAACAGACTCCATGTCTGTGGCCCTAATGAGGCCACCCCCACCCCACCTCCACCTAGGGAGGCAGGAGCCTGGAGGGATGGCAGCGCCGAGCTAGAGGGAGGGCTCAGCACAGCTTCTCTGAACTGGGCCTCATCTTCTCTGACATGCTGCCAATCATCCAGCATGTTCGGGGCTAAAGGCACATCACCTAAATTGAGACATCAATCCACAAAAATCACTGTCTCCATTCATTCTGAAATTCATGACTGTGGTAATATAGCTTAGAGGTTCATTTTTTTTTAAACTTGATAAAATATTCTTTTACTCTGCCTCTAAAACCACAGAAACACTGACAAGGCTTACCTCTGAAAACTGAAAAGGCAGCAAAATGCTGCATCTATTATGAAGGCCAGAAGCACGCTCCGGCCCCCGCCCCCGAGAACTACTGTGAGTGCAGGCACCCAAAATAACGGGCCACAATGTTAAAAGGAACTGAAAGCATTTGAAACAAATTAGAAGGTTTGGTAATGAGAGTTAATAGCTCCCTAAGTACTCCTTCCTCTCACTTCTATTTAGGGTGATTTTCCTTTGAAAAAGACAAATGCAACCCGGTGAAATGAGGCCTGGGGGAAGGTCCTCTGAAGCCCAGCTGGCCCTGTGCATGCCATGCCTTCCCTTCCTGTCACATGCTGCTTTGGGGAAAAGTCACAGATTCTGTCCAAAAGCACTGCTAGGCTTGACCTCTTTCCTGTGAGACCCGCTCGGCTTCCCAAGTCACTCTGCTCCTCAGGCGAGCTGCTCCTCTGCAGCCAGCGTCTCAAAAGCTACACAGGCTGCTCAAGGAGTGAAGCAAAAACTCGTACTCAAGACATAGTCGCCCAGCTGCTCAGTCACGGACGCGCGATTTGACGTGAGTGTGATTTTACCTGCACGCTTTCTCCTTCTTTGCAAATCAGAGGCGATTCCACCATGCTGTAGTCGCGGCCCAGCTGCCAGACTTTGTCTATGAGCTGCACATTGTTCCCGCCTGGAGAGGTGATGCTGTGGGCCCCCAGGGAGTCCTTTTTGGGTGGCTGTGGCGACCTCTTGGAGTGATAGATGTTGAAGACAATGTCCCCTTTGCACACGTCAAAATCCCAAGTGATGACTGAAGAGGCATCCACAATCTGAACGAGAATCTGAAAAAGAGACAGCGTCAGGCAGCCACACTCCATGAGCACAGGCCATGTGCTGACGCACACCATCCCCTCCAGGGGCTCCAGGCCCAGGTGCCAAAGCTGGGGAGGGAAAGGCTGCATGGGCATGGGCGGATCTCTTTGCCCAGAGTCACACCACCATCTGTCTTTCAACCGCTGGCTTCTGCCACATGTCGTGCACCAAGCTCTGTGCTCTTTGTGACTTGCACCTACAGGCCCAAGAGCTCCCGTACACCATCTTCAGACACATGTGAAGAGACCAACCAGGTCTCAGTGTAACACCAAATGCTGAGCTTGTACATGAGTGGTTCAGAGGACTGGCCTGGGCTGGAGAGCAACAGAAGGCCCTGGAAAAGGTGAAAGCTGAGGGAACAGAAGGTGGGGGAGTCTCAGGACAGTGTTCCTAGCAAGGGGAAAGTAGGGGCACGGCACCAGGCCTGCCGTGTGAGGCTGGCACCAGAGCAGTGGCGAGGCTGGTGAGTGGGATGAGCCCCTGGCATGGTGGAGGAGGGGGTGGGTGGTCAGCCCCCCGGGTGCTGAGAACCAATCGAAAACCTGAACTTACACGGTGCCGACAGAGCTTCTCAGCAGGCAATGATCAAAGTTAGTTTTAAAGATTAGTGTGGGAGGAACATGAGAATTAAAAGCAGCTGTGCAGAGTTCTGCATTCACTGAAAACTCCGCCTAAGGAAGCGGCAGAGCCAGGCCCACGGCCCTCTGCCCTGGCGCCTGCTCGTCAGCCCACTGCGTGCCGTCGCTGTGCCATTCAGCACTTGGCTGCTCTGCAAGCCAGGCTCCTTTGCCAACCCCACCACTGCCACTTCACCACTGAAACGCCACTCTAGAATGCCCTTCCACAGCAGATTCGATGAGGTACAAGAGTCCTGTCTAAGGACGGCAGGCGGCACTACGCAGCACGGCCCACTCTTCAGCAAAGCAGCTCCCCAGGCAGCTGCAGCCGGAGACCCTAGCCCCTGTGCTGACAGGCGCCTCTTTGCTGCACTCACAGCTGGGGCCTCTGCTCCAGCCTGCATTTAGGTTTGTTACCATCTCGGGTCTATGCTTTATTTAATACCCAATGCAGAGCTGAGGTTTTGACCACATGGATGTTTACAGATGCCCCCTGATTCACATGAAACCCACTGCACCCCAAGTTCCTGAAACATGGACAAGAGTGACCGCACGTACTCAACAATGAGTACTTAACAATGAGTACTCAACAAGGACCTGGCCTCCTGGAGCCTGCCCTCCAGTTAAGAAATTAAGACAGAGAATCCTCAAGATGTTAGGAAACGTGAGATTCCCCTGTGTATCTACAAGGCACACCAAATCTGTCTCTGCTTTTTCAAACCATGGCAACAGTGTTCTCTGATCCACCTGCCAGGTGAGGCGCTCAGGAAGACAGTGCAGCAGAAGCCACTGGCAGACAGCTGACCCACATGCCACCATGGCAGGAAGCAGGCTGGCGTCAGCACCACTGCCTGAGTCAGCACCATAGCCTCACCGAACACCTGCTCCGCACAGAGCCCCACCATCCTCTCCAGCAACTCTGGGCCATGAACCTGGCCCTTGAGCTGAGAAGGGAGATTCCGCTGCAGGCCCCTCCCGCTTCAGGTCACTCGTGATGCTACAGGACAAACACAAAGCGTGCATAGGAACACGGAAAGCTCCTGCTTCTGCACCAAAAGTAATAGCAAGAAAGGAACACAGACTTACAGAAATCAGAAAATTCCCCAAATATCTATAAATAACCAAAACCCAGTCAAGAAAGTAGCAAATGAGCCAGGCACAGTGGCTCAGGCCTGTAATCCCAGCACTTTGGGAGGCCCAAGCAGGTGGATCACCTGAGGTCAGGTGTTCGAGACCAGCCTGGCCAACATGGTGAAAATGTCTCTACTAAAAATACAAAGATTAGTCGGGTATGGTGGTGGGTGCCTGTAATCCCAGCTACTTGGGAGGCTCAGGCAGGAGAATCACCTGAACCCAGGAGACGGAGGCTGCAGGGAGCTGAGATCATGCCACTGCACTCCAGCCTGGGTGACAGGGCAAAACCCCATCTCAAAAAAAAGAAAAAGAAAGAAAAAAAAAACAGTAGCAAATGAAACTTGTTCAGTATAATCAAGAAATAAACTAAGTTCAGGAGTTAAGTGCTTCAACAAGGAAAGATGAGTTACTCCTATCTCTGTGCTTGGTGTCTTTAGTAAAATGGAGGTCAAGAGATCTAATTTCCTTTCCAGGCACTCTGATCAAGCACTTTTCTATTCTGAGAGACCTGTTCTTCCTTGTCGACATTTACTGAAACTAGGTATCAAGTGTCAACAAAAGCCTAAAGACAAAGACCAGAAAAACAAGCACTGTTCTCAAGGAAAGACTGTCAGAAGCCCTGCAGGGGTGGGAGGACCGGCTGCCCGGGCGCCTTTGGGTGCAGGAAGGTGGGTGTACCTCGTGGGGGGCTCCTTTGAAGACGCTTGCAGACTGGTAGATGGTCTCAGTCCAGAGCTTGAGGTCTTCATTCTCTAGCTCTTCTGCAGTCCGGTACAGAGATTTGGGGACCAGTCCACCCTCTGGCACTTCGCACTGGAAACAGAAACGGCAGTGAAAACTGTGCAAACACAAACCAACCGCACGAAACACAGCCGCGGCCACCAGCCAGCACCATCCCGCTGCGCTCCACTCCCGGAAGTTGCCGAGAAGATGGAAAACACTGGCAGGGGTGTAAGATACTCTGCACTGCCGAGCGGTATGTTTTTAAACCACTTCAACATGTATTTCACTTTGCAAAGATGAGAACAAGTCAAAGCTGATTTACCACAGAATCATAGCAACATGTGTGAGGCACTACACCCAATTACTAAAGATGGCTCATTTAAGCATGCGGAGTATTTCCGTTGCCCCGTAGAGGAAGAGCATTACTTTAAGAAGAGTTTTGCTCTCAATAGCCACAGGCACTATTTTTATGCTATGAAATTATAGTCAAGATATAGCATCAATGAATAATGTTTTGTGTCTCAAGTCAAATGACTGGTCTGTAACACCAGACAAAACCTAACGAAGAACTTCTGGATTTGCCTGAAACAAGTTGAATTAGAATTTGTACATATCGTAAATCTCCTAATTAACCTTGAGACAATGACTCCACACTAAAGTCCATAAAATCCAAGTCCTCCCTCTGTCATCAGCCCTAGGAAGCAACTACATAGAAAATAAACATCTCCGTCTTCCGCCTGCAGCGCAGCATGAGTGGAGAGGGTCACAGCAGCGAGAGCATGCTGGAAAAGCCCCAGCCTGGCCCATGGTTAACAAACTCTGCCACCAGAGAGCAGAAGTGCACAGCCTCCTTTCAACAACCAGCCCGAACAGCAGCTCAGGACAGCGGTGAGTAAGTCTCAGAAGGCCCACGTTTTTGGAGAGCTCAATTAACCACAGAGACATTCAACATGGCAAATACTCTACGGAAGTCAGCATGTGACAACACGGCTGTGACTGGCAGTCTGCGTCAAGTCTCCTTGTGCGCCAGCTCAATTCTCCCCGTCGTAACTGCTTCGGGATGGTTAGCTCACATAACGAAAGTTCAGAGGTTTCGACAAACCTGAGCCGGTGTTAACCTCAGAGACACTTTGCTAAATTCTGGTCCCATGACTTTTACTATTACTTACTCGCTCTTTGCACTGCACTGTGATGATGCCTGTCATTTCCCGAAACTGGAACTGATGAAGTAAAAGCTACATGTGTTTTCTAAACTTCTCTAACCATTCAGAAAGTCTGAAGTCCCTTGAGTGTCCAATTCATCAGCTAAATACATGGGTCAAACCCAGTGGGTACACATCTCAAACAGGTAACTTTATATGAAGGATGACTAGAGAGCCCTTGGATAAGAAGCTTCATTCCCTGCTGAGTTCAGCTGCCACCACGTGCCACAGAACAAGTCACTGGGACTTCCACAGGCTTTGGCTTCCTTAACGCTCCCGTGGCACAACGTGAGCCATGGCCAGAAGGTTAGAAGGACCCCAAGGTTCTGAGCTTCTCAGAGCACAGGGTATAGAAATGGAGGCCTCTGCTTGATTACCCAGCAACTCAGTGTATTGAAAACCCCAAACATATTTTGAGAGCCACTTCCCTTCATTCTTCTACTTTAAAAATGTTATCCAGACCAGGCGTGGTGGCTCATGCCTGTAATCCCAGCACTTTGGGAGGCCGAGGTAGGCAGATCACTTGAGGTCAGCAGTTTGAGATCAGCCTGGCTGACATGGTAAAACCCTGTTTCTACTAAAAGTACAAAAATTAAACGGGTGTGGTGGCGCATGCCTGTAATCCCAGCTACTCTGGAGGCTGAGGCTGGAGAATTGCTTGAATCTGGGAGGTGGAGGCTGCAGTGAGCCGAGACTGCAACACTGCACTCCAGTCTGGGGGACACGGGGAGACTCCATCTCAAAAAAAAAAAAAAAACACCCAAAAATGTTATCCAGCCTGGGGCAACATAATGAGGCTCCGTCTCTACAAAAAATACAAATATGAGCTGGGTATAGTGGCACATGCCTATAGTCCCAGCTACTTGGGTGGCTGAGGTAGGAGGATGACCTGAGCCCATGAGGTCAGGACGCAGTGAGCTGTGATCTGTGATCACACCACTGCACTCTAGCCTGGGTGACAGAGCAGGACCCTGTCTCCATAAAAATAAAGGAGGGGAGAGGTGGGTGAAAAATTTTGAGAACTGATTCAATTTAATAGTGTTTTAAAAAATACGACAGCTCCTCTAAAATGGTTTAAAGATCTGATTCACACAAAGCCCTGTGAATAAGGCAAGCTGCAACTGTATCTGATTCTACAACAAATTCTCATTTTTATTTAACAACGAAGAAATGTATAGTATCAACAATTACTTAAATGGTTCTCTTTAGCTTGATCCTGGATCAGAGAAATGGCAGCCAAAAGAAACAAAACATCCAAATGAAAAGTTCTGAAAATCATCTGTGCAGATCAACATGACCTCTCCCACCTGTCTACGGAGCCAACTGTGCAGTTCCTCGCCTCGCTACATACCATGCACTCCCCACTCAGGAAATCTGGAATAATCTCTTTGTCAATGTAATCCAGCAGGCCTCCTGGACCCTGGTAGTCGTTTCCTGCGTAAATGAGGAATTTCCTTCTGGTGTTGTCATCAATGAAGGGACTCACCTGTGAGGAGGAGAAAGACCATCGAGTCGTATCTGATCTGAGGCCTGATTGGCAAAGATTAAATTGACAATACGGTTATGAATGGGGGGGGGTTTCAAGTTTATATACTTTTTCTGTAAAGTCTATTTGCATGGCATTAGGACACTCAGACTTTGCTTTTCTTCCCCCTTCCCTAAACAATTTGAGAAATTTTATATCTTTGCATGTTGTTTTTTTCTAAGTAGTTAAGGCTTTAGGTCACAGACATGTCTGTATGAATGCATGTGTATTTGCTTTCCAAATGGCTCACAGTTACTGCAAAAGGCATCTCAACCCACCAGCGTCCAGAGCACAGGAAACACCCTGGGTGCCCGCAGGATGAGAAGGCGGCCCAGCGTCTCGGGGTAATTGGCCTCCACCACCTCGATGATCCGCAGCAGCGCTTTGACGCCAGGTCTCCACAAGTGGCGCATGTTCAGCCCTTCCAAGTCCACCAGGCAGGTCCAGGAGCTGCAGGTTGTGCAGAGATGTGTTTCATTCAAGAGACAGCAGCACACTCAGTAAACCGTGTCTTACAACTTTTTTCCTTTTTGGTTATTTATAGCTATTTCCAAATACACAGTAATCAATTTCTTAAAATTACAGTGCTATGAACTCGGTTTATATCTATTTGTACAAAACACACAGGATCAGTGTGGTAGGACCATGCCTGAAACTGCAAGGCTGATTGGTAGCACATGAAAATCTCTCTCAGATGTGCTCAGTGAGCCGGCAAGCAAAGCCAGAGTGTGCTGTCCTCCACGTGCTAAACCACCCCCTAACCTGCCATCAATAGGCACACAGCTGGTATTTTAACACATACTGTGTCTGAACTGCAGTGAGCTATGCTTCAACAGTGAGAGGCAAGCAGTCTCAGGAGCTGAGAATACAGCAGTGAGCAAAGAGCCCTCAAAATCCCTGTTCTCATGGAACTTATATCCCAGTGAACCATCTACACCCTTACCAATGTCAAACCTCTGAACCGCTGAACATTTTCAGAACTGTGGATTGAAACTGAAAGCATGGTTTCCGCACACAGAGTCATCTGGGTGAGGAGGAGAGGCAAAAACAGGGAAATGACGTGCAGCCCTAGGCCCATGTGGACCACACGAACCAGGCAGACAGGCCAACACACCCAGGCTGATCGACAGCAATGCTTGGGACAGGAAACAGTGTCTGTCCCTCGCCACTGGCATTATTACATGTTCACCTCTTTTCTACCTTTTAGAGCATCTTGGAAAATACGAAGCAGATTTTACTTCCAAAAACCAACTAGAAATATTTAATTTGTTTTCTCAGTAAATTGAAAGGAAAAGCAAAATCCCACATCTACCTGATAGGCCGACCAAAGACTTTTGTATTCTCTTCACATCGTCTTAGCCCTTCTTCATTTATGGAGAGAACCTGCACACGAAAGAGGATGAAAATTTCCCATGATTAGTCTCAGGATGAAACTAACGCGTCCAGCTATGGAAGAGGGACACAAACAGCATTTTACCGCTAAGTGTGTAAACCAAAAAAGTGACCTATGTAGGTTTTCTTACACATTCACATGTGCTAACCACATCACCCACAACAAAAAAATGTGACCCCTGAAAGAGAATAAACACTGTCAGGTACAGCAAAGGTAACAGCTATCCAGAGAGAAGTGTAGGCCAGAAGAATCACAGGATGAGCAGGGGCCTCACACTGGGGCTCTGTCTTCAGAACGAGTGCCTGGGAACAGCAGATAAGCAAGCGTCTGTGAGTGTGCAAACACTCTCATACCACACGCCAGCCAAGAGAAAAGGCAGCATTAGAATAGACTTCAGGCATGGCTCAAGAGATCCTCTGTTTCAGATTAATAAACCCTTCCCCTGCAATTGAAGTCCATCCATATCTTCATGTGTGAACATGCGCATGTATGGATAAACACACGTGGCGGTGGGGGCAGACTAACAGCAATACACAAGGGAATGCCAACAGTAAGCCAGGCTCAGCGTTGGTCCTTGTAACAAGGCCCAGCTACTCAGGAGGCTGACATGGAAGAACCACTTGAGGACAGGAGTTTGAAGGTGCAGTGAGTGATGATCACGCCCATGAATAGACCCTGTACCCCATGGGGGTGTCTTTAAAAAAAAAATGTTGGCCGGGTACGGTGGTGCACACCCGTAATTCCAGCACTTTGAGGCAGGAAGATCACCTGAGGTCAGGAGTTCGAGACCAGCCTGGCCAACATGGTGAAACCCCGTCTCTACCAACAATACAAAAAAATTGGCCGGGCATGGTGACGGGCGCCTGTAATCCCAGCTACTCCGGAGGCTGAGGCAGGAGAATCACTTGAACCCAGGAGGTGGAGGTTGCAGCGAGCTGAGATCATGCCATTGCACTCCAGCCTGGACAACAAGAGCGAAACTCTGCGTCAAAAAAATAAAGAAAAAATAAAGCCAAAAGTGCGTATTTCAGGGTAACGGGGTCATAAATGTGCCTGTTAAGTTTGTGTTTTCAAATTAAAGGACCATCTTCTCTGGGAGGGGAGGCACAGCTGCACACTGGCCACAGCAGCGGAGCGGGGCCTGGCTGGAGTCAGTGAGATGACGGGTCAGCAGGGCCTTCAGGACGGTCTAGAGAAAGACGCCAAGAGCGCGCGTCAAGGAAGGGCCAGTGGAAAGAATGCTATCAAGAGGTCTGCTGTGAGCGGCGTCCGAGGAGAGGGCAATTCCACGTGGGAGTGAATGAAAAGACAGAACCGTGGCCACACAGGCATCTCGGGGGAGACCCTGACTGCTACACTGACGCTGCCAATGAGAGAAACACTTTCATAACTTCTGTGTCTTCTTTGCAAATTTTAAGACTACATTAATATATTTTCAGTTCTAACGCAAAAAGCAATTCACGTTTGTTCTAACAAGCTGGTTAACACCCCCATCCTGCTGGCAGAAAAAGACAGTGACGCCACAGTGGAGCCTGGGGTCTCTCGGCCCCGCACTTACGTATCTCAGCAGGGCCTCCTCCCCGAGCGCTCTCACCAAGCCTTTGGTGTCCATCTGCCCCAGCCTGAGCACGTAGAGGGGCCGCCCATCTGCAAGGGAGGGGAAGGAATGGGTTATCAGCACTGTCCCAGCTGGCATTGAGGATACGAGTCTAAGACCCTTAACAGGAAAATGCCTGTTTGCCTGTGTTCTGGGTGCGCGTGAAGGTCTTTCTGATTCTTAGAAGCGGCAATTGATTTCTGTGTGGGGTAGGGGGTGTGTGTCCAACATTTTTCCCCAAAAGTTGTAAGCGAGAAAAATAAAAACCAACGGACAGAGAGAGTAGCTGTGCGGAGTCCTGGAAACAGAAGGCTGTGCTGGGATGAGGGGAACCCAGCGGGGGCTCAGCTCAAGCTGCCCAGAGGCGGGGCTCAGTCTCCTCACTTTGAACAACTGGGGCTGCCCAAGAGCTCAGATTCTCAATGGCAAGGGAACATCAGACTAGCCAGACACTTCCATGACTACAGACAACTTTCACAGTTCCCTTCTTAGAAAATAATTATTTTTCATGTCATAGATCACTAAAAACCGAATGCAAGATTTTTAAAAGCCAGCTTCCCTCAATTCCCACTCCCAAAGAAGGACCAGTTCTACGGTGCTTCCCTCTCACTGATGCTTCCAATTCCTCCCTGCCCAGCTGGCAAACTTTGGCTTAGGAAAGAATGTTATTTTTGACAGTGCAGGTCTTCCTGCAAGGCAGGGTATGGAAGGCATTCGGAGGAACTGTGTTTCAGGTTCTCATTTAAATCGCTCTTCATTTGAGATGCATCGCCACCCCTCATCCACGCCCTACTCCCAAAGCGGAACTGAAGTGCTCACTGCTGATGGAGAAAACCTGGCTGAACCATTTTCAGCTATCAAAGGGTTTAAGTCATCGAAAATTCCCTTAATTAATACTGTGCTCGCTGTCTTTTCAATAGGTCAAAACAAACTGTACTGCACTGAAGAAGTCAAATCACTTGCCCAAGGATGGCATGTGTCCGTGGGGAAGCAGCAGGCCCAGGTCCCTCCTGGCTGCCCAGGGCAGGACGGGAGTGCGCCCGTAGTGAAGTGGAGCATCAGTTTGTTCAACTCGGGAAAAGATGCCCGGTTCTCAGAGTGAAGAGAAACACACACTCAGCAGGGCCCCACTCAACCCCATGGAAGGAGGTCTTAGACGATCTCTTCAACGACACAGCAAGACAATGACGGAAACACAGACAGTTTCAACTCCATCCGGTACCTTTGTCGTGATGATGCCAGCCTCCTGCGTAGTAATCCTGAAGGACCTGTGGAGGGGTCCAGGTCTCGAGAATGTAGTCCACCTGGTGCTGCTTCCGCCACGTCAAAGATTGACACATGATCTCTCTGGCTTTGTCAATATTAAAATCCCGCGCACGTAAGAACCGCAGAATATGCTCATCTTTTGGAATCTATTAAGAGAGAAAGATGTTTCTAAGCAATGTTAAAACTTGCAAAGGGCACTTTGGGAGGCCAAGGCAGGCGGATCACTTGAGCTTAGGAGTTCGAGACCAGCCTGGCCAATATGATGAAACCCCATCTCTACTAAAAATATAAAAATTAGCCAGGCCTGGTGGTGCATGCCTGTAATCCCAGCTACTCGGAGGCTGAGGCAGGGAGAGGATCACTTGAACCTGAGAGGTGGAGGCTGCAGTGAGCCAAGATCACACTATTGCACTAATAAAAAAGTTGCTAAGGGAATAAGACTCTAAAATTTCCACTTTTCTTTGGGAGACAGGCTCTCTCATTCTGTCACCCAGGATGGAGTGTTGTGGCACCATCTCAGCTCACTGCAGCCCCCAACTCGAGGGCTTAGGCAATCCTCCCACCTCAGCCTCCTGAGTAGTTGGGACCACAGGCACAAGCCACCACGCCCAGCTAATTTTTGTATTTGTAGAGATGTGGTTTCCCCGTGTTGCCCAGGCTGGTCTCAAACTCCTGAACTTAAGCGATCCTCCCACCTTGGCCTCCCAACATGCTGGGATTACAGGCATGAGCCACCACGTCTGGCCTAAAACTCCCACTTCTAATCAACAGTGAGCTGCATTATTATACTATTTAAAATGAGCTGGTACCAGAAAAATCTCCCTTACTACTCTAGAGAAAATCAGCATTATCAGTTTGAATAATCTTTATAGTAATCCATTTTGGTTTCCACAAAGTACAGCAAAGGCATAAATGATACCCTAAACACCAAATGCTTCAATTCTATGAATGATCGGATCTGTGAATTACTATGCTCTGTGCACTTTTCTGTATACACACTACATTTAAATAAAAAGTCAGACTAAGAGAGCAGGACACCTGGCTTCTGAATGGAAACCCTCGTAGTGCTGGTGGCTAAAGAGAATTAAACATGGGTGACGTTGAGAAAGGCAAGATTTTTGTTCCAAAGGTGCTCAGTGCCACACCATGGAAAAGGGAGGCCAGCACAAGACTGGGCCAGATCTCCACAGTCTCTCTGGGTGGAAGATAGGTCAGGCCACTGGACTCTCTTACACAGATGCCAATAAGAACAAAGGCATCACCTGCAGTGAGGACACGCTGATGGGGTATTTGGAGAATCCCTGGAACAAAAATGGTCTTCATTGGTGTTGAGAAGGAGGCAGAATGGGCAGACTTGAAAGTTTATGTCAAAAAAGCTACTAATAAGTAATAATTGGTCACTGCATTATTAATTACAAAACCGAAGTGTCACGACTTTTTTTTTGAGACGAAGTCTCACACTGTCGCCCAGCCTATGCAGTACAGCCCAGGCTGTAGATGCAATCTCGGCTCACTGCAACCTCCGCCTCCCGGGTTCATGCAATTCTCCTGCCTCAGCCTCCCAAAGCTGGGACTACGGGCGTGCACCACCACACTCAGCTGATTTTTTTGTATTTTTAGTAGAGATGGGGTTTCACCCACGTTGGCCAGGATGGTCTTGACCTCCTGACCTCGTGATCTGCCCGCCTCAGCCTCCCAAAGTGCTGGGAAAACACGTGTGAGCTGCCGCACCCAGCCTCTGTCATGACTTTTTAATGTGTATCATAATTTAATAGATCTATCTCACACAGCAGAATTCAGATCATGAAGGACCATCAGAATATTTCTGTTGGGCAGTCCTGATTCAACTAAGGCTGGCTTCTGCTTAAAGAACTATGTTCAGCTTTTTGAATTTTAAGAATTCTGATTCAGAGGCCGGGCACAGTGGCTCACGCCTGTAATCCCCGCACTTTGGGAGGCTGAGGTGGACGGATCATGAGGTCAGGAGATCCAACATGGTGAAATCCCATCTCTACCAAAAATACAAAAATTAGCTGGATGTGGTAGCGTATGCCTGTAATCCCAGCCACTTGGGAGGCTAAGGCAGGAGAATCACTTGAACCAGGGAGTCAGAGGTTGCTGTGAGCCGAGATCATGCCACCGCACTCCAGCCTGGTGAAGAGC
>NW_022436988.1:5765099-5821234 GCF_009761245.1 Sapajus apella
AAGAGCGAGACTCCACCTCAAAAAAAAAAAAAAAGTCAGTATGACAAGAAATGTAGCAAGTTAAACTTTACTTCTGAATTCTTTACTACTTAAGTTAGACTAAGTTATAATTTAGCCACCTGTAATCTCAGCATTTTGGGAGGCTAAGGTAGGAGAATTACTTGAGGTCAGGAGTTCGAGACCAGCTTGGCCAACATGGTGGAACCCTGTTCTCTACTAAAAATACAAAAATCAGCCAGAAATGGTGGCAGAGCTAATCCCAGCTCTCCAGAGGCTGAGGCAGGAAAATAGCCTGAAACCGGGAGGCAGATGTTGCAGTGCGTCAAGACTGCACCACTGCACTCCAGCCTGGGTGACAGAGCGACTCTGTATAAAAAGAAAAATTCTAAAACATAAAACTGTAGAACTACCATGTGTCTATGTGATTGGTAATGTTGCTTTTGCCAACTCATTAGAAAGATTAGAGGAGATATACACAAAGTTAAAAATTATGAGTGACCATAAGACTTAAGATAATTAAAAACAAAAATCACAGATTAAAGAAAAAGAATACAAAAAAGCATGTTAGGCTTTCGTAATGTGGCGGTGTTGCTAACTAACATGGGAATCTTCAGATTCCAACACTGTCAATCAACAGGCCGGCTTCCCTGAATAAAGAACAAGGCCAAGGCAGTGTTCTGAGTGTGACATGGACTAGGTGTCTTCCTCCGTGGCCATGTGCTTACCAACTCAGAGGCTGGTCCATGAGGAGAATAAGGAGGGAGTGGGAGCATGAGCTACTCACAACCCCAGCTCCTGGGAAATAACTCAAAAGCATGTGGCCTACTGACGTGGCGTCATCTTCACTCAGAAGAGACTGGTTATGTGATCGTGGTTAAGAATGTAGCTTCCTAAACAAAATGGCCTGGGTTCAAATCCTGACCCCACCACTCGCCAGCTGTGAGACCTCAGGCAAGTTAGTTCACTTCTCTGTGCCCCAGTTTTCTCACATGTAAAACCAGGGAGAAAAACAGCACCAGAGAGAGCTGCTGACAGGACTGAATAAAGACCTTAAAACAAGTGTCTAATAATGGTCAGTATACAGCAAATGGCAGCCATCTGACTGCAGTGTTTTCTCGATGACTGGTGTTAAACAGTACTCAGTGATTTGGTCTCGAGTAACCAGACTGACAGAATTAGAGATTAGGCCAACTACATGCAAGGCCTAGTTTCCCGTTACTAGATGATGTCAACAACCCGCTAAATTCACACCAGGCTCTGCTCACTACATAAGGCTTATAAAAATCTACACCCTTATGAGGCTGAAATTTCACTAAGATCCTGAAAATTAAAGCTCAAACTTCTCTCATCTCTGATAAATCTCTGAACTCTTTTTACAGCTTCCGAAAATCTGAATGTATGAATATTTGGAACACAATGTTGCTTTGTAACTTGACACTGTCTGTAAGCCAGACCTTGCTCTGTAAAGTCTAAACACATGCAGTTAATCCTGCGTGATCACTAGCTGAAGGACGCAGATTCCACAGAGATACACATTCAGTGACTTCTAGACTGGAAGAAACAATGGCTGTGGAAGCCGGGTGACTATGGGCAGAAAGAGATTCCCCGATTTCACGTAGCCCTGGCCCTGCACGCTGGGCGTGGAGCCAACACTCACTTTGCCCTTGTGGGTCTCCTGGAGCCACTGGCGAAGTCTAATGAGGCAGCTCTCCTGAAGCGGAGTCAAATCGCCCAAGTATCTCTTGATGTAGTCGGCATCTAGTTTGTCTGGAATGTAAGCGACACTGATTTACAACAAAGAACACTGACGCTTTAGGCTCCCAAAGTCCTTCTGCTCAGTGGAGTTAATGAGTGGCCGTAGAGTCTAGAGGCAAATGAAACCACAGAGATGGCAGATGTAAACCAGGTCCCTAGCGGACTTCAGGGACAGGCTTTGAGAGAAGTCACTGACTAAACCACAGGTAAACTTTCTAACTCACTCATCTTTCCCTGGTTACCGCTGAGTTACCTCTATTGCCAAATCACAATACTACTCATGGCTATAACAGATATTAATGACTGTTTTAATTCTAAGAGAAACATAACACAAAAAGAACTTACAAGACATAAAATTTAAGAAAAAACAAAAAAATAAGCAAATCTAAATCTATTTTGAATAGGGCTACTGTGTTCAAGAATGTAAGAAATCTGGTGGCTCACGCCAGTAATCCCAACTACTCAGGAGGCTGAGGCAGGCAGATCACCTAACGTCAGGAGTTCAAGACCAGCCTGGCCAACATGGTGAAACAGTCTCTACTAGGAATACAAAAATTAGCCAGGTGTGGTGGCACATATCTGTAATCCCAGCTATTCAGGAGGCTGAGGCAGGAGAATCACTTGAACTCAGGAGGCGGAGGCTGCAGTGAGCCAAGATGGCACCACTGTACTCCAGCCTGGGCAGAGTGAAACTCTGCCTCAAAAAAAAAAAATAATAATAATATAAGAAACGCTAGGCACGGTGGCTCAAGCCTGTAATCCCAGCACTTTGGGAGGCCGAGGCGGGTGGATCACGAGGTCAAGAGATCGAGACCATCCTGGTCAACATGGTGAAACCCTGTCTCTACTAAAAATACAAAACATTAGCTGGGCATGGTGGCGCGTGCCTATAATCCCAGCTACTCGGGAGGTTGGGGCAGGAGAATTGCCTGAACCCGGGAGACGGAGGTTGCGGTGAGCCGAGATCGCGCCATTACACTCCAGTCTGGGTAACAAGAGTGAAACTCCGTCTCAAAAAAAAATAATAAGAAGAAGAAGAAGAAGAAGAAACTTTTTTCCTGATAAGGTAAAATAAACTAGACGAATGAGACAGCAAAGTAAGTATAACAAAAATTCCCAAGTTAAAAAATAAAATACATCCCCAAACCATCTGCCCACCCCCATCACTTGTTGAAATCCCACAAATGGCACAGTTTGGCTGTAGAGAAAAATGTACAGAAAAATAAACACCCAGCTTGGGCTACATAGTGAGACCATCTCTACAAAAAATTTTTAAAATTAGCCAGGTGTGGGCTGGGCATGGTGGCTCATGCCTGTAATCCCAGCACTCTGAGAGGCCAAGGTGGGTGGATCGCAAGGTCAGGAGTTCAAGACAAGCCTGGCCAACATGGTGAAACCCCATCTCTACTAAAAATACAAAAAATTAGCTAGACGTGGTGGCACATGCCTGGAGTCCCAGCGACTTGGGAGGCTGAGGCAGGAGAATCAGTTGAACCTGGAAGGCAGAGGTTTCAGTGAGCCAAGATTGCACACTGCACTCTAGCCTGGGTAACAGAGCAAGACTCCATCTCAAAAAAAAAAAAAAAGAAAAAAGAAAAACACCTTCCTTAGGTCGGGCATGGTGGCTCATGCCTATAATCTCAGCACTGTGGGAGGCCGAGGTGGAAGGACTGCTTGAGCCCAAGAGTTCAAAATCATCCTGAGCAACACAGTGAGACCTCCTCTCTTAAACTAACAAACACCTTCTGGTATCAATAAAATAATAATTTGACATAACCCCTTTTCCCTATTAACAAAAACTCTAATAAAAAGTAAAATGAATGTGTTATAAAAGCTAGAGGACAAGGGCCAGAAACGAGAGACAGGTCTTTTCTTTATGAGTTACCTAATGTCCCAAGGAATGGGCAAAGCAAACAGAGAGAAAATGGCAACGCAGATTTCCCCAGCCTTGCTCTCAGGATGAAGCCCTGCCAGACCCACCATCAGGGGTGCCCACCACGGGCTCAGGTGCGCTGGGGCTGCTGAGGGCATCGCCACTTAGCCCCTCCTTGAGGGCAGCATCTGGGATGACGACGGCCATGGACGCTGCTTGTTTCTTGCAGGAGGATGAAGATGTCTCTGCAGAGGGCGTGATGGAAGGTGGAGTCCAACGGGGCACAAAGGTTATGCCCTCTTCTTCCAACTGGCGAAGGTAGTATTCAATGATTTCCTTTCCCTTTACAACAAAACCAGTTTAAAGGTGAGTATATATTCAACATTCAAATTATTCAGCCCTCCCAAGATTTCTCTTTTTTTCTAGCCAACAGAAGATGGTGAACCTCACAAGCTTTTTTATTGAGACAGGGTCTTGCTTTGCAGCCCAGGCTGGAGTGCAGTGGCATGATCACAGCTCACTGTACACTCAACCTCCTGGACTCAAGCCACCCTCCTACCTCAGCCTCCCCAGTAGCTGAGACTATAGGCATGTGCCACCAAACCCGGCTAATTTTTGTATTCTTTGTAAAGACGGGGTTTCGCAATGTTGCCCAGGCTGGTCTTGAACTCTTGGACTCAAGCATTTGCCCACCTCAGCCTCCCAAAGTACTGGGATTACAGGCATGAGCCATTGCGCCCAGTCCCTCACAAGCTTTTAAAACACCAATAAAACTGAATTGCTACAAAATAAACAGGAAAATACAGCCAAATGCTTTTGTGTTTTTACCTACTCTTTTCCAAGGTTTAGGAAATAATACCTAAAGAGATGGAATTTTTATATGACTATTTTTAAATGCTGATTTATGGTACTTGTACTCAGTATATGATTTATGTCTCAATTCAAATTCTTTCCAATGCAGTTCCCTGAAAATGAGCCTTCAAAAACCACTCCATAATCCCACACTGATACATTTCAAAACCACAATTCCGCAACAATGGATGAGCAACAGCACAAAAACCAGAAGGGAAGGTCTTCGTGGAAGAACTAATAATCCAAGGGGGGCAGCCTGCCCGGCAAGCCTCTCCCCAGGACCCAGGCCTCCTCCCGACCCTGCAGCAAGGCCTGGGCGCTGTACGCCAGCTGCTGCTGCCTCTCCCCAGTCTCCACCTCTCTCAGCAATCCCAAGCAGAGAGTGCCACGGCTGTAGCTACAGGCACCTCCTTCGTCCATTAGCAGCCAGCACAACCTGAGCTCCTATACCCAAAGATGAGGCCGGGGGTAGGGATCACAGCATCTTCCACCCAAGAAATGCTGCATATCTCTCGCTAACCAATCCCCAGCCTTCCAAAAAGACAGGTCACCCCAGAGACTCCTGCCCACCCTCTGCCATAAAATCCCAAAATATACTCACTTTCTTAATGTTGCTGGTATATTGTTTCATTGCAATTTTTTCCACTGTACTTTCAAAACCAAAGAAAGATTTAATATCTAAACTTGCAGACTGCTCAAAACAGGTCCAATCTTCATTTTCAGGGTGAACCTGCAGATAAAGAGAAAGCACTCTCACTGACTGTACTGACAACAGAATGTCACTTGTCTGCTCCTCAGTTTAACCAGTAACCAGAAGAAACACTTACTTTACTAACAATGTTACTACCATATAGACAGCAGACGGAAAAAAATGCCAAAATCATGTTCAAAATCAGGACCAAAGCTACGCTGTAAACTGTGAAGAGATCCAAGTAATTGTTCAAAAACATTTCAAAGATGACTGTAAAAGGAGAGCTTCCTTTTCTTTTCTTTTCTTTTTTTTTTTTGAGACGGAATCTCGCTCTGTCGCCAGGCTGGAGTGCATTGGTACAATCTTTGCTCACTGCAACCTCTGCCTCCCAGAGCGATTCTCCTGCCTCAGCCTCCCAAGTGCCCACCTAATCTTCATATTTTTAGTAGAGACGGAGTTTCACCATGTGCGCCCGGATGGTCTCGATCTCCTGACCTCGTGATCCACCCGCCTCAGCCTCCCAAAGTGCTGGGATTACAGGCGTGAGCCACCATGCCCTGCCTATTTTCATTTTTGGTTCATTCATTCATTCAACATACTCACTGAACAGTCTTCCATTATGAACAAAAAGGTACTGGTCTTGGAAGCGTTCAACAGTCTAACAGAGGAGACAATCAGCCATAAACACAGTATGTAAGAAAATTAAATATAAGTAAGCGCTGCCGAGAAAAGAAAACTTGGAGCAGGTTAACAGAACCAGGGGTGAGGGTCAGGCGTGGTGGTTCACACCTATAATCCCAACACTTTGGGAGGTCAACGTGGGCGGATCGCTTGAGTCCAGGAGTTTGAGAGTAGCCTGAGCAACAGAGCAAGACCTCATCTCTACAAAAAAAAAAAAAAAAAAAAAGTAAAAATTAGCCAGGCATGGTAGCATGGGCCTATAGGTCCAGCTACTTGGGAGGCTGAAGCAGGAGGATCACTTAGGCCTGGAAGGTGGAGGCTGCAGTGAACTGTGATTGTGCCACTGCACTCCAGCCTAAGTGACAGAGCAAGATCCCATCTCCGAAGAAAAAACGAAAAAAAAAAGACTGGGGGTTGGGGTGTCAGGCTGCAGAATTAAATGGGTGGCTGGGGCTGGCAAAGAAGGGGAGGCCTGAGCCAAGACGGGAGGAGGTGAGACTAGAGTTGTAGGGAGGCCCAGCGAGCACCCTGGAGCCAAAGCCCCTGGGGAAGGCTCACGGCATGACAGCCAGAAGGACAGGAGATGCATGATCAGGAGAGAACTCAGGCCCCTGCAAGCCACCATAAGGACTCTCTGGGACAACTATGGAGATGTTTCACGGTTTTGAGCCCAGAGAAGTGACTTGATCTGAGACAGTTTAAATACATCACTTTGGATTCAGTGTTGAGGATACACTGCAGGGGAGGAGGGAGAAACAGCTATCTGGCAAGAGAGGGTTCTAAAAATCTGATAACAGAAGTTCTTGAAACACGGTGGTAAGCAGTGAAGATTATTTCTAACGTATTACAGTGAGACTAGAAAAGAAGTGGCATATGAAAGTAATATTTAAGGCCAGGTGTGATGGCTCACACCTTTAATCCCAGCACTTTGGGAGGCTGAGGCAGGTGGATCACTTGAGGTCAGGAGAGCACTTGAGACCAGCCTGGCCAACACAGTGAAACTCTATCTCTACTAAAAATATAAAAATGAGCTGGGCGTGGTGGCGAGCACCTGTAATCCCAGCTACTTGGGAGGCTGAGGCAAGAGAATCATTTGAACCTGGGAGGCGGAGGTTGTAGCAAGCTGAGATTGTGCCACTGCACTCCAGCCTGGGCAATGAGTGAAACCCAGTCTCCAAAAAAAAAAAAAAAAAAAGAAAGAAAGAAAAGAAAAAGAAAGTAATATTTAAAAACAAATCAATGGGAGGCCAAGGGGCGGATCACATGAGGTCAGGAGTTCCAGACCAGCCTGGCCAATATGGTGAAACCCTGTCTCTACTGAAAATACAAAAATTTAGCCTGGTGTGGTGGTGCGTGCCTGTAATCCCAGCTACTCTGGAGGCTAAGGCAGGAAAATCACTTGAACCTGGGAGGCAGAGGTTGCAGTGAACCAAGATCGCGCCACTGCACTCCAGCCTGGCAAGAGAGAGAGACTCTGTCTCAAGGCATCACTTGACTGCCTTAACTACCACAACAACGTGATCCACTGCAGGAGACCATACCTGCTACCCTTCCCTCCTACACAGGAGAAGTGAGCGACATCTAATGAAGAACTGCCCTCTAAGACAACAAGAAGCACTGTTTAAAATGGTGACCAAACAATCCCCAGAAGTCCTGCATCAGCGGAACATCTTCCACCAAATGACAGGTTACTCACAGTGTAGCAGCAATGCTCGTTAATGATGACCCGATTGGAAAACGTTTCATTATGAGCCTCGATGTGCAAAGTACGTTCCCGAGAATTCAGTGAGTTTTTCTGGACAAAATAAACAAAATCAACTCCTGCGATCTTTTAAAAAAAAAAGAAATAAAGAGAAAAAGCATTTATTAATAATATCCAGTTACACAGAAGCTGTAGGTAAGTTCGTGCTGTCTTTGGGGCCCGCCCTCCAAGACATCGTTTCCCTGCTTTACCTTCTTCAGCAGCCTGGGCGCGTCCACGTCCAGCTTACAGCGCCTTTCGATGACGTGAATGGCCCCATCTTCACTCTTGAATTCATTCACAGTGTCACTGCCCACGAACATCGGAATCAAGGGACACGTAGGGAACCTCCTTTCATAGGCCTATACATTTAAAAACAAACAAAGCAGAAGTGAGCCAAGACGCAACCTGATATCCTGCCGCTGAGCATGTTCTCCCTGGAACAGCATCTCTCCGTGCACGGCAGCAGCCAGGCCTCAACCGTCTGTCTTCACATCTGAAGCTTTCAATAAAGAAGAAAAAGACACTCGATGTCCATGGATTGATTGGAAGATTCAACCTAGTAATGATCTCAACCCCCTCCATTACTAACACCATTCCTCACAAAACCCCAGCAGGATTTTTTAGTAGCTTTAGACAAGACTGTTTTAAAATTTATATGGAAAGACAAAGGATCTAGAACAACTCTGAAAAACAATTTTGAAAAAGATGAATAAATTGGGAGGAATCAGTCACCTTGGTATTAAGGCTTATTATATAACTATGGTCATCAAGACCATCCAGTATTAGTAGAGGGGTAACTGATACACAGATCAATGGGGCAAAATATGGAACCTAGAAATAGACCCAAACAAATACACCCAACTGATTTTTTTTTAAATATCTGCAGCTTTGCCAGGGAACCCCAACTGATTTTCAACAAAGATGTAAAAGCAGTGGGGGAAAGAGAGGAGGCTAGCCTTTTCAACAGGTTGCTGGAGCAATTACACATCCACAAAAGCAGTAATAGTAACAACAATGAATCTTGACCTAAACCTCACACCTTACATAAAAATTAACTCAAAATGGGTCAGGGACTTAAATGAAAAACATAAAACTAAAACTTTTAGGAAAAAAAAAATAGAAAATCTTTGGGATCCTGGGCTAGGCAGAGTTCTTAGAGGTGACACCCAAATCACAATCCATAGGAGGATAAACAGATAAAAGGGGGTTCATCAATGTTAAGAACATTTGCTCAGCTAAAGACCCTGTCAGGAGGATGAAAAAACAAACTACAAAATGGGAGGAAGTATTTACAAACCACATATCCGACAAATGACTAGTGCCTAGAGTACATGGAAGACTCTCAGAACTTAACATAAATAAAGTGAACCAGGAGAACACTGGTTTGGACTGAGCTCCTGCACCAGGCCTAACAGACCAAACCAAAATGGAGGCCCTCTTGCTAAGCTCCACACCACCAAGCCAAAAGTAAGCTGCTTATCTGACTTTCGAAGAAATCAGGAGAGAGAGAGAACAGCAAATCCCCAAATGGGCCAGTTTGGGCCAGCGTGATAAGGAAGCTCCCCCTCTGAAACCACCTATCTGCTCTCTGTTCTCTGTGTCTGCTTTCCTCACCCTTTTTCTGTCTACAAAGCCAACTACTTCTGCTCAGCTTATGAGAACACTCATTCTATTTTACAGAATTCTACAGAATGAGGTGTTGCCTGATTCTGGGATCACAAAAGCCAATTAATATCCCTACATTGAATTTGTTGTAATTTTGTCTTTTGACACACAATTAAACTTAAAAAATGGTTAAGGTGATAAATTTCTGTACTTTTACCATGATCAAAAAAATAAAACAAAACTCAGAGAGTTTTAAAATGTCCAATTAGAAAATGGGCAAGAGGCCGGGCGCGGTGGCTCAAGCCTGTAATCCCAGCACTTTGGGAGGCCGAGGCGGGTGGATCACGAGGTCAAGAGATCGAGACCATCCTGGTCAACATGGTGAAACCCCGTCTCTACTAACAATACAAAAAATTAGCTGGGCATGGTGGCACATGCCTGTAATCCCAGCTACTCGGGAGGCTGAGGCAGGAGAATTGCCTGAACCCAGGAGGCGGAGGTTGCGGTGAGCCGAGATCGCGCCATTGCACTCCAGCCTGGGTAACAAGAGCGAAACTCCGTCTCAAAAAAAAAAAAAAAGAAAAAAAAAAAGAAAATGGGCAAGAGACAGGAACAGACATCTCACCCAAGAGGACACACGGATGGCAAATAAGCACAGGCGTTCATTAGAGAAAGGGGCCATTAGGGAAATCCAAATTAAAATCACAAAGAGGTATCATCATACAACTATCAGAATGGCTAAAATAAAAACCAGGGACACCACCAAATGCTGGTCAGGATGTGAAATTAATGAATCCCTTACAAAACACTGGTAGGAATGTAAAATGGTGCAACCCCTCTAGAAAACAGGTATCTTCTTAAAACCTAAGCCCAACAACCGCACTCCTGGGCATTTATCCCAGAGAAATGAAAGCTTGCGTTCACACAAAACCCTACATATAAACATTCATAGCAGCATTACTCATAATAGTCAAAAACTGGAAACTCCTCAGAGATGTCCTTTGTGCGCGAGGCTAAACAAACTGTGGTGCATCCACACCACGGAACGCTCTCAGCAAAAAAAGGAATGAACTATTGATGCATGTGAGGAACTGGATGAATCGTGGGAGAATTATGCTAAGCTAGAAAAAAAAAAAAAAAAAAGCCTCAGCCCTTACATACTGTATGATTCCATTTGCGTCACATTCGTGAAAAGACAAAAGTATAGGAACCAAAAACAGGTGAGTGGTGGTCAGGGGCTGAGGAAGGGGGGGACGGGGGAAGCAGGTGTGGCTGCAAGAGGGCCACAGGAGAGAGCCTGGGAAATGCGCTGCATCTTGACCGCACGCAGGGCAGGGCAATGTTCTGATCGTGATGGTGCAGGCAGCTTTGCAAGATGTTATCACTGGGGGAAGTGGAGTAAAGAACACATGAGATCTTTCAATATGATTCCTTGTGAATAATTAAGTTATTCAACATTATTCTTTATGAATAATTTAATTTACTCTGTAGCAATCTACAAAGATTACCAAACTAAAGACACTGCAGAATTCACGTTAAAACCTAAGCAATCCAGAGGCCCAGGCGTGCAGATCACTTGAGCCCAAGAGTTTGAGACCAGCCTAGGCAACATGACAAAACCCAATCTCTACAAAAAAACATAGAAATTAGCCAGGTGTGGTGGTACAAGGCTGTAATTCCAGCTACTCTGGGGGCTGACATGGGAGGATCACCTGAGCCTGGGAGGTACAGGCTGCAGTGACCTGTGACTGTACCACTGCACTCCAGGCTGGGCAAGAGTAAGACCCTGTCTCAAAAAAAAAAAAAAAAAAAAATCCAATAGCTCACAGTGCATGTGAACAGGAAACTATAGGACATAGGGTAATAAGGCTGGGCACAATGGCTCACACCTGTAATCCCAGCACTTTGGGAGGCCAATATGGGCAGATCACTTGATGCCAGGCATTTGAGACCAGTCTGACCAACGTGTCGAAACCCCATCTCTACTAAAAATACAAAAATTAGCCAGGCATGGCAGCACACACCTGTAAATCCAGCTAGTTGGGAGGCTAAGGTGGGAAAATCATTAGAACCTGGGAGGCAGAGGCTGCAGTGAGCCAAAATGTCGTCACTGCACTCCAGCCTGGGCGACAGATCGGGACACTCCACCTTAAAAAAAAGGGAGGGGGCACAGAGGGTAATAAGAATCTAGGCTTTAAGAAAGGAAGTGCAGTGCCTGCCCCTGTGGTCGGCCCCATAATAAAGGAAGGTACTGCAGGATGACTCTTGCTTGATTGATAGATGTCACTCCTCTGGAAGGTCATATGAGTTGGGCATCCCCGTCTCCAAAATGCCTAGGACCAGCTGCGCTTCAGATTTCAGATTTTTTTTTTTTTTTTTTTGGGATTTTGGAATATTTGCATTATACTTACTGGTCAAGCATCTCAAATCCAAAGATCCAAATCCAAAATGCCCCGATGGGCACTTCCTTTGAGCATCATGTCTGTGCTCAAAAAGCTTCTGATCTGGAGCATTTCAGATTTCAGATTTTCAGATTTGAGATGCTCAACCTGTACTAAAAAGGGGGTGGGTGAGAATATAAATTCCCATCTTAAATTAATCACAACCAAAGAGTTAAGGAAGAAACTTATGATGTTAAAGATATGAATAGAAATGGCAGAAATGGCTTTGATTTTACTTCTCACAGACACAAGTGGTTTCAGAGCATCATTATACCGAAAATCTCCCCTTTCTGGCAGAAATTCCCTGACATTTACCTTCAACAGGACTGCCCTTCTGAATAGAGTACACAGATCACAAACACTGTCATGAAGCTCCCAGAGGGACTGGAGGATCACAGGAATTCCTCCACCTGGATTTTTACAATAATTCCTTCAAAGTCACCCTCAGTTTTCTTGTCTGTGTCTCACTTTCTCTCCATGATGTTACAAGGTTAAATCAATCTGAAAAGCATGCGCCCCACACCAGCTGCCTACATATAAAGGGCCACGCTAGTCAGTACAGGAGGGAGCAGAGTAAAGGGAGTCAATGGCATCCATGAGGGTCATAAGGATACGAAAGTGCCAGGAGGCAGACGGGGAAGGACACACTTTGCATGGAAGGGCAGCGTGGGGAAAGCTTTCGAGAGAGAGGTGCACACACGCTGGGCCTCAAGGCGTGGCAGGGTCTGTTCACAGTCAGTGAGGCAGAGAGCATTTCCAGGGAAGAACTCAGGAGTGCAACTGCAAGGAAACCTCAGGCGGCAGCAGGGACCCACAGCCCCAGGGCAGGGAAGTGGTGGAAGGTGAGGCCAGGGGTTGATGTGGCCCATGGGGAGGTGGCATAGACCATGCCTTGCCAGGCGCAGACAGAAGGCCCTGGCCTTCTCCTCTCTAGGAGCGAGAACAGGTGGCCAGAGTCACATTTTCAGAAAATTAATATGACAGTCATGTGCAGGATGGTCTGGAAACGATGCAAAACCCACATGTGGTGGCCAATTATATTTGCTTTTTAAATGTTCTTACTTTGGAAGTTAAAAATATATTCTTTATATTTATCTACTCCCCTCTTCTACTCAAACACATTTCTGAATCCTGTTACTGCCAGAATTTTGAAAAATCGTGCAGTATCTGTCTCTTCATGCACTTTATGTAAACAACACTTAAGAAGTTTAATCACCTGCTCAGATCCCACCACAGTAAGTCCCATTCAAACCCGTAAGAATTTATTAAGTACTGAACACATGAACAATTCCTAGGAAAAAAATGCTGACTACCATTTGTTCTATACTGACACTGAAAACCAGCTAAACTGACTTGAACTGCACTGTATTAAAAAAAAAAAAAAAAAAAGGGCCAGGCGCGGTGGCTCAAGCCTGTAATCCCAGCACTTTGGGAGGCCGAGGCGGGTGGATCACGAGGTCAAGAGATCGAGACCATCCTGGTCAACATGGTGAAACCCCATCTCTACTAAAAATACAAAAAATTAGCTGGGCATGGTGGCGCGTGCCTGTAATCCCAGCTACTCAGGAGGCTGAGGCAGGAGAATTGCCTGAACCCAGGAGGCGGAGGCTGCGGTGAGCCGAGATCGCGCCATTGCACTCCAGCCTGGGTAACAACAGCGAAACTCTGTCCCAAAAAAAAAAAAAAAGCAAAAACAAAAAAACTGGCTTTGTACACTCCAGTACTAAGATGTACCAAGAAGTGGAGACTTAGAAAGATTTCAAACAAAATGAGTCTTTTTAAGGGACATAAAGGGCAGAGTGAGCACTTACTAAGAAGTAGCCTGATCTTGGGTCTGTCCTATTTCAGTACATGAACTAGACCATTTTCAAAATACACACACCATCCTTCCAATTCTTGAAATAGAGTGGTCAGCATAAGGCGTCACCCACGCAGCCTCACCTTGAATTTAAACCACACTAAAAACTTTCCCTTCCCTGTAAAATCATCCACCCATGTAGACTCTCATTTGCAGACACATTCACTTTACCTTGGCATGCCCAGGCAGACGGCATTGAAGGTATCCAGGCTAAGGAGCAGTTAACTCAGAAGCTGCAGGGACCTCTCCAGAGCCCCGTCAGTATCGGGGCAGTTAGTAAGTGCCTCCCTTACTCCCTCCAGGTTCTCTTCCGAGACTGTGGTTCTGCCACCAAATGCACTGCTAGGTCACAGGGCAGAGACTTTTTATCCCACTTCTCTTTTTATCCCCAGGAGAATAAGGCCTTCAGTGCCTAAAGCTGTTGTTCAATAAACATTTTTCGAAGTACAGAATGCAAGCTTACTCAATAAAAAGATAAATCCCGCCTTCTGTTTCTGCCCTCTTTTACCCCAGCCCGTCTTTCAGAGATATGTTAAGGTCAGTGAATTCTGCATACTGTCAGCATACACAATTCTAACTGTGGAGGGTTCTGGAAGAGAAAAGACTGCAAAAAGCAGATGTAGTTTTCATCTCTGGGATGGCTTAGGTACCAGAACCTGTACAAAGTCTGTAAGCAGGCCCTGAAAAACAGCAGCATTCTAATTTTATTAAAAACATCAATCTATGTCCTGACTCCCCTAGCTCTTTCCATTGGAAGGGACGAAAAACAATGACATCTCAGTTCATGAGGAGCAAAGTTGGCAGGCAGATCTTGACTTCCAAATACCATTCGCTATTAAAAAGGAATCCATGTTTCTTGGAGAAATGGTTGATTATAAGTCTGGAGCAAGGGAAGGTCAAGGTGAGGCAGAAACATTTCTTACCAGGAGGTGAGGGAGTGCTCAGTGATAGATGGGGACATGTCCAAGGGACAGAGGAACTAGCCTGAAGGAGCTCCACTCACCAAGTCCGGGATAATTAGAACACCAGAAAGAAAAAAGGTGGCAAAGCATTACAAACCACATAGTGACACTCGACAGGGGAGAAAATGTTACAGAAAAAAAAATCTAATAAAACACAGAAGGAGTGAAAATTAAGAAATCACAATTTTCTAGCCACCGATGTACAATAGCTGATTCAGACAAGGATCATCAACGAATGCTAATGAAAGGCATTCAGAAGAGACAGTCTCAAATTATC
Source organism: Sapajus apella (assembly GCF_009761245.1). Classification (NCBI taxonomy): domain Eukaryota; kingdom Metazoa; phylum Chordata; class Mammalia; order Primates; family Cebidae; genus Sapajus; species Sapajus apella. The sequence goes on from NW_022436988.1 coordinate 5,779,839, forward strand.
GTCCTGCGGGTTACAGATAAATTGAACAAGGGGACAAAGGTGCCTTTATAATGGAAAGATCTGGTGGGCACCACCTTCACCAAATGACTGAACTGAGCCACAGTAACAGGACACCGGATGGCCTGGCACGACATCGTGGAAACAGACGTGCCTCCACAGGTGCTGCGGCTCTCAGGACAAAAATGGCTGACCCTTAGGTAACCATGAGGAAATCATCAGACAAACCCAAATTACAGAACATTCTATACAACCACCCTAGACTCTTAAATGAAATTTTAAAAAGTCAATGTCTTGAAAGATAAACAGAAAAAGCAAGGAACTGGCCGGGCGCGGTGGCTCACGCCTGTAATCCCAGCACTTTGGGAGGCCGAGGCGGGTGGATCACGAGGTCAAGAGATCGAGACCATCCTGGTCAACACGGTGAAACCCCGTCTCTGCTAAAAATACAAAAAATTAGCTGGGCATGGTGGTGCGTGCCTGTAATCCCAGCTACTCAGGAGGCTGAGGCAGGAGAATTACCTGAACCCAGGAGGTGGAGGTTGCGGTGAGCCGAGATCACGCCATTGCACTCCAGCCTGGGTAACAAGAGTGAAACTCCGTCTCAAACCCCGTCAAAAAAAAAAAAAGAAAAGAAAAGAAAAGAAAAAGCAAGGAACTGTCTGGAACAAAGGCATCTAAAGAGAACCACCAAATGCAATGCTGCACGAGCTCTTGGACTGGAATAAAAATAGCTATACGACACACCTGTGGACAGCTGAGGAAAAGCGACCACATGTTGCACATTAAACAACATTTTTCTTTTTCATTTTCTGAGACAGGGTCTCACTCTGCCGCCCAGGCTGGAGTGCAGTGGCAGTCTCAGCTCTGCATGCTCCGCCTCCTGGCTCAAGTGATCCTCCCACCTCAGACTCCCAAGTAGCTGGGACCACAGGTGCACACTACCACGCCCAGCTAATTTTTGTATTTTTAGTAGAGATGGTGTTTCGCCGTGTTGCCCAGGCTGAACTCCTGAGCTCAAACGAGCCTCCTGCCTTGGCCTTCCAAAGTGCTGGGATTACAGGTATGATCCACCACAGCCAGTCTTAAATAACATTACAGCACATAATTCTTTGCACGTGATAATAATCACAGCTAGGTAGAATTATAACTATTCTGAGGCAAAACATGTTTTAGTATTTAGGGGTAAAGTAAAGCAACTTACTTTCAAATATTTCTACAAAATATATGTGCATATGTGTTTGTGAGAGACAGAAAAAGCAAATGTGCTAATTTACCTAGGGGACATGTATACAGGTGTTCACAGTACTTTTCTATAATTTTTTTAAAAAATGGGCATTACTCAAAATAAAAAGTTTGGAAAATCATTAGTAGTTTGAAAAAGGTAGCTTTAGGTGAGAAAGTCCAATATAAAATAAAACCTGTGGCCGAGCGTGGTGGCTCACGCCTGTAATCCCAGCCCTTTGGGAGGCTGAGGTGGATGGATCACCCGAGGTCGGGAGTTCAAGACCAGCCTGACCAACAAATGTAAAGAAACCCCATCTCTACTAAAAATACAAAATTAGCCAGGCATGGTGGCATAAGCCTGTAATTCCAGCTATTCGGGAGGCTGAGGCAGGAAAATGGTTTGAACCTTGGAGGTGGAGGTTGTGAGTCAAGATTGCGCCATTTCACTCTAACCTGGCAGACAGAGCGAGACTCCGTCTCAAAATAATAATAATATTAAAATAAAGAAGAAAATAAAACCTGCTTTTATTACACAAAGTCAGAGCCTACACAGATTGGTACAAACCAAGAAACCAACTTACAGTTTTTATTGTCTTTTGCAATAACTGATTAAATACAACATTGCCACATTTTATATGTCAAAACTATACAAATTTTAGGTATGTCCGCAGCTCTAGGCAAGGTGGTGGCCGGCCTGGTGTGCAGCATGCGGGACAGGGCCTTCTCCCAGGGGCCTCAGCACCGGCTCCGGCATCTTGGGGCTGGGAGGGGCAGCAGCCTGGGGAGCTCACGCTTTTGAAATGAAGCCAGCAACCTGGACTTTTATGGAAAGCTTCTCTATTTTTAAAACCCCATTTGAGCCGAAGAGCCCACATCAGCAGGCCTTCACGTTTTATCTCTGCCGTTAAAGAACGTGGGAAGAGCCCTTTCTCAGCTCTCACCAGGTTCAAATCCCTGCACCAGAGGAGCGGCAGCAGTTTCCACGGATCTCTGCAAACTACCCACAGTGTCATCCAGCCATTGTCTAATACCGCCCAACTTTTACCAGACACACAATCATGAAAGGCCGAACAAAATGAACTCTCCCAGAAGTAATTTCTTCAGAGAGGGAGAAATGTTCTTTGTTGTATCCTTTTTAAAGAAAAAATTACTTCTGTAAGACAAGTAACTACTGTAATTATTTGCTCACTCATTTTTACCTAGCAATTGTTTCAATAATAAAAACAAAACTAAGCCCTCATCAACGTGACCCTGGGAGGAAGCTGCTCCTGAGTAACTGCTTCCTCCCACCCTCCTACACCCACTCTTCCTCTTTCAAAAGGGATTTCTGAGCCTGCAATTTGGAAGGCTGGCAACAGCACTTTCAGTTTTTAACCAACCTTTGAATGCAGTTTTGACATATTAAAAGCTAGTACTGTGCTAAAGAAAGCCATATTTTTGTGAAGACATTTCAACTTGAGAATTAATGAGCTGAATGCTGCACTCTGCCAGAAAAAGACATTTGAAAGAAATTCGATCTAAAGAGCCTACCTTTAAGGTGAACTACGTTCACACCCAATTTAGCCAACACACCAAGCCAGCTGTTTTCCATGCAACAACTGGGGTATTCTACGGCATCAGACATGACCCTCAAACTCATTTATACACAGAGCTGGTTTTACCCCGGAAAGAGCCAGTAAGTAAAACAACTAATGTGGCCTAAGTCTCTCTTACAAGCTGCCAGTGCTCAAACAAACAAGTATTCAACTTATCAAGAAAATGTGTCCAACTCTGTAGGCAAAGAAAGAAGAAAAGAAAAAAAGAAAAAAGGAAAGGAAAGGAGAGAAAAGGAAAGGAAAGGAGGGAAGGAGGGAAGGGAGGGAAGGGAGGGCGGGGTGGTCAAGTCCCTCTGCACTATCAAAGTAACAGCTGTTTACAGAGGGCCTACCACACGTAGGCCCTATACTAAGGATTCTAAGGAATATAAAAGTGGAAGGCGCAGGAACATGGCTGTTTAGAGAGGCAAGACATAAAAACTCATAACTAGCTGAGCAGGGTGGTTCACGTCTATAATCCCAGCACTTTGGGAGGCTGCGGTGGATGGGTCATTTCATCTGAGGTCAGGCGTTCGAGACCAGCCTGGCCAATATGGTGAGACCCCCCATCTCTACTAAAAATACAAAATTAGCTGGACTTGGTGGTATGCGCCTATAATCCCAGCTACTCAGGAGGCAAGGCTGGAGAATCACTTGAATCCAGGAGGCACAGGTTGCAGTGAGCTGAGATTGCGCCACTGCATTCCAGCCTGGGTGACAAGAGTGAAGCTGTCTCAAAAACAAAGGCACACAAACAAACCTATACAACTATACTGTTATATAACTATATACAACAAGAGAAAAGAAGACTGAGAAAGGAGGCGATTAACACCAAATGAACTGTACTAACAAAAAAGCTCTAAGCTATTCAGGGGGAAACCACTTCAGGCTGGGATGGTTAACGAAGACTTTGCTGGGGAGGTGATGTCTGCACAGGGCTCTGAAGAGAAACCCTGAGAGAGAGGAGCACATTCTTGGCAGGGAGAGCATCAGCAAGAGTGAGCCAGGGATGGGCCGACTCCAGAGAAGCCTCTCAGACCCACTTACAGAACGTCCATGAACAGCTTCAAGCGCCAGTCTGCTGCTGACACTCCAAGCGAATACACATCTAAGCTAATTCTAGACCGTAAGAGTGACAAGGACCCAGGAAGACTACATTTAATCACAATCCAGTCCTCTGCAGGCTCCTTTTCCCACCCGTTTCCTCACTGGAAGGATACCAAGAGAAACGATTTCCACTTAGTCTGCTGGTAAACCCAGGTTTCAAATTGCATGCTATCTGTGAATATGTGTTCGTACCTAATAAGGCAGTTATAAAAACTAAAATTCATAAAAACTTGAGCCCTTTCAAAGAAAAGTCGGGATCCCAGTAGTTACAGCACATCCATTCAATTGTCCAAATACTTACTGACAGCCCAGAGCATCCGCAGCTAGTATTGAAGACCGCTTCTGGCAAACACACAACGGTACATGGCGTGCACGTTATATCAGGAAAGAAGTCCCACATCTAAACCAAAGTCATCTGCCTCAGGTACAGTCTTTAGTGAGACAAACACATCAAGTCACAACAGCAGGCTGCTAATCTGCACTTAGATCAAACCAGAAAATAACGCTGAGGTGGGAGGACTGCAGGAGCCTAGGAGACGGAGGTCACAGTGAGCCGTGATCATGTCACTGCACTCCCGCCTGGGTGACAGAGCCAGACCTTATCTCGGAAAAAAAAAAAAAAAAAAAAAAAAAAGAACGAAAGAAAAAATACAATGGCTATATTAAAATTAAAAACAGGCCAGGTGCGGTGGCTCACGCCCGTAATCCCACCACTTTGAGAGGCCAAGGCAGGCAGATCACCTGAGGTCAGGAGTTAGACACCAGCCTGGCCAACATCTCTACTAAAAATACAAAAATAAGCCAGGTGTGGTGGTGGGCATCTGTAATACTGGCTACTCAGGAGGTTAAGGCAGGAAAACTGCTTGAACCCAGGAGGCGGAGGCTGCAGTGAGCCAAGATCACACCACTACACTCCAGCCTGAGCGACAGAGTGAGACTCCATCTCAAAAATAATAAAATAAAATAAAAAACTAAAAACAAATGTGTAAAAATTTGACATCCTCCAAGCCATTTATTCTACGATCAAATACATATAAAGCTTAAATTATGAATTTCATCTTTAAAAACCTCAAATTCCAGCTGGGTGCAGTGGCTCATGCCTGTAATCCCAGCACTTTGGGAGGCTGAGGTGGGTAAATCACCTGAAGCCAGGAGTTCAAGACCAGCCTGGCCAACATGGCAAAACCCCGTCTCTACTAAAAGTACAAAAATTAGCCAGGGGTGGTGGTGGGCATCTATAATCCCAGCTACTCAGGAGACTGAGGCAGGAGAATCGCTTGAACTCAGAAGGCAGAGGTTGCAGTGAGCTGAGATCGCGCCACTGCACTCCAGCCTGGGCGACAAGAGCAAAGCTCCATTTCAAAAAAAAAGAAAGCCTCAAGTTCCATGGTTCTGATGATACACTTGCTCCCAAGCTAACATTTAATATGGAAAAGTAAGTTCAACCTAACATGTTATAAAATCTAAGGAAAAAGCATCATGATAGGTGTGAAGTAGCCCAATAAAAGGTTGGGTTTCTTTTCTGGGGCCTTCTCCTTAACGTATGATTCTGATGAGTATCATAGACGGCATCAATTACAGCTGAAAGAACAGACGGTAAACATGTTGCTCATATACCATGCACCAAAACATTTGCACTTCCAAGTACTTTAGCATTTTTGACCAGGAATCGGTTCTTTTTACCACCCCTCTCTCAACGCCTGCCCTCACAGTTTACCACGCAATGGTATAAAGCAGCTATGTTTACTTTTGATCAAGCAGCCATCTCAACACATACTACACAACAGACAGGGATGGGCGGAGGCCGGGAGGGCTGTGAGATATTCTGCATCAACCCGCGGGGCTTCTTCCATTTGTCCACCCACTCCTTTGCTCCAAGAGTTCCGGGCATGATGTATTTTTGCTAGAGGACAGGAGAAAGAAATTTCAAAATCTCTTTAAAAATCCACGTTTTCTCTTAGGAAACAGCACAGTTCAAGGTATGCCACCTGGGCTGCTGGGTCTGTCTCAAGGAAAGGTCACTACAGCCATTGACTACCCGTGTGTTCCAGCCTCCAGCCTACACTGAGCTTCACCTGTACTACCTTCACTTAACACACAGGGGTCCGCAACTCCTGCTGGTCCAGGGGCTGTTGGGAACCGGGCCACACAGCAGGCGAGCCAGTGTTCCTGCCCGAGTGCCACCTCCTGTCAGGTCAACAGAAGCAGCAGACTCTCATAGGAGCGAGAGCCCTACCATGAACTGAACGTATGAGGGATCTAGGCTGCAGGCTCCGGAAGAGAATCTAATGCCTGGTGACCTGAGGTAGAAGAGTTTCACCCGAAGGCATCCCCTCCACCCACTCCACAATAGGTGGAAAAACTGTCTTCCTCAAAACCAGTCTCTGGGGCCAAACAGGTTGGGGACCACTGCTTTAATGGACCTTCACATGACTTTATTAGCAGGCAACAGGGACACAATCCTAAAAGACATGGGAAAAATTACCCATAAAATCAAAAACTTCACATGTAAAAAGTTTTAATTCCACAGAGAGGTCACTCATCTGATTTATCCACACCATGATATTTTTAAATAGTGTTAAAAAACACACAGTAGTAGGGTTTTTTTCTGACCTCTTAAAATAATTCAAGTTAGTGACGCCCACACTGTGTTTAACTCTATTCTGGAAGGCTGTGTTCTTGCAGATCTGAGTGGCAGGTGGGATGGAAGTGCTCTGAACCAAAATTACTGACGACTGGCTCCTCCTCAAGAGCAAGAGAAGCTGCTACTAAATACAGCTCCATCCGCTTTAAGGTTTTCTGCCATAAATTTCCCTAAACCTTTGGGTCCTAGAAACAAGGGCTACTACATGAACACTGCCCGCAAAAAAACAGGTAACAAAGGGGAAAAGCCACGGGTACAAAGGAGCAGGCAAGCGAATCTCAGCAAAGAACTAGGACATTCCCACAAACCTAATCTGACAGTTCTGCGACACCCCCAACTCCGTCCCCCAACAACAGTGGTTGTGATTTTATACTGTTCATATGACAGCCATGTGTCCTGTCAAAATTGTTCCTGGTCCATACAAAAGACCAGGCATATGTCAATACTCCACAGTATCCGGCAGAGGATTATAGCTTCGAAGTTTCAAACCACTGCTATAAGCACAAAACAAAGAATTATGCTCAACAGAAAAATAATCATCTACTAAAACATTAGCATGTCTACATTTGGCTAAAGCAAGACTACTATTCAGACCTAGCTTTAGATACAATGTTTTAATAGAAGGACAATTTCAGACTGTTCTAGTTAAAGACAAACACTATTCCTTCTCTCCCTGCTGAAACTAACATATAACATATACGCCACTAACCATAGTTAAAACTGGTTTAACAAGGTCTTCTGGAATACTTTCTCTTAAAATACTTTTAGTGTATTCTTCTTCAACAATTTCCAGGCAAGACCACCAGGAAACTTCTGTTAACACTATTTAATACACTGGCATAAGAGACACTGAGCTTTCAAATAAAATTCAAAGTATAATCTAGTATGCCTAATTACATCTTTTGTATTTTAATTTAAATTAGAAAAATAAGGCCCATTATAGTTCTATTGTCTGTTACATTTCTGAAAGATCTCAAGATGGACATCTCAGACATTAGCCTGGGGGCTCTGTGTTTTCAGTTTGCTCACTGTCCTGAAGATAATCAACTCAGACATTCCTGACCGACTCATCTGGGTACATCTGTCCTTCAGTGCTGTCACATGTGTTCCCTTGATGTCTCAGTAACTTTTATGGTACCTCAAGGCCAAAAAATTTTACCATTTATTAAGTTATTAGGTCTAAACAATTTAGAAAGCATTTATGTCCTAATAACTTAGTAATCATTTGAAAAAATAATAAACTTAAGTTGAAGAAAAAATGTCTTTGCTTCACTTTAAAATAACCAGAAGTGGCCAGGCGAAGTGGCTTAGGCCTGTAATCCCAGCACTTTGGGAGCCGAGGTGGGTGGATCACATGAGGTCAAGAGTTCAAGACCAGCCTGACAAACAGGAAAAAAACCCTGTCTCTACTAAAAATACAAAAATTAGCCAGGTACGGTGGTGTGCGCCTGTAATCTCAGCTACACAGGAGGCTGAGGCAGGAGAATCGCTTGAATGCGGGAGGTGGAGGTTGCAGTGAGCCAAGGTCACAACACTGCACTCCAGCTTGGGCGAGAGAGCGAGACTCTGTTTCAAGACAAAAAACAACAACAACAAAAAAACATTAACTATTGTTTAAGAGACATCCTGTGGGGAAAAAAATGTTATCAATATTAGTTCGTCAATTTTAACAAACATACTGATCAAGGCAGGAGGCAGACAAATGCCTAGGCAGATAGGGGCAAGGTCCCTGGTGAAATCCAATCTTCAAGCCAGAGACAGTCCTGGGTAAATCCTTGGACAGGATTGAGAACCCACCTTCCTATTCGGTTCACTTTCCTCTGATTGATTTCCATCCTTCACCTATTTTAAATGTACCTACCTTTTCGTAATTGATTTTCTTTCTCCCCCAAACCCTGGGACAGAGTTTCGCTCCTGCTGCCCAGGCTGCAGTACAATAGCACAATCTCAGCTCACTGCAACCTCCACCTCCCGGGTTCAGGCGATTCTCCTGCCTCAGCCTCCTGAGTAGCTGGGACTACAAGCGCGCACCACCATACCCAACTAATTTTTGTATTTTTAGTAGAGAGAGAGTTTCACTATGTTGGTCAGCTGGTCTCAAACCCCTAACCTTAGGTGATCCACCTGCCCCAGGCTCCCAAAGTACTGGGATTACAGACATGAGCCACCGCACCCAAGCTCCTAACTGGTTTTCTACACTATCATGCCCACCTCTGAGTGGTGTCTTCTCTTTAACCTTTTTTGCACATACACAAAGCAATCAGCACACACTCCCTCTTCTGAGCCCATAAAAAGCCCTGGGCTCATTCCATCCCAGGAACTCTCTTGCCTTTGCGTAGGGGGACCACCCCCATGTCCCCTCCCCACTAAAAACTGTTTCATCATTCAATAAAACTTCCCACCTTGCTCACTCTTTGAGTGTCCACATGCCTACTTCTTCCTGGTGATGAGACAAGAGCCTAGACCTAGCTGAGCTATGGAGCCAAAAATCCTGCACCAATACCACACAAGATGTTAATAGCAGAGAAATCTGTAAGGTGGAAGGAGAAGGTATATGGAAATTCTCTGTACTAGCTGCTCAATTTTCTGTAAACCTGTAATTGCTCTAAAAAATAAACTCTATTAGATATGAACAAAAGAAATAAAAGCAATCAAATAACACATTGGCCAAAGGTAAAAACCAATTGTGCTCATGCTATAAGAAAACTGGCCAGGTGCAATAACTCACGCCTGTAATTCTAGCATTTCGGGATGTCAAGGTGGGTGGATCACTTGAGGCCAGGAGTTTGACACCAGCCTGGCCAACATGGTGAAACCCCTTCTCTGCTAAAAATACAAAAATTAGTTGGGTGTGGTGCTGTGCGCTTGTAATCCCAGCTACTCAGGTGGCTGAGGCAGGAGAATCACTTCAACCTGGGAGGCGGAGATTGTAGTGATCGTGACACTGCCAAACTAAGACAATTATCTCACTCATGACCCTAAAAACACAAGATGTAAATCTCACGAGACTTTGTTAGAAACCAGTTATTTTAAGTATGTAATTAGCCAACTAAAAAAAGGAACTAGGTATAAATAAGAGCATATAAGTCTCCTTCCTTCTACAGAGAAAAGAAAAGGCCAAAGGAAGATAATAGCAGAAAAACGATCACGCTTCAGTTTAGGCCCTGAGAATAAAACACTCCGTTTATCATATGAATTGTGAAAGGAAAATAAATCTTGGGGCCCCAAAATCAGTAAGTTAAAGAGAAAAGTCAAGCTGGGAGGCAAACCTGCCTCCATTCCACTCAAAGTCATCCCTCTGCTCACTGAGAAAAATGCTTCTGATTGCCTCCTTTGGAAAGTCTAATCAGAAACTCAAAAGAATGCCACGTCTGTCTCTCCCATACCTGTGACCTGGAAGCCTCCGCCCTGCCTGAGTTGTCCCGCCTTTCTGCGCGAACCAGCGTTCATCTTACATACTGACTGATGTATCATGTCTCCCTAAAATATATAAATCCAAGCTGGGCGCGCCCACCTTCGGCACATACTGTCAGGACCTCAGAAGGACACAAACCAGGGAGGCACATGGCAGAGCAATTAGAGCCTGGGGTCCTGCCAGTGGACCGCAGGAGGACCTCAGGGGGCTGTGTCACAGGCACACGTCCTCAACCCTGGCAAAATAAACTTTCTAAATTAACTAAGACCCGTCTCAGGTATTAGGGGTTCAAGGAATATAGGAAATATATGGATTTGATTACCTAACTCATTGATTAGCTACATATATCATATGCAATTGATAGGAGGAGAAAATATGGCCCTGAAGATAAACATCGGTCAGGTGGAAAGAGAACTTTAACCAAATATATGGGGAGAGGGGCTACTGAGTAACAAGATGCTCTCTGCCACAGGCTTCCAGTTACAGGTTGCACTGAATCTGGCGTCTAATGGCATTAACGTTTTCCACAGAATAAAGAAACACGATCTACCTGGAAGAGAAAGAATTCACGTCAGGAAGCAAATGCTCAGCTCCATTGTGGCCTGAATAAATGTAAACAAGAGAGTGTTGTTCCCACAGTTCTGGGAGGTCATCTGTTCTCTGGACAAAAGCCTTCTCTGCGGCACCAGACTCCACACTGCACCAGTATCTACAGCCTGGAGCTATTTTAAACTCAGCTTTCCTAGCAACTTCCTCCCACTCCCCCACCACCACCACCCTCACCCTCGCCCACCCAATCATCAGGTCTGCGACTCAGCTGGCCAAGCGTCCTTTCCCTCCACTCTTCCAGCACTGGCATTCTAGGACTAAGACACAAAGCGGGGAGGCATATGGCAGAGCAAATGAGAACCTGGGCTCCTGTGTCAATGGACCTTGATTTGAATCCCAGCTGGACAACCCAGAAGCAAAGGCCTCCTATCCAAGCAAACAGAAAGCAAGCGACCCACAAGGGTGGAGCGCTGGGAAAAGGGTCACAGCAGGAGGCCGGCTCAGACCAGACAGAGGGAAAGGGGAAAAGGTGGTGGGAAATGGGGAGGCTTCTGATATTTACTTATTCTTTTTGAGACAGAGTCTCACTCTGTTGCGCAGGCTGGAGTGCAGTGGCACGATCTCAGCTCACTGTAACCTCCACCTCCCAGGTTCAAGTGATTCTCCTGCCTCAGCCTGCTGAGTAGCTGGGATTACAGGAGTGTGACACCATGCCAGGCTAATTTTTGTATTTTTTTTTAGTAGAGACAGGGTTTTACCATGTTGGTCAGGCTGGTTTCGAACTCCTGACCTCACATGATCCGCCCATCTTGGCCTTCCAAAGTGCTGGGATTATGCGCGTGAGCCACTGCGCCCAGCCAGAGTTTTTCAAAAAATTGACTTTGACTAAATCGGCAGTCCCCCTCAAACCAGAATTGGTTCAGAGTGACTCCCAAGGAGATGTTTTAAAGCAAAGACTGCAACTGGCCCCTCGGGGAATTAGGAAAGCCAAGTGCCTGAGCGCTGTGGGCTGATGGTCTCCAGGTGGGCACAGGTGCTCTGCCAGCTCGGGGCCCCACCTCGGGTCAGCTCACATCGCTGTCAGCAGGTGAGGCAGCCAGGTCAGGGCAGTCACTTGGTAACCAATTTCAATCTGCTTCCTCACTTGTAAAGTGGAATAAAAGAGCCTATCTACAAAGTAAGTGTGAGCAATAAATGAGACATTGCCGCACAAGCACTCTCTAAATGTTGTTCTTAGACCTTTTATATGTTCTTTAAGTGTTCTGCAAACCGTGGTTCACTGGCAGGATCTCTGGCTGCCACTCAGGAGCCCAGGCTCCTCTCCGGGCCAAGCAATGTCATCTACACCCTGGGCTTGTCAAGGTCAAATAAAAATACAGAGATGAATCCCTACAACAGTTTCATTTGGGAAAAGAGAACTGCAATTTGAGATGTACAGGAAGACCAGAGTGCTCTTCAGTATGTTTGAAGAACAAACAGAAGGTTGGCGGTTTTATTAGAAAGAGAAATGTCCCTCGTCTACGTGGCCCTGCTGCGAGCTGCTCCTTTATCTTAAAGAAAGTAGACAGCATATGAAGACTGGATACCACATGTGAATGCATATGAAGAACCTGGTTAGTGTCTACTCTCTGCAAGTGAATAGGCTCAGAAAGGTCTAAGAGGCTTTCTGAATGAACCTAAAAATACTGCTTGCTAAGAACAAGTTTAGCTCTGGAAACTGACCTTCATAGCCAAAGTATAAAACCAAAGGTGGGGGGGAGGAGGAAAAGAAGGAAGAGCAGAGCAGAGAAGGGAGAAAACAAAGGTAACTATTGTTTTGAAACCTCGTTGGTACTACAGTGAAGTTTCTGGGAGCTGGTAAATTCTGGCTGATGAGCGAGTGACAGTGCTGAGAAACACCAGTCTTAGAGTCACAGCAGTTCATTTCAGCAGCAAGAAGGTAACACTGGTCTTAAAGTTACAGCAGGTCACTTTGGCAGCTGGCCTTCAGGATAATCCCTGGGCAGACACTCTGTGCCCCAGTTTTTCTTCTCCCCTGGTCTCTCAACTCTAGTTTAGTTGGGTGTAACAAGGTAAGTCCAACTCATATCATCGATTTTCACAGACTGTATACTCACTGAGAGCAGAACCCAAGGGGCTCAGTTGCCATTGCAAGCTCCAGACCAGGCACAGTGGCAGGAGCTACGTCAACCCCCTCCAGGAAATAACAAGAGCCCAGGGGGCAGAAGCTGCTGGAGCATCATGTCCTATCAGCAGATGGCATATAGAACCCCCCTGTCCCCCTGGCACACGGCCAATATTTTCAAACTAAATAGCTTTAAGTGTTTTAAAATTAAAAACATGATATACTTTTATGTGAGGATCCTAACATCACCTACAAAGCACTCTAAAATGTCCTTCATGAAAAGGAAAACATGACCATGAGAATCCACAACCTATTTTATAACCTATCTACCGTATGGTAATAATGCAGTCAAAACATACAACATGTTAACTTCCATAGCTCTAAATTACACCCAGAAGAAACTGAAGACACTGTCATTCCTATTTTCCATTCTCATCTCAGCCTTGCCAGTCAGTATCAACTTCAATTAAAATGACTGTCAAATCAGTACTAATTTGATTCCTTGCACTGAAGGGGTGGCTGTATTTTAAAATACTTGAGCCACAATAAGGGGCCAATGGGGCAACGCTACCATCTGTGGGATTATGACTGAGCCCCTTTAAATCTCAATCCCGCCCAGAGGGACAGATGCGGCAGTGCCCATGGAGCCTCAGCTGGCCTCAGACAGCCAGTCCCCTCCGCCTGATGCAAGCCAGGACCGGGGTCCGGTGTGGAGAGCCCCTCGTCCTGGGAAAGGCAGTTATCCGCTTGCCTGTCAGGTAATACACGTTAGTGTGGAACCTGGCTCTAAACCATTCGTAGACGACCTGCTTCTGAGTGGAGATTTCATACACAGCAGAGCAACTCCCTCGAGGTCATCTACTGAAAGTCAGTCCTCAATACACAAAAATTAAAAAAAAAAAAAAAAAAAAGGCCGGCCGGCACGGTGGCTCACGCCTATAATCCCAGCACTTTGGGAGGCTGTGGCCGGGGGATCACAAGGTCAAGTGATCAAGACCATCTGGCCAATACGGTCAAACCCCACCTCTACCAAAAATACAAAAATTAGCTGGGCGTGGTAGCATGCTGCTGTAATCTCAGCTACTCAGGAGGCTGAGGCAGGAGAACTTGAACCTGAGAGGCGGAGACTGCAGTGACAGAGTGAGACTCTGTCTCAAAAACAAAACAAAAGAAAACAAAACAAAACAATAGTTGAGCCAACCAGGCACTCGTGTTAAACACAGATAGGATAACACGGATAATACAAGGATGTTTATTCATTCCCTTCCCCTCCTTAACCTCTGGTTTTCCAAAAAAAAAAAAAAACCACAGAGATAGGATAATACAACGTGTTTATTCCCTCTCCTCCATGACCTCTGGTCGTTTTAAGGACCTGGCTGATTTGGATTCATGAAAGTAAAGCAAAATCTCTATGACAAAGAAATCTCTTATGAAGCTTGAGTGATGTACAAACCCTCCTTTTAAAAATGTTTCCTTGAAACTTTAATGTTGACCAGTTATTTTTTTTCCCTTGCAGAACTCAGTTTATTGACTACTTATTTTAATTTTAATTTTTTCTTTTCTTTTTTTTTTTTTTTTTGAGACAGAATCTCGCTCTATCACCCAGGCTGGAATGCAGTGGCACAATCTCAGCTCACTGCAACCTTTCACCCCCCCCCCCGGGGTCAAGTGATTCTCTCCCCTCAGTCTCCCACGTAGCTGGGATTACAGGCGTTGACACCAGGCCCAGCTAATTTTTGTAATTTTAGTAAAGACAGCATTTCACCACGTTGGCCGGGCCAGTCTCAAATTCCTGACCCGCAAGTGATCTGGCCACCTCAGCCGCCCAAAGTCGTGGGATTACAGGCATGAGCTACCTCGGCTGGCCAGTTATTTTTATTATGACATTACCTAAATAGGTGCAAACAAACTAGTTTCAAAAAGAACAAAACAAAACCAAAAAAAAACCCCAAGAAGCCTCACATAATTATAAAATGTGAACAACATATATTTAATGGAGAAAATGACAATTTGTTGAAGACAATTTCCCCTTCAAAATGAATATAGAAATGAACAGCAGGGCACAGCTTCTTTCAAACTCGGCAGAAGCTGTTTTATGACTCACTGCTCCCATCACTCTATTTAAATCTTTATTTGTACAGCTCCCCATCTGCAAAGTACGTACCCTGGGCTATAGTTGGCTCAAACACATCATTTACATGTTAATTTCAACTCTATTCTTTTTGTATTTACTGTCAACCATTAAAATAGTATTATTTGTTGTCCACAAAAATAAAAGCCAACCATGTGCTCATAGTGCTCAGCTGTAAACATGATATCCAGATGATCTCAATGCGTCTATGCAGTTTTTCGATTATCAAAAGTACAAAGATAACCAATCCCTTTTAGAGAATTAAAGACATTCGTTAGAAAAAATGGAGGTATACACATCTTTAAACAGATCTTTCTACTTAAGATATCTGTTCTCCGTCAATAAATCTTGAATGTCAAATGCTTTATATGCCACAATTACATAAGCCCTAGGCAAATAAGAATGTCTACAGGGCTATGAAAGGTTTTACTTCTCTTTACTTTTCATGAGTTTAATTTTGTGTTTAAAGCAATCACATGATGCTGAAAGCATCCAACAGAAACTAAAATATGCCATGATTTTCAAAAGCCATTCCTAAATTTTTGGTCTAATAAAGAGCAAATTGAGTATAAATCTCTCTCTGACAACAAAATAGCAGTGTGCATATTCCCCTTCAGAATCAGCTGGACTTGGCAGAGTATGGTTTTACTTTCCAGAGTGTAAAAGACAGATTTGTGGACTCCAGAAAAGCATTTGGTGTTCTAGGGAATTGCAGCTGTCAGCTTTTAAAGATGCCATGTGTTTGCCCACATAAAAGAATGCAATGAGCTATGGAAATATTACCTGGTTTCATGAACCAGAATAAAAACTCCGGAGTCAGTAGGCTGCCAATGGGAGTTTAATACATCAGGAAAATACTGATCACTATTTATTAAATATCTATTGTGCAGGTTGTACTTCACAGACCTTGAGGGACTCACAATTTAAATCACACTCTGAAGAACAAAGAAAAGGAAGCCAGGAGTAATCCTATATGACCTGAACACTTAACAGGGGCAAGATCAACTGTAGAATTCTCCATCTTCTCTACCACCTCCCTTCCCTTAGCACAAGAGTTCACTCTTCTATTTAAGTGGGTCACCACTCAGCTCATCATTCCACACCAGCTTTTACACGCAATTATTTCTTAAGAAATTAACAGCAATGGCAATCATGAGATGTAAATTAAAGCTGTATTTTCAACAGATGGAATAAAATAATGGTTGAATTCCTCAAGGAACTGGTCTTTTGGATCTGTCATCTGTCAAATATAAAAGACAAGAGGCCAGGCATGGTGGCTCAAGCCTGGAATCCCAGCACTTTGGGAGGCCAAGGCGGGTGGATCACAGGGTCAGGAGTTTGAGACAAGCTTGGTCAATATGGTGATCTCTACTAGAAAAAACACCAAAATTAGCCAGGCATGGTGGCGCATGCCTGTAATCCCAGCTACTTGAGAGGCTGAGGCAGGAAAATTGCTTGAACCTAGAAGGCAGAGGTTGCAGTGAGCTGAGATTGTGCCATTGCATTCCAGCCTGGTGATGGAGAAGACTCCATCCCCCCGCCCCCCCAAAAAACGTGGTTACAACGATAACTTTTACTTTATGTATTTTACCACAACAAAAAATTTCAATGTACAGTATAAATCTGTTCTACCTGAAAATTAGCAAATGAAGTCACACAAATGACAAGTTCAAAGAAGCACACGTTTGTTAATGTAATCTGAGTATCCCTAAATAAACTCATGAACAGCAATTTGGAGAAGTACATAAAGCAAACAGTCTCCTTCTCCTTTTAGTATATGTTAAATCTTTCGATGAAAACATGATGTAATAAGAGCCTATTTATACAGTCTGTTGAAAAAAATCATTTCTTTGAAAAACTTTTAAATAAAAGTTATGGCCTGGCGTGGTGGCTCACGCCTTAAATCCCAGCACTTTGGGAGGCTGAGGCGGGCAGATCACGAGGTCAGGCGTTTGGGACCAGCCTGACCAACATGTGAAACCCGGTCTTTACTAAAAATACAAAAATTAGCCAGGCATGGTGGCACGTGCCTGTAATCCCAACTACTCAGGAGGCTGAGGCAGGAGAATCGCTTGAATCCAGATAGTGCCACTGCAGTCCGGCCTAGGCAGCAGAGCGAGACTCTGCCTCAAAAAAAAAAAAAAAAAAAAAAAAGTTAGAACAGAAACCACCCTCCTTTCTTCCTATTCCAGTTACTATAAAATGAAATGAGGCGCATCCACACCAGTGGTTCTCCAGCCTGAACAGGCGTTAAGAATCACCTGGAAGGCTTGCAAAGCCACAGACTGTGGGACCTACCTCCAGAAATTGACTCAGTGAAGAATCAGAATTTGGAGCTCTTAGAATTTACATTTTAAACCAACTTTGTGTGAAGAAAATTGAAATAAAGATAATAGGTGTTTGGAGAAGAGCTTTCTAAATATTAATCCTGCAACACACCAATGACCACTTAAATCAATTTACTTCTTAAAATATGTACCTTGTAGCTTTTAGTTCTGGCCTTGATTTTTAATACACACACAGGCATTGGAGTAGGAAAAAGAAAAGAAACACATATTTTGTGATTAGGCCTACCTCATGTTATAGAATAACTTATTCATTAAGAAAACAAGGGTTGGCCGGGCGTGGTGGCTCACGCCTGTAATCCCAGCACTTTGGGAGGCCGAGGCGGGTGGATCACGAGGTCAAGAGATCGAGACCATCCTGGTCAACATGGTGAAACCCCGTCTCTACTAGAACTACAAAAAATTAGCTGGGCATGGTGGCGCATGCCTGTAATCCCAGCTACTCGGGAGGCTGAGGCAGGAGAATTGCCTGAACCCAGGAGGCGGAGGTCGCGGTGAGCCGAGATCGCACCATTGCACTCCAGCCTGGGTAACAAGAGCTAAACTCCGTCAAAAAAAAAAAAGAAAGAAAAAGAAAACAAGGGTTATGTAACAACCAACCTCTTGGGTTTTAAATTTGGAAAACTCTTAAAAAGAAAATCAGATTACCATTCTACCAGAGTCAAGAATTTTACTTAAAATAAATTTATGTTCTGTAGGAGAACCAAAGAAACAGCATTTATATATACTTTGTATTCACCACTACAGGAGAAAAGCAACTCAAAATGCTAAGTGATACATATACCAGGACACGCTTTTCAGGCAACTAAAGGAATTATAAGCTTCAGTTCACTGAACTATTTCACTCACAAAACATGATTTGCATCGAATTCTTTTGAACCATAAATAGTAAATACATCCGACCAAAAGAATATGTTTCCATGGGACCGTTTGTCTAATTTTTCATTATGTCATGGGAGTTTAAAAAAAAAAAAAATCACTCACAGAGTAGATGTGACTCATCTACACTCTAATATTTTTTTTTAAGAGAGAGTCTTGCTCTGTTGCCCAGGCTGGAGTGCAGTGGTGTGATCCGGCTCACTGTAACCTCTGCCACCGGGTTCAAACAATTCTCGTGCCTCAGCCTTCCCAGTAGCTAGGATTATAGGCACACACCACCACGCCCAGCTAATTTTTGTATTTTTAGTAGAGATAGGGTTTCACCATGTTGGCAAGGCTGCTCTTGAACTCCTGACCTCAAGTGATCCTCTCATCCCAGCTTCTCAAAGTGCTGGGACTGCAAATGTAAGCCCCTGCGCCCAGCCAAGAAGTCTATTTTTGAGGGCAAGATGATTTGATCATCACCCTGAGAACACTGGCAGTTGCAGGGAGGGTGACAGAGACAGACAGAGAGGCCAGTGGAGTGTCAGGGCCCTATAGGGGCTGACAGCGCACAGAGAGGGCCCTCCACCAGAAGCAACCGCACGCAGCAGCTAGAGTCAGGTGAGGAAGAAGAAAGATATTCCAGGCAAGTATGTGGTCAAGGCACCAAGGCCATGACAAAAAATGGTATTCTTAGGAAACAGCAAGAAATTCGACATAATTAGACTGTGCAATGGATGTGAGGGGCCTTGCCATGGAGAGGAGGCTGCAGGGACACACATAAGGCCAGTGACAAAGGGTGCTTGGAGCCAAGCTCAAGCTGGGAACGTCATCTTAAAGATAAGGTGCATGGGCTGCGCACAGTGGCTCACGCCTGTAATCCCAGCTACTCAGGAGGCTGAGGCAGGAGAGAGGCAGAGGCTCCGGTGAGCTGAGACTGCGCCACTGCATTCCTGCCTGGGCAACAGAGCAAGATTCTGCCTCTAAAGAAATAAACAAACATGAGGTGCAACCACTTTACTATTTGGGGCTTGCAGGTGGCACGGTCAGCTTTACAATGTACTGATCTCTCTGGCAGCAGTCCCAAGGAAGAGCAGAAAGGTGAGGGGCAGACTCAGGGTCCAGGGGCTGTTGTAGGGAGGAGTGGTCTAGGGCTGAGCCACCAAGGCTAGAGAAGGGCAAAGTGAGAGCCCATCCAGGAGACATCTCTGCCAGCTCCCATCTGTGCACCAGCAAGACGGGGGGGTGAGGAGGGAAGGCTGCCAGGGAGGCGTGGGTTTCTGCTCTGAGGGTAAAGTACCTGCAGGGCCACACATCAAAAGCAGCAGCTCAGGGGAAAGGGAGAGCTGAGTGGTGTTTTATCGGTTTGGTTTTTACTGGGGTAGGTGGGTAAGTGTGGGTGTGGGTGTGTGTCTGTTTCTGCTGGGGTGTATGTTTTTGGCGCAGGCAGGAGTGTTTCGGAGGCATTAAATCTGCCTGGGACAGTGAGATGGAGCTGTCTAGCAGGCAGCTGGCTCAGAGTTTGGAAGCTCCTGGGGGGCATCTAGGCTGAGGATAAAGGTCTGAGACCTTTATAAAGTGAAAGGTGAAGCCACAGGGTTTAAATGAGGCTGTCCAGGAAGTGCTGCCCAGGAAGAGAGCCAGATAGCTATGCCTAAAATAGCATTAGCTACTCATTAAAACACCTATTATTGCCAGAAAATGCAAAATATACAACTGGGGGTCACCAAACAGCAAAACCAGAGGAAAAGGAACAAACAGTCCATCTGCACCTTAATAAGGCAAGGAAGCGGAGTAAAAAAGTCCAGATCAGAAGGGGAGGCCAGACCCCTAAGAGGAAAAGAAGCACGCAGCCGTCTATTCAAATACACGTGACGTTTACAACTGGACACTCATCACTAACTGGGATACTCCTCTGACACACATGGCAGTACACATCGCTACATCGCTGAAAAACAGGACAGATTTCTGAATGGAAAATGGATCCAGTACATATAAAGATACATATGACAATTATTTTATATAGTGATACATAATTACAAAGAGACACTTCTCTTAAAAAAAAAAAAAAAAAAGGTGGGGGGGACCAGCAGAGTCCTCCCTCTGTATCTGTAGGGCACTGGTTCCAGGATGTCCCTCCAATCCCAAAATCTGTAGATGCTCAAGTCCTTGATATGAAAATGGAGTGGCACTTTATATTTGACACACCCTCTCACGTACACAGACACACATCTCTTAGATACATGTAGAGCCTCGCTCTGTCACACAGGCCAGTGGCAGGACCACGGCTCACTGCAGCCTCAAACTCGTAGGCTCAGGCCATCCTCCTGCCTCAGTCTCCTGAGCAGCTGAGACTACAGGCATGCACCACCACACCCAGCTATTTTTTTTTAGTTTTTCATAGAGAGACAGGGTCTCGCTATGTTGCCCAGGCTGGTCTCAAAATACAGGCCTCAAGGGATTCTCCCACCTTGGCCTCCCACAGCACTGGGATTACAGACGTGAGCTACCACACCCAGCTCTCCCATATGCTTTAAATTCTCTCTAGATTACTTATAATACCAAATACAACATAAGGCCGGGCGCGGTGGCTCAAGCCTATAATCCCAGCACTGTGGGAGGCCGAGCGGGTGGATCACGAGGTCAAGAGATCGAGACCATTCTGGTCAACATGGTGAAACCCCGTCTCTACTAAAAATACAAAAAATTAGCTGGGCATGGTGGTGCGTGCCTGTAATCCCAGCGACTCAGGAGGCTGGGGCAGGAGAATTGCCTGAACCCAGGAGGCGGAGGTTGCGGTGAGCCGAGATCGCGCCATTGCACTCCAGCCTGGGCAACAAGAGTGAAACTCCGTCTCAAAAAAAAAAAAAAAACAGAAAAACACAACATAAATGCTATGTAAACAGCTGTTACATGTGTTTTATTTGTATATTTCATTATTGTATTATTTTTGTTGTTCTTCCTGAACATTTCTCATCCACGGTTGGTCTTATCTGTGGGTGCAGAACACAAGGGTACAGAGGGCTGCTGTTCTCTTGACATTAAATTGTACCTTTCAAGAGAATTACACTGCAGTTCATGCTCCTTGTTATGACATGCAAAATAATTCCACTAGAACTACACAAAAGTGTCTGCCTCACTAGCGTACAGGTCAAAAGTCAAGAGAGATGAATTAATTAAAACATCTGCCAACCAAAACCCTCTCTACAGTGAACTTCTCTGGGGAAGCTTCCCCAGGCAGCCCAACAGTCCTATCCAGAGCTCTAACAAAACAGACAACAGAAAAGAACAAGGACAGACTGACCAGCACAACTGGACACCTTGGACACAAACACCACCCGCCTCCTCAGCCCCAGGCCAAACTGCTACCAGGCACCTGCTTCACGTAACACGTAGAAATGCTGTCAATAAATTAATCCCTCTCACCTGCTTTCAGTACTAAATAGGAGGACTCATTCAGTGCGCTAAAAAGTAACTATAAAAATAAATAAATAAGGAGTAACCATTAATAGAATGACCCAGTTTAATTTGGGAAAAAAATATTTTGCATCTTATTTGCAACTCAAAATTACATAGAATAATCCTAGGAAGAAAGAGGGAGCAGCTGGTTTTAACCATTAGTTTCCATCTCTACCAGCAAATGTTTAAACAGAAATGCCAGCCAGGCGCGGTGGCTCACACTTGTAATTCCAGCACTTTGGGAGGCTGAGGCAGGTGGATCACCTGAGGTCAGGAGTTTGAGACCAGCCTGGCCAACATGGTGAAACCCAGTCTGTATTAAAAATACAAAACTTAGCCAGGCATGCTGGTGCTATCCTGTAGTCCCAGATACTGGGAGGCTAAGACAGGAGAATCAATGGAACCAGGGAGGCGGAAGCCGTATTGAGCCAAGATCGCGCTACTGCACTCCGGCCTGGGCGAAAAAGAGCAAAACTCCGCCTCAAAATAATAATAATAATAATAATAATTTAAAAATAAACAGAACTGCTAAAGGGTGGCTGAATGGATTGAATTTAGGTCTGCACCTTCTCCTTGTGCTCATTTGCTGTAAGGAACAATGAAATCAGCAAAGGTTAAGGTAACTGAACAGGACAAATGACCCAGTTTCTCTAACAAATCAATGGCATGAAAGGAAACAAAAGGAGAGGGAGAGTGTTAGAGAATAAAGGAGGCCTGGGAGACATAATAACCAAATACAAATGGTTTGATTTGAAGCAGGACCCAAGCAACTTACGAAAGACATTTTTCAGACCAGTGAGAAAATATGAACATGCACTCTGGATTAGAGGATATCAGCAATTATTAATACTCTGTTAGGTGTGACAGCAACACGGTGATTGTGTTTAAAGAGGAAACAGGCTCTTTGCACAGTGGCACTATCACAGCCAATGAGGTTTACCTGAGGCATGGTGATGGCTAAATGAAAACTTCCCAATGCCACATGCAATAGAGTTGGCATTGGCCATTTCTTTCTCTTTTTTCTTTTGAGACGAAGTCTTGCTCTGTCACCCACGCTGGAGTACAGCAGCACGCAACCTCAGCTCACTGCAACCTCCCCACTTTCTGAGTTCAAGCAATTCTCCTGCCTCAGCCTCCCGAGTAGCTGGGATTACAGGTGCCCACCACCATGCCTGGCTAATTTTTGTATTTTTAGTAGAGATGGGTTTCACCATGCTGGCCGGGGTGGTCTCGAACTCCTGACCTCAAGTGATCCACCCGCCTCGGCCACCCAAAGTACTGGGATTACAGGCGTGCGTCACTGTGCCCAGCCAGCACTGGCCATTTCTGATGGTCTCTACAGCGACTGAATATCTTGATTTAAAAAAAAAAAAAATCCACCTTAGTAATCTTAAGCAAGAGGAATATAATTTTACATTAAAAAAAGAATAAAACTCAGCTGGCATGGTGGTGTGAGCCTGCAGTCCTAGCTACTCAGCAGGCTGAGGCAGGACTCTTTGAGCCCAGGAGTTCGGGGCTGCAGTGAACTATAATCGTGCCACTGCACTCCAGCCTAGGAGACAAAGCAAGAACCTGTATCAAAAAAACAAAAATAATAAAAGCAAAAGGTTAGAGATGGATGCTGAAGTATTTGTCAACAAATTAACAAAATACCTGAAACCTGCTTTAATACACCAGGAAAGAAAAAAGTAGGGAGAACTGATAAAAATATTGGCAAGATTTCTTTTTTCTTTTTTTTTTTTTTTTTAAAGAGACAGGGTCTCACCATGTTCCCCAGGTTGGTCTCAAACTCCTGGCCTCAAGCCATCCTCCTACCTTGGCCTCCAAAAGTGCTGGAATGACAGGCATGAGCCACTGTGCCAGACCCAGCAAGATGCTGGTAACACTGAAAGTGGGTGATGGGTAAATGGCATTTATTATGATTCTCTCTACTTGTGTATGCTTGAACTTTTCCACAATACCAAGTTTTGGGGTTGCTTGCTTTTACAAAACTAGGTGAATCAGAGAGCCAAGAAGCTGAATCTGATCCCATTTTATTTCTCCTTGAAATATTTTCCTACGGCACCACAAGTGCCTTCACTCTAGCATATTAAAAGCACTTGGATACAGCTCAGAAAAAGCACAGGAAAAAAAACAATTGGAATGCATAATGTTGAGAGAGGAAGTACAAGGGAAAAGGTCTGGCTCTGTACAAACTAGCACATAAGGAAAGCTCATGCTAACTGTCCATTTTCAAAACCAAGGAAATCTAATTACACCCCAGCTTTGATTAACTGCCATAGGACTCACACGATGGCATTCACAACTTTGCAAATGAGAAAAGCACAATCTCCCACTAATTGACCAGGTCCCTTTACATATCGTCAGAGAAACTGGAACATTTCCTTCTATGTCCAGACTTGAACAAAGTTGGGTTTTAAGTCAGCTACCCCCAAAAGTAGACTGCTTATTCATTTGGGTAAAAACAAATTCTACCACATATTAGGCTGCTGGACGATCTAAGACTACCTTGATTAATGAAAAAGATGTATTTTAATATCACACCTAACCATCAGAAACTAAAAAAACCAGAATCAGAAATACAAAAAGATCCAAGGAATGAAATCTAGGATGAGAGAAAGAAGATGTGCTCTGAGCCGATGAACGATGGACTGAAAATATTTCCTAATAACGAAAACAGTGCTGAAAATCTGATGTGCACGGGATCTCAGTCAGACAAAGAAACAAGTTAGAGAAAAGGGGACAGGCAGCTCAGAGAATATTCAGGCAAGGAACAGGTGGGTGGACGGACAGTTTCTGATGGCAGCTAGCTGCCACAAGGACAGAGGAAGGCCAAAGCAGGACCTGTGCTCCTGCCCAGCCAACCAGAGGAGCAGTATGGGCACAGCTGCACCTCAGAAAGTATTTTCCCTCAGGGATGCTGCACTCCAGAAGGCACGCCCCCACCTAGGAAGAGCAGGATCTTCTCACCCTGAAGTAAGGTACAGGAGTCACATGTCCTTCCTGGGATCCCTCACAGCTCCCTGTCTTGTATATGAAATTGGAACAGATGAAATAGTTTAGTATAAATGCCTATTTGATCCAACAGAGATATACATTCATAGTGATTTACTGACATATAAACTGGTTCAGTTCCCCTGGAATTTGTAGGAGGGGAAGGGCAGGGTATCTGGAAGGGAGACGGGGAGGCTGTGGTCCCACCAGATCCCCCTTGCTCCTCTCACCCCTGCTGTCTGTTTTACTCCAGCACTCCCCACAGCAGTCTTACACTAGTCACCGGCCTTGTAGGTTACAGAGCTGGTCTGTGGCAGGCACAGGTTTGTACCTGGCCTCAAAGCAAATCTCTTTCTCTTCCTTTCTCTAGTCTTAGTGGGAAGACATGAGACACCTGAGAGGAAGGGGGAAAAAACCCAAATGCCAGAGTACAAAAGAAAATAAAGCAAAAGGATCAGGAGAGCGAAACAAATTTGCTGCACTGGGGCTATTTAATCAATAACCACAGTTGCCCCAAGTGCACTGCCTGTGGGTCAGCCCTGCTCCACGAGGAACAGTGTTTAAAAACAAAAACAAAACCTATACACCGGCAAACAGGTTTCCGGTTTTTCAGTCTGGAAAAGCACACCACTTACTGCCATGACAGTGTTTGGCAACAAGGTTTTGCAAAATTTATGAAAATATTTTTTAAAAAACACAAATTAACCAACTTTATCACAAAAGGGCTTTGTTCCTTGGTGAAGCACTGGTTAATTGAAAGATCATAGCATGTTACTTCTGTTCTATGTAGAAAACACAAATCCCTTGTCTGAAAACAGGATCAGAGATGCATTTTATTTACTTATATATTTTTGAGACAGGGTCTTGCTCTGCAACCCAGGCTGGAGTAGTGTGGTGTGATCATAGCTCACAGCAGCCTTGAACTCCTGGGCTCAAAGGATTCTCTCTCTTCAGCCTCCTGAGTAGCAGGGACTACAGGCACACAGCACCGCAACAGGGTTATTTATTAATTTATTTTTTTTGTAGAGACAGGAGCTTGCTATGTTGCCCAAGTGGGTCTCAATCTCCTAACCTCAAGAAATCCTCCCACCTCACTCTCCCAAGTTCCCAAGTAACCGCACTACAGACAGGCACCATCATGCCCTAGAGATACATTTTAGATATGAATTTCCACCATTCACCAGGTCCTCATCCTCACAGTGGTGTGAACAAGTCACACGCATCTGCATGCCCAAAGACTATGTACTTAGCACATGCACTTGGCAGAACAAGAGAAATAACAGGCAAGGTCACCACCCTGGAAGGACACACAGTTGGAGAGCAACACTCAAGAGCCTTTGTGAACAAAGAAAACTCCCATTCCAAGTGTAAGTACCTAATACCGACTACAATGTCAAGAATGTGTCCCGGGGAAGGGAGAGAAACATGAATGGCATCTTCAGAGGCATCAGGGATGCGGGAAGGACAAGATGGGTTAGATCTGGAGAGACAGATGGGGAAAGGCAAGCATCCGAGACAAAGAAGTATGAAAAGAAAAAAGAAAAGAGGGGCAGGAAATGGCACAGTGTGTTCCAGGCCAGCGGGAACAGGAAAGAAACAAACATTAAAGTTCAGGCTGGGAAGTGTGCATGATTATGAAGTAAGGTTAAACAGTCCAGGCAGGACACAGCCATAAAGGGCCTTGCCGGAAAAAGCACAGGAGCTGCGATGTGCAAGGACAGGTAACAGTAAACCCTTCAACACAGGACAGGCACAATGGAAAGTATGTGGCAGGGGAACGCAGAGTGGCCTAAAGGATGAAAGACTTAAGTGTGCAAAGGAACAAGGGACCCCGGTCTTTCCCTGCAGAGAGAGGGGCAGTGCTGGGACAGACAGGGACAGGACCATGTGCCTTGATTCCTGAGGACACAGTCTAAAGGGTGTGTTTGCTGAAGGGACAGAGACACTGAAGGGGTTCCCAGAGAACACGAGCACTCCTGGAGCACAGTGAAAGTGGGACGAGGGAGAGGAAAGGAGAGAGCAAAGAATGAGGTGACCACATCTGCTGTGAAATGGAAAGCCTAGGCAGAAACGGCACTGGACGAGGTGACCACTTGTGGGGTGCACAGGAGCTAGTGGAGCCTCCTCTATCGTGTGTGCCCATCGGTCACAATGAGGGCAGCTGTCCTCAGGAGAAGAAAAGACTGGAGTCCAAGTCATCGTCTGGCCTGCGGCCATCACCACAGAAATCGGGTCCAGAAGGCGGCCTCTCCAGCTCTTCCCTCTCCCACAACTCTCCTTAAGGGCCCTGGGCTCCAGACCTTGGCCTCTCCCACGCTGCCCCCTACACTAGGGGGCCTCCCACCTCTTTCATTTTCCCTTTGAAGCCTTTATTAGGGAACCATTAACATGGGGTGAGAGGGAGCGGCACTTGAAAATATTTAACTTTTAAAGCTTGTGTTTTACGTTAGAAATTTCAAAAAGAAACACTTCGACTCAAGGACCCTAGAATTATACCTCCCATTCCAAGTTCCTTATCTGTGAGACCTCATCACTATGCCCCCGGGAAACTGTAAATCATTTAAGGCACAATCAGAGTGTCCTTACTGATCCATTTCTCTCCGCACAAGCCAGGAAGAACAGCCTTTTTGGTTAAAATGGATCAAACTCTACACCTGACCTGACCATTTCACTATATGTAAATTAAAACTCAATTTAAAAAAATCAGGCCCCCACATCTTTGTCAAAACACAGGACGTTTGCAACCACTGCCCCAGAAGGTTCCCTGGTGCACCTTCCCTGTCAGGGGAAGGGAAGACCCTTTCGTTTGTGTGTGGGCAAGAAGTTCTGTACTTCTCTTTGATGAAATGTTTCAGGTGCACACCCCTGGGTGGGAGAAGAAACACGGTATGAGGGAAGAACGCTCAAGTCGAGAATCAGATCGCTGCACTACCTGTGTCAGTTTCACCACCTCCGAGTCTCAGGTTCCTTGCCCTCCGAGGGAGGGTTGAGCTAGGTGGTTTTTCCAACTCAAAGCTCTGACATTCTGTTTCTAGGCTGGTAGCTGACAAAAGAACATGCCACAAATATGAAAAACCACCACTTCGTTTTTGCTTATATACATACCACTCAAGTGAGTTAATGAGAACTTCAACATGGTTTTTTAATGGTACTGACCTCAAAACAAATGGTAAATTTTCATTAAATCAAGTGAAATGCAATTAACATATCTGACCCAACTGTGTACCTGTTTATACTAGGCACTTTTTACCTAAACAATTTTCTGGCAATACAAACAAGGACATTAAGTTGAAAGAGCAGCGTTTCTCCCACTCTCTCTTCACAGGACTCACAGAAACCAGGACTCGGACCCATCTCCCGCGACTGCGTGCCGGGCACCTGCCGGCCACTCCTGACCCATCCTGCGTTCCACTGATGCACATTTGCTTTCTAACATGCTCACAAATTTGTCAGCTACAGTTCCATTCTGACCTTGACTGTAAACATAC
This sequence comes from Sapajus apella, assembly GCF_009761245.1. NCBI lineage: Eukaryota > Metazoa > Chordata > Mammalia > Primates > Cebidae > Sapajus > Sapajus apella. The sequence goes on from NW_022436988.1 coordinate 5,807,755, forward strand.
ATTTTTCCTCACTCTGAATGATGAACTGTAAAGGGCATTTTCAGGTTAACTTATTATACTACTGGTTTTCCTTGATAAGAAAAAATAAAGCAAATATTGAGAATTTTATACTATACAATTACAGTAAGAAATGGCAGCAAAGGACACCACACAAAAGTCACTCTGACTTTGGAAGGAAAAAGGTAACATATTTCATTTCCAGATTTTAAAATGTTTTCTTTATACTACAGGGTGGCAAAATATACATGTATGTGTGTGCATCTGAGTGTCTATTTTTTTTTTTTTTCTAACAATTCAGAAGAAAATATCCTGAAGCTGGTGAAGCAAAAAAAAACAAAACAAAACAAAAAAACAACACTTTCTAGCTAGTAAGTTTTACATCATAAAAAAGAAAATTAAAAAAAAGAGAAGAGAGAAAGAAACAGAAGGGAAATTAACCACTACCTCAATAGTTTTAAAATGGTTTAATTGTAAAAACTTGGTGGCAGCTCAGAATTTGAATTTCAAGTTCTTCTGTAAAGTCCTGCAGAAACTGGCAAGGCAAACGTCACAATTTTGAAAATAGTGAAGTAAGGGAAATAAGGAAGTCTGAACGTTAAACAATCCAAACATCCCTTTATTAAATCTGACATTTGGTAAAGAAACCAGCCTTTTACCTCAAACTATCAGGGTTGCATTAAGCTTTTTAAGTCACACTCAGTGTTCTGGAAAACATCCACCCCCTCACCCTCTGCCCTGTCTCCACCTGGGCCCCGTGGGCAGCCACTCTGCTTCCCCAGCGCTGCCCAGGCCCACCACCCCTGACACCTTCTCCCCAGCTCCACCAGCCCAGCTCACTCAACAAGGGTCAGGCCTCCCACCCAGGGCAGACAATCCACAGGCTAGCCAATATCCTCCAACCCAGGGCCAGGGCAGCGGTGAGGTGGGAATGAACGAGATCAAGCTTCTCTCAAGGAAACGTGACAGGAATTGGTCACCAAGAAACTGAAAGAATGCAACGAGAAATGCCACAGAGTTGAACCGGGGCCAGACGGTTTTCGGACAGCTACGCAAGTCCTCGGGCTGAAGTCACAGGGAAGGGAATCAGGAGAGTAAAGTAGCCAGCTGGTGTGGGGGAGAAGGCTCCAGCACATCGAGCCAGGCACTGACCCTCCCGGCAAAATCCTAGAGAAAGCTGTGGCTGAGGCCCCCAGAGCAGCCAGAACCTCACTTCACCACCAGGCTCTGGAGTTCAGCCCACCCCAGCTCAAATTCCCAGATTCCTGTGCAATTCCTATCACACTATACATGTTCCCACTCACAAAACTCCTTCCCAAGCTGGCTGGAGCAGGTCTTTGCCCCACACAACCAAAAGCCAAAATAGCACAGATAACATACAAATGGCAAACATGGTAAGTCAACAACACAAAATACGGACAGCCCTAGTTACACATATTTCTTTTTCTCTTTTTTTTTAAACAACCATAACAAGGAATGAACCTAATTACACATATTTAAGAGAAATACAGAACTTCTTACCCACACACAAACCAAAACCTCACACCTGACAGAGAAGGCGCACCAGATGACCTTTGGGGGATGGATGCAAATGTCCTGTGTTTTGAGAAAGGTATGGGGGATTCTTTCATTAAAACTGATCAAACTGAACACCTGACATGTGACCATTTCACTGTATGTAAATTATATTTCAATTATAAAAATGGGATCAGGTGCAGTGGCTCACATCTGTAATCCCAGCACTTTGGGAGGCCAAGGCAGGCGGATCACCTGAGGACAGAAGTTCAAGACCATCCTAGCCAACATGATGAAACCCCATCTCTACTTAAAACAAAAACAAAAAACAAAAATTAGCCAGGTATGGAGGCAGGAGCCTGTGATCCCGGCTACTTGGGAGGCTGAGGTAAGAGAATCGCCTGAACCCGGGAGGTGAAATTGCAGTGAGCAGAGATCACGCCACTGCACTCCAGTCTGGGTGTCAGAGTGAGACTCCATCTCAAAAAATATTAATTAATTAATTTAAAAAAAAAAACCTTGCATGTAAATTGTTCCCTTAAGAGGACTTTTTGTTTTTCAAAACTATTGATCGAGATAAATCCCACAAACATACGCTGAGCAGAAGCAGCCAGCTGCTAAAACACCTGCATTTCTATTTAAGGAAAGAACAGAAACAGGTTAACAGTTCCCGTGTGTTCTGAGTCAAACAGTGGCTCGATTGAAGGAGGGCGGACCTCTTCCTGGGCTGCCTATGTTCTGGCTCCTGACTGTGATGCCAGTATTCCAGGTGTGTCGAGTCTGATAAACTGTTTTCAGCAGGCGTACGCTCATGAAAGACACATTCTCCTGTCTGTATTCTATTTTCTGGTATGTCTATCTTAATAATAACACAAATGAGAAGGAATACCCTACAGTCATTTAAAAATGACTGGAAAAGGTTTGCTTTGCATCTAATAAAATGCTTATTTTCAGCCAAATTCTTCAGGTAAATAACAAAGAAAATTAAGACTTTACCCCATGTGTGAAATTCTAACTGAACTGACGGATTTGATACTGGGGGAAAAACTCATTCAACGGAATCATTTGAATCATGTAAGTAAAACTCCAACCCAGGTGCTCAGTTCCAACAGTACCTAAAGTGAAGTCACCCACAAGCAGAGCGTTCCTTCCACATGAGCAGCAGAGACCACACTCCACGTCCCTTTGCTACTCTAACAAAGGAAAAACAGAGCATAATCCCGTGGAAGAAATGCTTAGTCAGAATCCCACTCCCATGTGTTCAAAGGGAGGATTAACTCCAATTCACACATTACCCTGAGGTGTATTTTTCTTAATGCGCAGATTTTTATTTTCGGAGGCTTATGCTTTAAAAACATTTTACAGACTCTAGATACAGCTCACAAGCATAAAAACAGAATAAGTAAAAGTGACGCCATGGAGACAAACCATAAATGTTAAATTTATAGAACATCAAATTCTAACACTGTTCTTTAAAAATAAGAAGCCAAAGAATAAACTGAAATGTCAAGTACTTACAGCCATAATTAATTCAAAGGGGTATTTGTACACCCTCACTGGTGACTGGTATTTCTGCACCATGATTGTAATATAATAGCAATCCTCTCACACCTGCAAAACATAAATATATGTGATAAATAACCACAATACAGAAACAAATTATTAATAAGTCTGCACCAACACATCATACCAGATTCTAACAACAGAGACCACAATAAATCATTAATTCTATGCACACAAAAATGAAAAGATGATATTTAAATACACAAGGGTAGAGGGAGGTAATCAGACAATAAAAACTGGACAAAGCCCCAATGCAATGAGAGAAACAGTACTGGTGTGAGACGGACTCCAGTCCCCTCATGGGGATTGCTGGGCCTCTGCATTCATTACGTGACCTGACCTGAGTCCTTTCCGGCAATGAACTGTTACGATTCTGTTAGTCCAATAACCAATATAATTAGTGCTCGGATCATTGTCTCTTGAACTTCTATTAGAAGCCAAATAAAAATGAACTCATGTTAAGATATTAGCTCTGGGGAAACAAAAGTGGAAACCAATACTATTGTATTTCAAATTATGGAATACTCCTCAAAAGCTAGCTTCAAAGGAAACGTGTCAATTCCTATTTCCTAACTGTGTACACTACAGCTTCGGAGACCTGTCTTCAGGTGGCAGAGGGGCCAAGTATTCTGGCTTAAGAGGCTCCACTGAAATCTCCAGCCTCAAACAGCTGCTATCGGTAAGTCATCGGTTAAATGCTTACACCCAATTCACACTCAAGGAGCCCCCTCTTAGGGGTGCATAAATAAACATTCTCTAGTGCCAGCCTACAAAGATTGCTCTGAAAACATACTTGGACTTGCCAGTCCTCTGGGACTGTCCTCCCCTTTTGAAAAGTGAGAAAAAAAAAAATCAAATGAGCCTACCTGTCTTGCTGAGGATAATCATCAAGAATGATATTTTATGCTGAACATGGTGACAGGATATTCAAACGTACAAACTGAATATCCTCAAGGCGCCCAAAGTCTAGCTGTTAAAAAAAAAAAAAAAAGACAGATTACCAAGATATATTTTATTTCAGAAACTTCCAAGATTCCAATCTTTTTTTTGATACAGGGTCTCTCTCCGACGTCCAAGCTGGAGCACAGTGGCACAGTCTCCGCTCACTGCAGCCTCCACCTCCTGGGGTCAAACGATCCTCCAGCCTCAGCCTCCCAAGTAGCTGGGACCACACGCACGCACCACCATGCATATTCTTTGTAGAAGGTTTCCCCGTGTTGCCCAGGCTGCTCTCAAACTCCCGGGCTCAAGGGATCTGCCCATTTCAGCCTCCCAAAGTGCTGGGATTATAGTCATGAGCCACTGCGCCACGTCTAAAATTCCTGTCTAGGTTTGGAACTTTGGTATGTCTGGCACACCTCTCAAAGGAGCAGGTCATGGAGGAAAACACCACCATTTGACAGTGTGAAAACGACTACAGAATAACTCCGGGTGGCCTCGAGTGAGCCATTTGACTTCCCCGGGACTCAGTTTCATCTCTGTAAAATGAAGTTTTCCGAGAGATAATCTTGAAAGACTTTCACCTCTAAAACCGTGAGACTAAGAGCCAAACTCCCATGTTCTCCAAACCCAACTTGAAGATTTCTAATATTAATCTTGATTATGGGACTGACACAGTCCCTGATGTGCTGGGACCATGTTCCATTTACTTTTGTAAACCTTACAGCGTTGATACACGGTGAGAATCCAATCATCTTTTAACAATTTAATTGGGAAAATTAAGTTTAGGGTACTCTCCCAGGTAAGAGAAAGATTACCGGGCACAAACAGGGGTAGGAAGGGAGGAGGCAAAAAAGCGTAATGCTCATTTAAGAAACTGTAAGATCCATTCAGGATTCCACCGCCTGGCAGAACCCAAAGAGGCTGCTAATTCACGAGCTCGCGAACTCCAGCCAGGTCCCAGCTGCCGATGCTCCGGTCCAGATAAACGCCCTACGCGGGCAGCCGGAGTGAGAACGACCAAGGGGCGTTCAGGACCCTGGCTGCTTCTATTGCATGACAATCGCTGTTTAAACAGGAGCCAAAGGCCAGACTCACTGAACGCATCCCGAGCAGGCTCCAGCGGCGGCCCGCGCCCGGGGCCGGCCGCTCAGCAGAGATCCCGCGTGGCTGCTCCCCACGGAGTCCCAGCCTCGGCCGACAGGAGAGCGGGGCGGGCACTGGCTCCGGACCCGAAACTCCGCTCCCAGCGGCTCCCAGGAACTGGGAGCCTGGCGGGGGGGGGGTGGGGGGGGGGGGGGGCGGGGCGGGGGCTCGGGTGGTTGTTACGGGTGACGGGGTGGGCGGGGCCGGGCGCCGGGAGGGGCGCGCGTGCGCAGCCGCGGCCGAGGGAGCGGGCGATGGTTGCTAAGGAAGGGGAGGGGGAGGACAACCTGGGCCCAAACTGCGCAGGCGCGAGCTCCAGATCCGCGGGCGTGGGAGGAGCTTGGAGAAGGCGCCGGCCCGGAAGCTCCATTGGTTGTGCCAGAGGTCCTCGTGGCCCCTCCCAGTTTTGCGTCAATGGTTGGGGGCGGGAACGGGGCGGGGCTTCACGAGTAGCGGGTGGAGGCGGCGTGAGACCGGGGGTGCTGCGACCATGCCGGGGTGGGGTTCCGCTGAGCGGGAAAAAGGAAGTCTGCGGGAGGTCAAAACCACCCCAGCCGTCCGGCCCGTCTGCTGCTCTGAGGCCCGCCTCTGCTCGCCCTGGCAGCTGCCCCCGTTCTTCCTTATTTCTGGTTGACTCTTCAGGAGCGGCAGCCTCTTCGAGCGCAGTGTTCCGACCGCATTGTCGCCGGGTAATGGGGAAGAGGCGGACCCCGGGTGGAGCCCAGCGGCATCCTTGTCAACACATCCAGACGGCTCCAGTTTCGGGCCGCGGGCTCGAACTGAGACACGAGCCTGGGATCTGGTGTACAGAAATGAGGGGGCCTCGGCGGGGCTGCTAACTAGTTCCCGAATTTCAGCAGGAAAGCGCAGTCCGGCTCCAAGTTTCAATCCTAAGTGGGCACCACTTAAGTGGAGCTCATGACTAGAAAGGGGCACTTTGGGTGTCCACCCACACAGCAAAGCTGGTTTTATAACCAACATGCACTTGCACTGTCAATGTCACTGTTCCATTGACATTGGTCACCGTGGGTGGCTGGACATTTCATGCTGACCTTGGATGGAACGTTTTTAGACCTGTTGAGGAATTTCCATCAGAGCGTTTACCAGACACACAAGCAAATCATTCATGGCCTCATCACCCCTGTGTTCCACCTCAAACCATCATTTTCCAGCTTGGTCACCCATATTATTCACTATACTCAGTCTGACTGGCTTTTTGCCTGTTTGTAGAAATCCCATCCACCTTCAAAAGATGCTTTAAGGCCTGGCACAGTGGCTCATGCCTGTAATCCCAGCACTTTGGGAGGCTGAGGCGGGCAGATCACCTGAGGTCAGGAGTTTGAGACCAGCCTGGCCAACATGGAGAAACCTAAAAATACAAAAATTAGCTGGGTGTGGTGGCAGATGCCTATAATCCCAGCTACTCAAGCGGCTGAGACAGGAGAATCACTTGAATCTGGGAGGCCGAGGTTGCAGTGAGCCGAGATGGGGCCACTGCACTCCAGCCTGGGTGACAGAGCAAGACTCCCTCTCAAAATAAATAAATAAATAAAAATTGACCTGATCTGTATTTACAGGAAATACAGAATAAAGGAACATGCTAAATGCGACCATGAAAAACAGTTGGCAAAGTACAGACCATGGGAAACACTACAAGACAATTATATTCTTTTTTTTTTTTTTTTTAAGATGGTGTCTTGCTGTCTCACTGTGTCACCCAGGCTGGAGTGCAACGGCGTGATCTCGGCTCACTGCAAGCTCTGCCTCCTGGGTTCAAGTGATTCTCCTGCCTCAGCCTCCTGAGTAGCTACCATTACAGGAGCATGCCACCACACCAGGCTAATTTGTGTTTTCAGTAGAGACGGGATTTCCCCATGTTGATCAGGCTGGTCTCGAACTCCTGACCTTGTGATCTGCCTAACTCAGCCTCCCAAAGTGCTGGGATTATAGGCATGAGCCACAGTGCCTGGCCCACAGACCTCCTTCTTGCCTGGGGACTAGATTGCCTTGGTAGGACTAACATTAGCCACAAAATTAGAAATTATGGGTTAGGAGTCATGTAGCTGGAGACAACAAGATTCTGACCCTCCCTCAGCTGCTCCTGAGATCAGTGCTTCAGACCCTGCACTTGATGGAGCTGCTGACACCACCCAGATGGATAAACTGGCCCATCTGATCTTGTGGCCCCCACCCAGGAACTGACTCACACAAGAAGACAGCTTCAACTCCCTGTGATTTCATTCCTGATCAATCAGCACTCCCGGCTCAATGGCTTCCCCCCACCCACCAGGTTGCCCTTAAACACTCTGCTCCCTGAATGTTTGGGAAGACTGATTTGAGTAATAATAAAACTCCAGTCTCCTGCACAGCCGGCTCTGTGTGAATTACTCCTTCTCTATTGCAATTCTCCTGTCCTGATGAATCAGCTCTGGTCTAGGAAGCGGATAAGGTGAGCCCTTTGGGTGGTTATACTGTCATCCTGAGAAGGAGATATTTGTCAAGATGAGCAATCTTTTGTTACAATAAATGCTTTTTCATGGATTTATTGAGGCAAACAGTGAAGCCATGTATTGGTTGACAGTCTAATACTCCTGAATGAGAATCTCCTGAATCAAATAGTAAGTCATGTTGATCTAGAAGGTCTTAGGTCTCTGTCCTGATGCCTAAGCTGTGTGGATGCAGGTGGTCTTATTCCTCACGATCAGAAATGTAGGTAAGCCCTGAGATAGTCTGAACTCAGATCTCATGTTGAATTGTAATCCCCAGGGTTGGAGGTCCCACCTGGTGGGAGGTGTTTGGATCATCAGGGCAGATCCCTCATGAATGGCTTGGGCCACCTCCTTGGTCATAAGTGAGCTGTAAGTTCACACAAGATCTGGTCACTTAAAAATAGGTGACACCTCCCCCTACTCTCTGGAACTTCTTCTAGCTTTCACCACATGACTCGCCTGTGTCCCCTTCTCTCCTTCCAACAAGACTAAAAGCTCCCTGAGGCTTCATCAGAAGCTAAGCAGATGCCAGTGCCATGCTTTCTGAACAGCCTGCGTAACTGCTTAAGTGCTATTCGAACATATAATGATATTAAGAAATTATTGCTTTCTTGTGGCCTGGCGCAGTGGCTCACACCTGTAATCCCAGCACTTTGGGAAGCTGAGGTGTGCAGATTGCCTGAGGTCAGGAGTTCAAGACAGCCTGACATGGAGAAACCCCATCTTTACTAAAAGTACAAAATTAGCTGGGAGTGGTGGTGCATGCCTGTAATCCCAGCTACTCAGGAGACTGAGGAAGGACAATTGCTTGAACCCAGGAGGCAGAGGTTGCAGTGAGCCGAGATCATGCTGCTGCACTCCAGCCTGGGCAGCAAGAACAAAATTCTGTCTAAAAAAAAAAAAAAAAGAAATATTTCTCTCTCTTATCTCTTAAAAAGGCCAATTAAACCTCCTTTAGTTATAAATTACCCAGTCTCAAGTATTTTTTTTTTATTTTCTTTTTTATTTTTGAGACGGAGTTTCGCTCTTGTTACCCAGGCTGGAGTGCAATGGCGCGATCTCGGCTCACCGCAACCTCCGCCTCCTGGGTTCAGGCAATTCTCCTGCCTCAGCCCCCTGAGTAGCTGGGATTACAGGCACGTGCCACCATGCCCAGCTAATTTTTTTTTAGTTTTAGTAGAGACGGGGTTTCACCATGTTGACCAGGATGGTCTCGATCTCTTGACCTCGTGATCCACCCGCCTCGGCCTCCCAAAGTATTGGGATTACAGGCGTGAGCCACCGCGCCCGGCCTCAAGTATTTCTTTATAGTAATTCGAGAATGGCCTAACACCAGCCCCTTCTGTGTTGCTGCATTGCCACTATCACAATGTCTTCCCCCTCCAGCCAGCAAGTTGGAGGAAAGGGTGAAGAGCAAACATGCTCCTCTGAAGGATGCTTCCTTGGAAATGATGTGGGTGTACAAACACATGTGCATGGACATGAGCACACATGCATACTTCCCATTGGTCAGAACTTATCACATGAGCACACCCAAAAGCAAGGAAGGCTGGGAAATGTAGCCTGTGTGCCAAGTGACCACAAACCCAGCTACAAACTGTGAGTTCTGTTGCTATGAAAGAAGCACAGGATAGATATTGGTGGCAACTAACAGTCTCTCTCATCAAGGATATAATCAAACTATTGAAATGTAATGGTGATGTGTCTTTGAAAAATTTTGAAAGAAAGAGAAAGAGAAAGAGGAAGGGAAGGGGAGGGGAGGGGGGGGGGAAGGAGGGGGAGGGGGGAGGAAGGAAGGAAGGAAGGGAGGAAGGGAGGGAGGGAGAGAAAGATCGCAGCACTGCACTCCAGCCTGGATGCCAGAGAGGGACCATGTCTCCAAATAAAAAAAAGTGTTTGTGTTGCATGCTGTGTTCAAGTGGTGCTGTTCTCTAGGCTAATAGTGTCATCCACAGGCTGAACAGGGTGGAGTCAATGCCTTGCAAGGTAACAAGCAGCGAAGGCAGGTTGGCGGGACTGCAGCACCGCAGAAGGGAAGAGCAGGCTGCTGCCCTTGTTCTAGCAGCACACCTGTTTTCCTCAGACAGGCTCCCTTTAAAGTCGAATTACAAGAGTGGGCGCTCTGAAACACCGTGGCAGTGCCCCTTGCTTCCAGAGCATTTTTTTTTTAATGGAGTCTCGCTCTGTTGCCCAGGCTGGAGTGCAGTGGTGCCATCTCAGTTCACAGCAGCCTCCGCCTTTTGGGTTCCAGTGATTCTCCAGTCTTAGTCTCCTGAGTAGCTATGATTACAGGCACCTGTCACCACGCCCAGATAATTTTTTCTATTTTTAGTAAAGACGGGGTTTCTCCATGTTGGCCAGGCTGGTCTTGAGTTCCTGACCTTGTGATCCACCTGCCTTGGCCTCCCAAAGTGCTGGGATTACAGACGTGAGCCACCGCACCTGGTGTCTTTTTTTTTGAGACAGAGTCTTGCTCTGTCACCCAGGCTGGAGTGCAATAGTGCAATCTCAGCTCACTGCAAACTCCACTTCCTGGGTTCAAGCAATTCTCCTGCATCAGCCTCCCAAGTAGCTGGAATTACAGGCGCCCAACCCCACGCCCGGTTAATTTTTGTATTTTTAGTAGAGTTGGGGTTTCTTCATGTTGGCCAGGCTGGTCTCAAACTCCTGAACTCAGGTGATCCATCTGCCTTGGCCTCTCAAAGTGCTGGGATTTCAGGTGTGAGCCACTGCGCCCGGCCCAGAGCATTTTATTAGTGAGCTCCTCACCTGTCTGTTGTCACCTCTCACTTGGTGAATGGAAGCCTCCATGGGTGCCTCGTAAAGGCATCACTTACCAGGTGCCCTTGGGACTGAGATGCAGGATTCCCAAGTCCATAGCAAGACACTGTGTGTTGCTCAGCCAAGCCTCCTAGGAGCCTGCATCTGAAGCTGCGTTCCACCTGGCCGCCTTGGGCTGACCTCAGGACGCAGCATCAGCTGCCTGATCACACTGCACAAGCAGCAGCAGGTGGACAGAGCCTTCGCAGCAGGGCACACCTCCCCCGCAGGATTAACTTGGGTCCTCGGGCCATATCTTCTCCATTGCTCTTAGCACAATACTAGCAGTCACTGAGATTTCGTCCTCCAGAGCCCAAGCTCTAGTCATAACAAAAGAAGCATGGGAACTTGTGGCATAAGCGGACTGGAGCCAGGCACAGTGGCTCATGCCTGTCATCTCAGCACTTTGATGGTGAGGCACGAGGATCGCTTGGGCCCAGGAGTTCCGGAACAGCCTGGAGAACATAGTGAGACCTTGTCTCTACAAAAAACTAAAAATAAAAGTTAGCTGGGCGTAGTGGTACACGCCTATGGTCCCAGCTGTTCGGGGATCCTCAAGTGGGAGGATCACATGGGCTCAGGAGTTTGAGGCTGCGATGAGTCATGATTGCACCACTGCACTCCAGCCTGGGCAACATAGCGAGACTCTGTCTCTGTCTCAAAAAAAAAAAAAAAAAAAGGAGGATTAAGGGTATAGTTTGGGGGAGTGTCACTCCAGGAAAGACAGTGGAAGGCAAGTGACAATCTTAACCAAAATTTCAGCCTCCAGAGCCCAACCCCTTTGCTACTATAGCAAAAGAAACAAGGGATAATGCTGAATAATCCCCTTTAAACACTGCTGAGAGTCAGGGCCAGCTAATTACCTAGGCTGTGCCAAGAGACCCAGTGGCACTCACTTCTTATTTTCTGGTGGCCTTATACACCCTGGCATTTATGATTCACTTCAGTCAGTTACAGGGACCTGTCAGAGCCCATGCCGGAGAGTTGTGTTTAATGCACGCAGAATTGCCCAGGCGCAGTGGCTCACACCTGTAATCCCAGCAACTTGGGAGGCTGAGGCAGGTGGATCCCTTGAGGTCAGGAGTTCAAGACCAGCCTGGTCAACGTGGTGAAACCCCGGCTCCACTAAAAATACAAATATTAGTCAGGCGTGGTGATGTGCACCTGTAATCCCAGCTACGGAGGAGGCTGAAACAGGAGAATCCCTTGAAACCAGGAGGTGGAGATTCCAGTGAGCCGAGATCATGCCTCTGCATTCCAGCCTGGGTGACAGAGCCAGACTCTGGCTCAAAAAAAAAAAAAAGCACATAGAATAAAGGCCTAAAAAAGGGAAAGACCACTTTGGCATTTGGTGGTAAAAGAGTTAAAGACAGCCTTGCAAGGCATGACTGATTCTCCTGACATGGGCCATCTGGCAAAGTTTCCAGCCTGGAAAAGTACAGAAAATGTAGGTTACCCTATAGGCACAATTTCCTAATTGAGCCCTGGCAATAATCCAGTGGCCTTGAGCTAACACATTGCATCATTCCCAACCTGGGAAAACTTCAGGCCAAGAAGCCGGGTCTGCAAAAGTTATCATCCAGGCTTCAACAGTTCTGAAATATTTCATTTCAATCTGGAAAGGCAAAGTCCCTATAACTCGTTGGTTTATCTGCCTGAGAGTCTTTCTTCCTTCAGGACGCCCTTCATACTCCTAGCGGAATTCTGTCTCAAAAACACAAACTCACTCCCGTGTACAAAAAGTGCATTGACTATCGAATTAAATTTAAACTTCAAAGCCTCTCATTCAAGATCCTCTATAAATCTTGTCCCCAACTTCCCTTCGTCCAAAATGATTTGATATTCATCTCCACCCCCTTTGTTTATTTATTCATTCCTTTGTGGATTCAACAAACATTTTTTCAGCACCTTAATTTACTTCGAACATAGTGACCACCGGAATATAGAAAGATCCACTACAGCTGGGCACGGTGGCTCATGCCTGGAATCCCGGCACTTTGGGAGGCCGAGGCGGGTGGATTACCTGAGGTCAGGAGCTCGAGACCAGCCTGGCCAACATGGTGAAACCCAGTCTCTACTAAAAATACAAAAATTAGCCAGGCGTGGTGGCAGGCGCCTGTAATCCCAGCTGCTTGGGAGGTTGAAGCTGGAAAATCACTTGAACATGGGAGTCGGAGTTGCAGTCAGCCGAGATCAGGCCATTGCACTCCAGCCTGTGCAACAAAAAGTGAAACTCCATCTCAAAAAAAAGAAAAATCCACTACAGAAAAGCAGATTTTCCTACAAGGTGCCAGCCTGCTCTATAGGACAGACATTGAGCAGCTGAAACACAGCCCATTCAGTTCTACAACAGCCCAACGTAGCTCCTCCCTGAAGCCTTTTCTGATGCCTCTTTCCATCTGCCCATGCACTTCACAATTCCATCACAAGGCACGTTGCCTGAAACCAGACTGACTGTAGAAGAACGGGATCTGTGTCTTCTATTGAACTGTACGTTGCTTGGGTATGGGCCCATAGTCACTCCATTTTCTCCTATTTTAATAGCACCTGCCCTTTTCTAGAACCCTGTTAAATATCTGTTGGGTTGAAATAAATGAACTTTGATGAGGCCTGCATCCTGACTTCATTTAACACATCTCAGGCTAGGCAGTCTGTAAACCCAGCACTTTGGGAAGTTGAGGCAAGCAGATCCCTTGAGCCCAGAAGTTCAAGACCAGCGTGAACAATATGGCAAGACCCTGTCTCTACTAAAATACAAAAATTGGCCGGGCGCGGTGGCTCAAGCCTGTAATCCCAGCACTTTGGGAGTCCAAGGCGGGTGGATCACAAGGTCAAGAGATCGAGACCATCCTGGTCAACACGGTGAAACCCCGTCTCTACTAAAACTACAAAAAATCAGCTGGGCATGGTGGCGCATGCCTGTAATCCCAGCTACTCAGGAGGTTGAGGCAGGAGAATTGCCTAAACCCGGGAGGCGGAGGTTGCGGTGAGCCGAGATCGCGCCATTGCAC
>NW_022436988.1:5821334-5860608 GCF_009761245.1 Sapajus apella
CCAAAAAAAAAAAAAAAAAAAAAAAAAAAAAAATTAACTGGGCATGATGACATGTGCCTATAGTCCCAGCTACTTGGGAGGCTCACTTGAGCCCGGGACAGAGAGGTTGCAGTGAGCTATGATCATGCTACTGTACTTCAGCCTGGGTGACAGAGCAAGACCCTGTCTCAAAAATAAATAAATAGGCTGGGCGCAGTGGCTGACACCTGTTATCCCAGCACTTTGGGAGGCCGAGGCAGGTGAATCACTTGAGGCCAGGAGTTTAAGACCACCTTGGCCAACATGGTGAAGTGAAATCCCGTCTCTACTAAAAAATCAAAAAAAAATAATGGCCAGGCGCAGGGGCTCATGCCTGTAATCTCAGCACTTTGGGAGGCCCAGGCGGGCAGATTGCCTGAGGTCAGCAGTTCAAGACCAGCGGGACCAACATGGTGAAAGCCCGTCTCTACTAAAAATACAAAAATCAGCTGGGCATGGTGGCAGGTGCCTGTAATCCTGGTTACTTGGGAGGCTGAGCCAAGAGAATCTCTTGAACCCAGGAGGCAGAGGTTGCGGTGAGCCAAGATCATGCCATTGCACTCCAGCCTGGGCAACAAGAGCAAAATTCTGTCTTAAAAACAAACAAACAAACAAACAAAAAATAGCTGGGCTTGGTAACGCACTTGTCATCTCAGCTACTCAGGAGGCTGAGGCACGAGAAACACTTGAACCTGGTAGGTGGAGGTTGCAGAGAGCCGAGATCATGCCACTGCACTCCAGCCTGGGTGACAGAGCAAAACTCTGTCTCAAAAATAAGCAAACAAAAAAAATAAAAAGTAATTAATTAGTTAATAAAAAACACATCCCCCATCCCATGGACAGAACTAAAGCATCCTCGGGATGATGCTCTCACCATCCCCCAACGGCACCTTTAGGCAGCGCTGCCCCTGTGTTACCAGGCAAGCACATCAAGTCCAGGGAAGCAGCCGGCTTGGGCGCCGAGTTCTGCAGCAGGAAGCGCAGCCTGCATCTGATGAGATTTAGGGTGACAAAGGAGTGCCCCAAGCCTTTCAGCTTCCCACTCAGGAAAATAAAAATAGCCAACCCAATCATACTTCTTTCTGGCTTGTTTCACAAAATACCGTCCTCGCTTCACCGACGTGGATGCAGCTGCATGGCACTTCCTTTCCTTTGCCGGATCAGGACTTAGGTTGGCAAGTCCAGCAATGAGTCCCCTGGCTGTGCAGCTGTGTGTGGGTCACCCAGCTGGAGGCGGGGCTGGGCTTGCTGCCTTTAATTGACCCCCAGGAAGAAATACAGTGCTAACAGGGGGATAGAGAGAGCCGCTTAACAAGGAGGAACTGGGTGAAGAATAAACAGTCAGGGCTGGGCTGGGTGGCTCACGCCTGTAATCCCAGAGCTTTGGGAGGCTGAGGCGGGCGGATTACCTGAGGTCGGGAGTTCAAGACCAGCCTGACCAACATGAAGAAACCCCGTCTCTACTAAAAATACAAAATTAGCTGGGCATTGTGGCACATGCCTGTAATCCCAGCTACTCAGAAGGCTGAGGCAGGAGAATCGCTTGAACCCGGGAGGTGGAGGTTGTGGTGAGCCAAGATAACCATTGCCCTCCAGCATGGGCAACAAGAACGAAACTCCGTCTCTTAAAAAATATTTTAAAATAAATAAACAGTCGAGCAGCCTCAATACACTTAGTTAAAGCAATGGTCTCAAGGCTGACTATGGAAAAGAAAACTCTCCTCCACATTCTTCACCTGCGCGCGGAACTGAACACACACGGGGTGATCAGAGGCCAGAGGTCTCCCACTTCCTCCTTCATGTGGTTTAAAGAAGGACCATTCAGACCCCCAGATCTCCTGTTTCACCACGAGATTTGAACTCAGAGGGTTTCAGTTCAGTGCTTTATTTGGGATGCATCCCATCACCAGGCATCCCACAGCTCTGCCCCGGAAGGTTCTGTAGACAGTGTGACCTCCAGCTGAGAACTGTACATGTGCTCACTTCACACTGCACTGAAAATTCCACCTCTCATCCCTCCCCACGTTGGCAGGGGCTGTGTGTCTGATTGAGCCACCTCAGTAGCCCAAAGCAAGCTTTTAGGGTTTTTCTCCTCCAAAGAAAAAAAAAATTCTTTAATTGGATGTTGATGGAATTTGATGTCAGAAAATCTCACTAGGTTGTTAAGCTTGGATGAGAAAATGTTGATGAAAACACTCAGTAAATGGTTAGGCTCTATGTAAATGCTTCCACTACCAGGCGTCCTGCAGCTCTGCCTCCGGAATGTTCTGTACACATAGATTCTTATGATCGTCCCGCCTACCCCTCCAGTTGGTTGCCAGCAGCGTCATCTATATTTAGATAAATCCTTCCCCATCTTAAATTTCCCCCAACAGAAAAACAATATGGAAATTGTTCAAAAGACCAATATGAAAATATGATTAAAAGACCAATGCTCATTTGTACGGCTCTTGGCAGAGACAGGCTGAAATAATACAAAGGAATTTCTTGGCAAACCGTTGTCTATAATTATGAGCTACATAAGCTAAATGGACTCCAACGGGCTGGGGGTGCACGGGGAGATGGTCATCTGGCTTAGCTGGACACAACAGTTTTGGACACCCCTTGCCGTTCAGAAAGCGCATTCAACTTTAAAATGCTTAAGTGTGGCCAGGCGCGGTGGCTCACACCTGTAATCTCAGCACCTTGGGAGGCCGAGGCAGGTGGATCACCTGAGGTTGGGAGTTCAAGACCAGTCTGACCAACATGGAGAAACCCTGTCTCTACTAAAAATACAAAATTAGCCAGGCATGGTGGCACGTACCTGTAATCCCAGCTACTCGGGAGGCTGGGGCAGGAGAATTGCTTGAATCCAGGAGGCAGACATTGCAGTGAACCACCGCACTGCAAGAGTGACACTCCATCTTAAAAAAATAAAATAAAATGAGGCCGAGTGCGGTGGCTAATGCCTGTAATCTCAGCACTTTGGGAGGCCGAGGCGGGTGGATCACGAGGTCAGGCGTTCGAGACCAGCCAACATGGTGAAACCCCATCTCTACCAAAAATATAAAAATTAGCTGGGCATGGTGGCACATGCCTGTAGTTCCAGCTACTCAGGAGGCTGAGGCAGGACAATCACTTGAACCTGCAAGGTAGATGTTGTAGTGAGCCAAGATCGTGCCTCCGCACTCTAGCCTGGGCAACAGAATCAGACTGTCTCAGAAGGAAACATAATAAAAATAAAATAAAATAAAATAAAATAAAATAAAACCCTCAAGCGTGAAGGCATGACTTGTCCTAAAAGGCACCGTGCCTGCCAGCTCTGCACCCCCGCCCGCCCCTGTGGCCTCTGGTCAGGCGCTGTCCTTGTGCTAAGATGTGACCCCAGCCGCCTACAGGACATTAGCGGGTGGCTCTAGTGCGCCTCAGAAGGCACAACCACACTGACGCAAAACCAA
Organism: Sapajus apella; assembly: GCF_009761245.1. Lineage (NCBI taxonomy): Eukaryota > Metazoa > Chordata > Mammalia > Primates > Cebidae > Sapajus > Sapajus apella. Next base: position 5,824,790 of record NW_022436988.1, read on the forward strand.
GAGCCTGCGTGACCTTCCTTCATACCCCCAGGGGTACACGGTACAGCTCTGAACTTGTCACCACACAAGGCTCAGGAAGCACCCATGGTTGACACACTGTTGCAAGAAATTTCCACAAACTGGGTGGCTGAGGGCAACAGAAATTCATTTTCTCACTGTTCTGGAGGCCGTGAGCTCTGGAGGCGAAATCAAGGTGTTGGAAGAGCTGCACTCCTTTCTGCAGCTCTGGGAAGGTCCTCTCTGGCTTCTTCTGGCTGCTGGTTGCCCTAGGTGTTCCTTGGCTTGTGGCCACCTCCCGCCAGTCTCCACTTCCACCTTCTCCGCTGTGCATCTCCATGCGTCAAATCTCTCTCCTTTCTCTTATAAGGCCACTAGAATGAGATCATCGTGGATTTCCGGTCCATCATAAATCCATGATGAGCTCTCTCAGGTTCCTTAGCTTAATGACATCTGTAAAAACACATTTTTTTTTTTTTTTTTGAGACAGTGTCTTTCTCTGTCGCCCAGGCTGGAGTACAGTGGCGAGATCTCAGCTCACTGCAACCTCCACCTCCTGGGTTCAAGTGATTATCCTGCCTCAGCGTCCTGAGTAGCTGGGACTACAGGCATGCACCACCATGCCCAGTTAATTTTTGTATTTTTAGTAGAGACAGGGTTTCACCATGTTGGCCAGGATGGTCTTGATCTCTTTACATCATGATTCACCCACCTCAGCCTCCCAAAGTGCTGGGATTACAGGCATGAGCCACCACGCCCAGCTAAAAACACAATTTTACAAATGAAATTGCATTTCCCAAGTACCAGAAGTTAGGACTTGAACACATCTTTGGAGAGCTACATTCAACCCTCTACAGCTGGTTAGAAAACAAACTCCTTGGCTGAGTGGGGTGGCTCACTCCTGTAATCCCAGAACTCTGGGAGGCAGAGGCAGGCAGATTACCTAAGGTTGGGAGTTCGAGACCAGCCCAGTCAACATGGTGAAACCCCATTTCTACTAAAAATACATAAAATTAGCCGGGCGTGGTGGCAGATCCCTGTAATCCCAGCTACTTGGGAGGCTGAGGCAGGAGAATCACTTGAACCTGGGAGGCAGAGGTTGCAGTGAGCCGAGATTGCGCCACTGCACTCCAGCCTGGGTGACAGAGCGAGACTCCATCTTAAAGAAAAAGGAAAACAAACCCCTTGCAGCCATAAAAAGAAATGAGTTCATGTCCTTTGCTGGGACATGGATGAAGCTGGAAGCCATCATCCTCAGTAAACTAACACAGGAACAGAAAACCAATCACCACATGTTCTCGCTCATATGTGGGAGTTGAACAATGAGAACATGTGGACACAGGGAGGGGAACATGACACACCAGGGCCTATTGGTGGTAGGGGGGTGACGAGGGGAGGGAACTTAGAGCACGGGCCAATAGGTGCAGCAAACCACCATGACACATGTATACCTATGTAACAAACCTGCACATTCTGCACATATATCTCGTTTTTTTGAAGAAGAAGAAGAAATGAAGAGAAAAAAAGAAAAGAAACCCCTGTTGGAGGGAAGGGAAGCACCCCTGTTCACTCTCCTGCCAGTGGTATCAGCCTTGTCAAGCCCAGAGCCGTGAAAAAGGCACCTGCACCCCACAGGGTCAGCCTGCTGGACCCCGAGGGTGCCCATCCCTGCCCGACTCACCCACCGCTATTGCCTGCAAAGCGGGTGACACTAAGGGAAGGGCAAGGCTGGCCTGCTCGTCACATTGTAGACTCTGAGCTTTGAGAAACCAGAGAACAAAGGATGTTGCTGTCCTTGGCAGAGCTGGCTTGTCCCGAGGTTCCTGTGCACCTGGAGAAGAGCTTGACCTGGCTCACGTGGCACACTCAGGCACACAGAGGGCTTCTTGGGAACCAGCCTCTGAGCAATTCCAGGAGCATGCAAAGAACTGCTATGATGCTGACAGCCTGAGCTTATTCCACACCCAGGGAGACGATGCACGAGGACGTCTGGGTGTTTAACCCTACACATCATTCAGAATTAGGAGCCAGCTCACAGTTCCTGTCTCCCCATAGGATGTCTCAATTCAGGGCCCTATTTAATTCAGTTTCAGTTTCCTTGAAGAATGAACATAGTTCCCTCTGTTTTCTACTGATTGTATCAGGCCCAGGCCCTGTGCTAGGCATTTAACAAGCATCACCATGATCTTCGTCGCAGCCCATTTTGCCCATGGGGACACCAAGGTACAGAGAGGGTAAGTGACTTTCAGAGCACAGAATCCAAACCCAACACGCTGACTGCGGTGTTCACGGAGCTCTTTCTATCACATTCCCATTCCTTCTTTTTTTTTTTTTTTTCGAGATGGAATCTCGCTCTGTCGCCCAGGCTGGAGTGCAACAGCACGATCTCAGCTCACTGCAACCTCCAACTGCCAGGTTCAAGTGATCCTCCTGCCTCAGCCTCCCAAGCAGCTGGGATTACAGGCACACGCCACCATGCCTGGCTAATTTTTGTATTTTTGTAGAGATGGGGTTTCGCCATGTTGGCCAGGCTGGTCTCGAACTCCTAACCTCAGGTGATTTGCCTGCCTGGGCCTCCCAAAGTGCTGGGATTATAGGCGTGAGCTGGCACACCCAGCTCCATTCCTTCTGTTGAACTCACAGTTCTTCAGTTTTTGGCTTTTTGTTCTTCCTTCCAGGTCATGAGTTTCAAGATTAGTACATCCTGGTGTCATGGTGAAAAGCCCATTGCTGGCAAGCGCATAAAGCAGGTGGGGTGACCAGGGGCCTCCAACACAGGAAGGCCTGAGTAAATGCCCGACAGAGCTAGGTGCTGTGTGTCCTGGGATACCCTGCTGAGCAGGCAAACCACAGGCATATTTGGCTCTAAAATATTTCCATATGGTCCCTGTGTAGCAGTTGGATTGGCTTGACTCATGCATTCTTTAAATAGCAAGTGGCAATAACCTGTGTGATTCTTACTGTTCCATGTATTCTTCTACCCGTTTATTGTTCTAAGATGTAAGGCACAGCTCCTGAGTGCCTTGTGCATGACATAATTGCGGAAAGGAAGAGAAGACCCTACACCTTTGGAATCTAAGGATTATGTTAAAATTTTAGAATGCTGAATGAATTGAAAGGTGCCTTTCATTGCTGAAAATAATAGGAAGAGTTTTTTTCTTTTTCTTTTCTGTCTTTAAATCTACTTATCCTGTCTGGGTGCAGTGGCTCACACCTGTAATCCCAGCACTTTGGGAGGCTGATGGATCATCTGAGATCAGGAGTTCGAGACCAGCCTGGCCAATGTGGTGAAACTCAGTCTCTACGAAAAATACAAAAATAAGCCAGACATGGTGGTGTGCGCCTGTAGTCCCAGCTGCTCGGGAGGCTGAGGCAGGAGAATCACTTGAACATGGGAGGCAGAGGTTGCAGTGAGCGGAGATCGTGCCACTGCATGCCAGCCTGGGGGACAGAGTGAGACTCTGTCTCAAAAAAATAATAATAATAACAATAAATCCACTTATTCTTATGTTCCAGCAGCCAAGCTGCTAGGTCAATTTGGATCTCCATATAAAGTAAAGCTTATTCTCTGATGGAAGACATCAGATGCCCCACCTTAATTTCTGTGTCACTTGCTTTAAACAGTTTAGCAACTGTAAAACATGCTGAAAGCGATCAATGATTTCTCCTGCAGCCAGTTCCAACCTGCTGAAAGGAGCACTGAGCAAATGCATGAACTCAGTGAACCTGAGCTGCCTCCAACAGCCTCGCTCACTCCAGCCTTCTAATTTGCAATGCTGGAATGTGAGTCACCATTAAGATCTTTTCATTTGTCTTGGCCAACCCCTTAAATATTTAAGTCGACACCGAATAATGTCTGATAAAACCTTAACGCTTTTCTCAGCAAACGGCAAAACAATTTTGAGCCACTATGGCTGAAGAAAAGGATGCTATTGGCCAAGACAGGGGCCCCAGTTCAGCAGCTTGACTCCCGTGACCCCGTGACACACAGCTAAGGAAATGTGGGCCTCGTGACTACCAGGTGGGGCCTGTTTGGTTTCTGACATTCCCAGAGAACAATATCCTGAAGCAGAAACAAGATGTGGTTTTTGTTTTTTTTTTTTTTTTTTTTTTTTTTTGAGACAGGGTCTCACTTTGTCACCCAGGCTGGAATGCAGTGGCATGATCACAGCTGACTTCAGACTCGACCTCCTGGGCGCAAATGATCCTCCCCACTCAGCTCCGCAAGTGGCTGGGACCATAGGTGCAAGCCACCACGCCTGGCTAGTTTTCATATTTTTTGTAGAGACAGTGTCTTGCCATGTTTCCAAGGCTGGTCTCGAACTCCTGGGCTCGAACAGTTTGCCTTGGCCTCCCAAACTGTTAGGATTATAGGTGTGAGCCACCACCTCTGGCCAAGACATGGCTTTTGTTTGTGTGTGGGCTGTGATTATTTTCCACAAGGAACAGAAGCCTTCATAGAGGATCCCATCCACGTGGCTCTTGCCAAAATCCTCAGCGGGGCTGCGAAACACAGCGAGGATAATTTTTCAGTGTTTTTATGTCAATGAAAATTTTAAAATTATAAAATTATATGCCACAGAGGACACACCGATTGTCTACATGGCATCCGTCTCACCACATCTTCCTTCCCAAGGCCCCGAATTTATTTAGGCATCCACCCCACTCCACGTGCCGGGGGAGTCGGCCCCTGCCCAGTCAGCAAGTGGACCTGATTCTGACGCATCCCCCTGCCAGGGACTGACTTCAGAGTGGGCCTGGGTGGCTGGGTGTGGTGGCTCACACCTGTAATCCCAACACTTTGGGAGGCCAAGGTGGGCGGACAGCTTGAGCCAAGGAGTTTAAGACCTGGGCTACATGGTTAGACCTCTGTCTCTACAAAACAATACAAAGAAAATAGCCAGATGTGGTGGTGTGTGCCTGTGGTCCCAGCTACGCAGGAGGCTGAGGTGGGAGAATCACTTGAACCCAGAAGGCGGAGGTTGCAGTGAGCCAAGATCTCGCTGCTGAACTCCAGCCTGGGCAACACAGTGACACTCCATCTTCAAAAGAAAAAAAAAAAAAGAGTGGGCCTGGGACCCAGTTCAAGGGGTTCTGGAAGGGCTCCCACACTCTTAAAAAGGTGACACCAAAAAAGAAAGCCCCTGTTTCTGTGTCTGGATGCTGTGTGATTTGTGGGCTGCTGCAGCCATGCTGCGCCCATGAGGAGAGGCCACCTGTGATGCAGAAGATGCAGGGACAGCAGAGAGGAGAGGCCACCTGTGATGGAGGAGATGCAGGGACGACAGAGAGGAGAGGCCACCTGTGATGGAGGAGATGCAGGGACAGCAGAGAGGAGAGGCAGGAAGACCAAAGAGGGCCTTGGGTGGCGTTGCTGCTCTGGCCAGGCCCAGGCCCTCCTTCTGCTAGCCTTCAGTCGTGTGTACTCAGGGTGAGTCAGAGTTATCTGTTCATGTAGCTACAAGCAACAAGAGCACATGCTCATTTTAGAAATACGTCTAATGAAGAAATGCATAAGGAAGAAAATAGGGTGGGCATGGTGGCTCATGCCTGTAATCCCAACACTTTGGGAGGCAAAGGCAGGAGGACTGCTCCTATGTTACCCAAGAGTTCAAGACCAGCCTGGGCAACATAGTGAGAGCTCGTTTCTATAAAAAATAAAAAATTAGCTAGATGTGGTGGTGCACGCTTGTAGTCCTAGCTATTCAGGAGGCTGAGGGAGGAGGATCACTTGAACACAGGTGGTGGAGGCTGCAGTGAGCCGAGACTGTGTCACTGAGCCTGGGTGACAGAGTGAGACTCTGCCAAAAAAAAAAAAAAAAAAAAAGGAAGAGAGAAGAAAATAAAAATTACCAATAATCTCACTATCCAATAATAATCACAATTTATGTTTTTTTGCCTGCCCATCTCTCTTAACTGATTTGGTGGCACTAATTGCAATAAATGATGTGACAACAGAAGCAATCCACCTACTGTGTGTAAAAAAATCAAATATCATAATTATTGAGGGCAGAAAGCAAATAGCTCCCAGAATCCCATCCCCTGAGTGGTGGACTCAGCGACCTGTCATCTATTCTGGGAATGTGTGCCCCAGCGTATCAGTGTTTTCCGATGTGTGGGCTGCTGCTGACTAATGCACGTTTACACAGCCTTTTAAGTCCAGATGAGCAAACGGTGGTGTTCCTCAGGCTTAGCTGAACGTCCGGGCTCTGACAGCTGGAAGACAAGAGGAGCAGAAAGGATGGGGAAAGGAGGGTCTGCTCTTTTCTACAGGCTGTGTTGGCCTGGGCAAAGTAACAAAGCAGAGAGAGCCTAGGCTTTGAACACGAAGGATCGGAGTTCGAGTTCCCGATTCACTGTTTAAGGCTGTGTGGCGTTGGGCAGGCCCCTTAACCACTCTCAGCCCGTTTCCTCATCTGTAAAATGGGAATAATGCCTAACAGAGTGGTAAAGGTGAAAGGCAGTGCACATGGGCTGGGCACCGTGGCTCATGCCTGTAATCCCGGCACTTTGGGAGGCTGACGTGGGTAAACCACCTGAGGTCAGGAGTTCGAGGCCAGCCTGGCCAACATGGTGAAGCCCTGTTTCTACTAAAAATACAAAATTTAGCTGGGTGTGGCGGTGCACACCTGTAATCCCAGTTACTTGGGAGGCTGAGGCAGGAGAATTGCTTGAACGTGGGAGGTGGAGGTTGCAGTGAGCCGAGATTGCGCCACTGCACTCTAATCTGGATGACAGAGTGAGACTCTGTCTCCCAAAAAAAAAAAAAAGATAGTGCACATGGTATGGCCTCACTAAATAGTGGCCATTACTCAAAATATCTGCCAACTTCCCGAATCTTTTCCTGCCTCTCCTACCACCTCTCCACAGCTCTTTTCCCTGTGCCCTGTTGCCCTTGCGCTGTCTGCATTAGCCAGGGGGTCCTTAGCTGCAGACAGCAGGATCCAGCCTAACCAATTCAAGCCAGAAGGGCTTTAGGAAGGGTTAGATAGAGATCAAGTAACTGGCAGGAGGGCCAGAGACACTGGCACTAGGCAGGCTTCCAGGGACAATCAGCTCTCAGGATCGCACTGAAGAACTGGCTCACCAGCGGAGCTGCCACCTTACCCGGGTCAGGCAGCTGCCAAGTCAGGATGCTGCAGCCTTGGTTCCTGCCTCCAGAGCCAAGCTCCCTCTGCCACAACCCACAACAACAAAACGATGCCCTGTTCCCTGCCTCTCTCTCACCTTAGTTCTGAGTCCAGGTCTCCTGCCGGGACGAGCAATTAGCTGAATCTCAGTCACATCTCGGAGCCCCAGCAGGGCTGATATTTCTGTATTGGAAAGGTGATGTTTACACTCAGAATATGGAGAGAAGGGGCCGGGCATGGTGGCTCACACCTGTCATCCCAGCACTTTGGGAGGCCAAGACAGGTGGATCACCTGAGGTCAGGAGTTTGAGACCAGCCTGGATAACATGGTGAAACCCCATCTCTACTAGAAATACAAAAGTTAGCCAGCCGTGGTGGTGAGCACCTGTAATCCCAGCTACTCGGGAGGCTGAGGCAGGAGAATCGCTTGAACCTGGGAGGCGGAAATTGCGGTGAGCCGAGATCACGCCACTGAAACAAAGCGATATTCCGTCTCAAAAAAAAAAAAAAAAAAAAAAAAAAAAGAGAGAGATGTGGTCTCACTATGTTGCTCAGGCTGGTCTTGAACTCCTGAGCTCAAGTGATCTGCTCACCTCGTCCTCCCAAAATGCTGGGATTACAAGCGTGCACCACCACGCCTGGCCATGATTCACATTTTTAAGAAGATGCTTGTCAGTCTAATCTCCGAACAATGACATCTCAGGCAGTATAAGAAATGAGCTGAAAATGTTTTCAGTGCAATGAAGGAAAGTATTTTTAGTTGGGGCAAATCCAGAACGAGGGTCAGGGCAGCCTGGGAAATGTCCCGAAGGTCAGATTCCTGAAGTTGTTCCTGATGTTCCAAGCTGCTGCCTTTTCTCTGGCACTGGATCAGAATGTATTTGCAAAGGCTCTAATTCTTCTCATAGTGACAGCTTTGGCAAGAGTGGGTGGAGCTGGTAGGTGTAAGCAGGTGGGTTTATGTAATCCAGGGATTATGTACACAATAGAAGTATGAACTGCTGGAGAGTAAGGGCCATTTGAGACAAGCCAGCCTGGGGCCCTCTCCTTATCAGTGAAAACATTAATTGCCTGCAATTAGAGATGATGTTTCGCATTCACTCAGCATAAATTATTTCATCAAATACATACTCTTTTATCCTGTAGGTGGTTAAGATAAATATTGCTTCTCATCCTGCCAGAGAGCTTATTACCTTCTTGACAACAGCCAGGTCTTCTATTTTTTTTTTTTTGAGACGGAGTTTCACTCATTTTACCCAGGCTGGAGTGCAATGGCGCGATCTCGGCTCACTGCAACCTCCGCCTCCTGGGTTCAGGCAATTCTCCTGCCTCAGCCTCCTGAGTAGCTGGGATTACAGGCATGTGCCACCATGCCCAGCTAATTTTTTGTATTTTTAGTAGAGGCGGGGTTTCACCATGTTGACCAGGATGGTCTCGATCTCTTGACCTCGTGATCCACCCGCCTCGGCCTCAGGTCTTCTCTTTCACAGGGATACCAGCTCCTTGGTGGTGTTCCTCCACCTAACCATGTTTAATTTCACGCCAACAAGACCAGGTGTGATTTGAAAGGCATCCTTCCAACTCCTGAAATGTATTCCTTCCAGGGTAGAACAGAATTTGGAATTCGCCCATAATCCCTAAGGACAGGTGGCCGAACGATTGCCAGGCTGTATACTTTTTTTCTTTTTTGGGACGGAGTATCACTCTGTTGCCCAAGCAAGAGTGCAGTGGCACGATCTCGGCTCACTGCAACCTCTGCCCCCGGGGTTCAAGCAATTCTCGTGCCTCAGCCTCCTGAGTAGGACAGGCGCATGCCACCATGCCTGGCTAATTTTTTGTATTTTTAGCAGAGGCAGGGTTTTGCCATGTTGCCCAGGCTGGTCTCGAACTCCTGAGCTGAGGCAATCCAACCGTCTTAGGCTCTCAAAGTGTTCGGACTACAGGCATGAGCCACCAAGCCCAGCCTGGACAGGCTGTATTTTTCTTCCATCATCAGTGTGTGCAGAGGTTTGTTTTCCCAGATGTTAAGTGAGCTTTTGAGACCCTGCTTGGGAAGTCAGCATAGCCAGGGCTTCCTTCATCCTGCTGAAGAAGGTGGGACAGTTTCTGGAAAGTACTAGCTATTTCTTTCCCACACTGAGCCTCTTGGGATCACTTTGCCAGTCAAAGCCTGAGCTCCCTGCATAATCCAAGAGGAACGCGGTACAGAGGTGACGACAGGCAGCAGCTTCTAGGTGTACCGCCCGCATGCGTGCCTGCCACGAACATCAGAACAATTACAGGAAGGAGGCTTTCGAAATGCATAATTATAACCTTGACTTAGGAAAGCGTGACCTTCTCTGGCTGGGGCCAAGGCTTTCCTTATACTAAGGGCACTCCTGGACCAGCAGCTGGAGTGCTCTGTACACTGGACGTGGAGGCATCTGGAATAATATTACATAACAGAAGCATGTCCGTTGCCCTTGGAATGTACGAGGCTCGGGGACAGTCCTCCACTGGGTGGAGACTAGGAGGCCTCGTGAATGAGTCATCTTTGTTCCCTTTTCCATGCTTTATAATTAGGGTGACATACATTTTAGTTGGTCCGGGACAGTTTCAAGCGATTCTCCTGGCTCAGCCTCCAGAGTAGCTGCCACCATGCCCAGCCAATTTTGTATTTTTAGTAGAGATGGGGTATTTCCATGTTAGTCAGGCTGGCTGGTCTCGAACTCCCAACCTCAGGTGATCCACCCGCCTTGGCCTCCCAAAGTTCTGGGATTACAGGCATGAGCCACTGTGCCGGGCCATGAAAGACTTCTTCCTTTCCTTTCCTTTCTCCTCTCCTTTCCTCTTCTGTCCTCTCCTTTCATGGACTGTTGCTTAGTTGCTCAGGCTGGAGTGCAATGGCGCAATCTCAGCTCACCGCAAGCTCTACCTCCTGGGTTCAAGTGATTCTCTGGCCTCAGCCTTCTGAGTAGCTGGGATTACAGGCACCCACCATCAGGCCCAGCTAATTTCTACATTTTTGTAGAGACAGAGTTTCACCAGGTTGGCCAGGCTGGTCTTGAACTCCTGACCTCAGGTGATCCAAGCCTACCTTGGCCTCCCAAAGTGCTGGGATTTCAGGCGTTAGTCTCCATGCCTGGCCATGAAAGAATTTCTTATCCCTCTGCTCCACCAAATGTTTCTTCCTGCAGGAGATGGCCAGGGTTAGCAGGGCTGGATTTTCTTGAGCAATTCATTGGTGACAGGCCAACTCCATGGGGAAAATTCTCATCTAAGGGTTGATCTGTGAAGTTACATTATAATTCCTCAGCCCTGTCTTAAAGCTTTAGGGCACATTGATTAGGCTGTCAAACATTCATTCGGCCTGTGAGAATAGCTTATTGTTCTCTTTTTAACATACCAATCTCTTGGAAAGATGTTGATTGGGTTTCTACGTGCACCCCAAGGATGCCTCTGTGTAGAACTTACTTCAGTTGCATTGTTTTGTTTTGTTTTGTTCTGCTTTTTTTGAGACACAGTCTTGCTCTGTCACCCAGGCTGGAGTGCAGTGGCGTGATCACAGGCATGTGTCACCATGCCTGGCTAAATTTTGTATTTTTAGTAGAGATGGGGTTTCACCATGTTGGCCAGGCTGGTCTCGAACTCCTGACCTCACGTGATCCTCCTGCCTCGGCCTCCCAAAGTGTTGAGATTACAGGCCTGAGCCACCATGCCCGTCTTTCTGTTGCATTTACTGCAGGGAAAAAAAGAAAGACGGAAAACTGTTGGGCAAATGGAACTCAACAAACACCAGATAGCCAATTATGGCAAATGAAGAGGATGCCTACCATTTAATTTTGTAAATATGGGGTGTCTCCCTGGAATCATGGTCCAAAAATCCTCCCACCCATGGCCCAGCCCATTCTCACCTCTGCAGCAATAGATGAGACGGGACTTCTGCAGCCCCAGTGACCCCTGACAATCCTGTCGGGTAGCTCCTTGCAGACATGGAAGAGGGTTGTGGAAAAGTTCATGAAATTCCAAGTTTGTTCCAATATCCTGTTACTGCTAAAAATGTCCCTTCAAATTCCAAATCAAAAGCCCTGACTTTTTAGCAAATATGTCTGTGCTACTTCTGAGACTTGTAAGACACAATATTGTGGGCGACGGGGAGCCTGCCAGGGAGTCTCGGCCAGCGAGAGGGTCCCAGCCTGGAAGAGGGGGTGCGCAGAAAATAAGAGAGACAGAAAGCTGGGGTCTGGAGGACTGAATAGGCAATGCCTATGCAGCAAGTTTATTTGTGTCCAGGGTTCCAATATATACCTTTAGATTATAAGGATTGGCGTCAGTGCACATTATGTAAGCTATACAATAAAGGGAACAGAAAGTTGCAAAAAGCACAGAAAGTTGCAAAAAGCAAATGTCAGCAGAGGGGGTACATAATCACGAGTCATAAAAGGTAAGCAGGTGATACACTCTATCACTGTTAACAGAACACGTGGTCACAAGGATAACAATCTAGAAATGTCACAGGCTAAGCCATAAATCTTTATCTGAGTATAGGAATATCATCTGGTCCTCAAAAGGCTATACTTAACTTGGTAAACAGAGTCATAAAACCCACTCCTCAACAGGAACCGAAAGAGCACACACATCCATTACCCGGGGTCACTGTAGTCAGAAATAGAAATAGAGGCTGACATTATTCTTATTCTTTCCGTTCCTGCTTCCCCATAGCTTGACTGCCTCCAGCAGGAAACTGTGTCCGGGATCAAGCTCACGCACAGTGAGGCCCAACGCTGGGGGGGCTTCACACGGGAGCGTTCCCCACACAATATGCAATCAATGATAAAAACATGAGTCTTTCAGTTTTACTCTGCCCCAAGAGCCAAGGGCCAAAGAGCAGGTCCATCACACGGCTGTCTGTTCAGACAGGAGCAGAAGCCTCCTCCCGGGTTCCCATTCCAGAACTTTACTTTGAGCCTCTTCCAACCAGAAGGTTTTTTTTTTTTTCCCCAACCTCTGCCTTCCACAGTTCCACACCATCCTTCCTTGTTCATTTCCTCTGTGTAACACTGAGATTTAAGGGTCAGAATTAATTTCTCCTTCTTCTGGGTTCTGGCTCCGGGTTTTGCTCATATCATTACTAAAGTTCTCATAACAGTCTGCCTTATTTAGGGATTCCTCAGGCACACAAATTTCTTACAACAGCAAAAGCCCCCATAATGTTTAAATCAATGTGAATTTTTACAGGATTTAAAAATATGTATGTCAGGGGCCAGGTGTTGTGGTTCACACCTGTAATCCCAGCACTTTAGGGGGCCGAGGCGGGCAGATCACGAGGTCAGGAGTTCGCGACCAGCCTGGCCAGCATGGTGAAACCTGTCTCTACTGAAAATACAAAAATTAGCCGGGCGTGCTGGCGGGTGCCTGTAGTCTCAGCTACTTGGGAGGCTGAGGCAGGAGAATCGCTTGAACACGGGAGGCGGAGGTTGCAGTGAGCCAAGATCATGCCACTGACTCCAGCCTAGGTGAGAGAGCAAGACCCCATCTCAAAAAAACAAAAAAAAATGTATGTCAGCCAGGTGTGGTGGCTCATGCCTATAATCCCAGCACTTTGGGAGGCTGAGGCGGGAGGAATGTTTGAGCCTAGGAGTTTGAGATCAGTCTGGACAACATAGCTAGACCCCATCTCTACAAATAAAAATAAAAATTCACCGAACCTGGTGGTGCGCACCTGTGGTACCAGTTATTCCGGGGCCAAGGCAGGAGGATCACCTGAGTCCAGGAATTGGAGGCTGCAGTGGGCCGTGACGGGGCCGATGCACTCGCACCTGGGTGAGAGTGAGACTCTATAGTCTCAAAAAAAAAAAAAGGAGAGTCAAAACTTCTGTATTCTTTTCTTTACCAGACGATAAACTGACTTCAAACAGGCCTTGATAAAGAGGATTTTAAATATAGGTCTTCTTGCTTCATCCTGCCAAGTATTCTGAGATACTCGGAAAACATCTCCCACGACCTCTCTTGGGGCTAATTTTGTTCCTTTTTGCTTAGGAAATGGTGATTTGTATCCTGTGTTTTGAAAGCAGGAAAACACGCTGCTTTGGTTTCAACAACTCACAGTGTAGTCAGTGTCTAAAATACCCCTTCCCTTGGAGGGGGAAGCATCAGGGAAGAATAGTCGCCACCCAGACTGAAGGCCCCAGACCTCCACCCCTTCTCACCCGCAGCCAAGAGCAAGGGCTGAGCCCCAAAGGGGCCTGAAGCAAGTGGAATTGTTGTAGAAAACACCCTTGCCCAAACTTCAGCACCAAAAGGTAAAGCAGAAGGGCTTGGAGCTTTGAACAAAACACACAGCTGCAGACGCAGGGACCGCAAGTTATATAAAACACCCAAGTTTGCATTTACCAGCTTACTTGTAACTGGTGCATGGTCAGAGGCGGGCAGCAGCAGGACAGGGGCCGTTTTCTCAAGTGAATGACTAAAGGCAAAACAAGAAAACAGCTCCGCCATCAGGAACTGAGAGGGGACCTGTGTTCCTGCTATGGCTGGGAGCCTCCAGAAAATGCTACTGGGACTTAGTGGTTTGTTTCAAGTGTGTGCTGGCTTTTTTTTTTTTTTTTTTGAGATGGAGTTTTCCTCTTGTCAACCAGGCTGGAGTGCAATGGCACCATCTTGGCTCACTGCAATCTCTACCTCCTGGGTTCAAGCAATTCTCCTGCCTCAGTCTCCTGAGTAGCTGGGACCACAGGCGCGCGCCACTGTGCCCGGGGGAATTTCTGCATTTTTAGTAGAGACGGGGTTTCACCATGTTAGTGAGACTGATCTGGAACTCCTGACCTTGTGATTTGCCCACCTTGGCCTGCCACCGTGCTGAGATTATAGGCATGAGCCACTGCAGCCAGCTGCCTAAGTACTTTTATCTGTTTAATTGTTAATTGTTCAGGAACACTATGAGCTTCTCAGGGTTGTCCTGAGAGGTAGATCAATGTACATTATAAAGATGTCATCAGTATAGACTATTACTGAGATTTCATTCTTCTCATTTGAAAAGCAGTATGTGTATTCCTGGGAAAACTTCTGAAAATGTAGATTAGAGAAAAAGATTAAGGGAATTCCTACCATTTAGAAATTATCATTCCTAACTTTTTATTATCTACCTGTGACTGGCTACATAATAGCCCCCCTGTATTAGTCAGTTCTCACGCTGCTATGAGGTCATACCTGAGACTGGGTAATTTATAAGTAAAGAGGTTTAATTGACTCACAGTCCTGCACGACTGGGAAAGCCTCAGGAAACTTACAATCATGGCGGAAGGCAAACGGGAAGAAAGGCACCTTCCTTCTTCACAGGGCAGAAGGATGGAGAAGTGCTGAGCGAGCAAAGGGTGAAAAACCCCTTCTAAAACCATCAGACTGCCTGAGAACTCATTCACTATCACAAGAACAGCATGAGGGTGACCGCCCCCATGATTCATTACCTCCCACTGGATTCCTCCCAGGACAGTTGGGGATTATGGAAACTATAATTCAAGATGAGATTTGGGTGGGGACATGGGCAAACCATATCATTCTGGCCCTGGCCCCTCCCAAATCTCATGTCCTCACTTTTCAAAACACAGTCGTGCCTTTCTCCCAAAGTCTTAGCTTATTCCAGCATTAACCCACAAGTCCAAGTCCAAAGTCTCATCGGAGACAAGGCAAGTCCCTTCTGACTATGAGCTTGTAAAACTGAAAGCAACTTAATTACTTCCTACATACAATGGAGGTTCAGGCATTGGGTAAATACACCCACTCTAAATGGGAGAAATTGATCAAAACTGAGGGGCTACAGGCCCCATGCAAGTCCAAAATCTAATAGGGCAATTATCAGAGTTATTAAACTTTAAATTGTTAAAGTTCCAAAATGACTCCATGTCTCACATCCAGGTCACAGTGATGCAAGAGGTGGGCTCCCACGGCCTTAGGTAGCTACCCCCTGTGGCTTTTTAGGGTACAGCCCCCCTCCCAGCTTCTGGCTGCTGGCTACTTTCTTAGGCTGGCATTGAGTGTCTGTGGCTTTTGCGCCACTGTACTCCAGCCTGGGTGACAGAGTGAGACTCTGTATCAAAAAAAAATAAATAAATAAAACAAGATTTCAAAAGAACTTTGGTCTCCACTCTCCACAATCTTTTATCTTAACCTGAACATTCCCTTTCTATCAATCCCAGGTCTTTAGACAAGCTCAACCGTCAACTAAAAAATGTTTAAGTTCACCTACAGTCTGGAATCCCAACCCCCAACTTTGAGCTGTCCCGTCTTTTTTTTTTTTTTTTTTTTTTTGAGATGGAGTCTTGCTCTGTTGTCCAAGCTGGAGCGCAATGGCATGATCTCTGCTCATTGCAACCTCTCCCTCTCAAGTTCAAGCAATTTTCCCACCTCAGCCTCCTGAGTAGCTGGGATCACAGGCACCTGCCACCACACCTGGCTAATTTTTGTAGTTTTAGTGGAAATGGGGTTTCACCATGTTGGCTAGGCTGGTCTCAAACTTTTGACCTCAACTGCTCCTCTTGCCTTGGCCTCTCAAAGTGCTGGGATTACAGGCGTGAGCCACTGCACCAAGCCCCAGTGTATTTCTTAAATGTATCTGAGTGATGTCTCATACCTCTCTAAAATGTATAAACCAAGCTTCGCCCTGACCACCATGGGCACATGTTCTCAGGACCTCCTGAGAGCTGTGTCTCTGGCCATGGTCACTCATATTTGGCTTAGAATAAATCTCTTCAAATATTTTGCACAGTTCAACTCTTTTCATCAACAATCATCACCCAGGGCAAATGGTTATTTCCAGAGCCACTTCCAAAACCGATGGCTGCAAGATCCAGGCTCTCTAAAGGGAGGCTGAGGACAGTGACCCTTGGAAACAACCATTTGCTTGTTGTCCAACAATGCAAGCCACTTCCTCCCTCCGCACCCAAGAACGCGTTTCCTCTCTGGAGCTTGGTCAACCGGCATAATTGCTCTAGCAGAAAAGTCACCTTTCAGAGCTTGGTGTTTTGAGACCGGAATGCTTCTTATGTGTTCCTTGGAAGACAAAGAATGTTCCTCAATGAAAACCAAGTAAACAACTCCACGCCTCTCTTCTGGGTAACATGACAGAAGTTAAAAGGAAGCAGTTGGCCTGGAGTCAGTTCCAACTATTGTGTTGTTTGCACAGAAAGCACAGAATTAAAAAGCACAGGGAAGTCCACTGGATTCCAAGGAAAATGTTTGCAAGCCCACAAATTATGATGAATTATGACACCGTTTTCAAAAAAAGAGGATATCAGCATTTTATGCATTTAGTTAATGTAACAGCTAACAGTTTGTTAAACTGGCTGGGTGCAGTGGCTCACGCCTGTAATCCCAGCATTTTGGGAGGCCGAGGTGGGTAGATCACGAGGTCAGGAGATCGAGACCATCCTGGCTAACATGGTAAAACCCCACCTCTACTAAAAATACAAAAAATTAGCCAGGTGTGGTGGCATGTGCCTGCAGTCCCAGCTACTAGGGAGGCTGAGGCGGGAGAATTGCTTGAATCCGAGAGGCGGAGGTTGCAGTGAACCAAGATCGTGCTGCTGTGCTCCAGCCTGGGCGACAGAGTGTGACTTTGTCTCAAAAAAAAAAAAACAAAAAAAAAACAAACCCAAAACACCAGTCTGCTAAACTGTGATGAGGCTGGGGACTCTGGTGGCTGGAAGTGAGTAGATGCTAAGTACTGGTGGACCGTTTTGTTCCTTTTAGAGCAGCTGGAACAGTATATCCTTCCAAGACCGAGCATTAAACAATAAAAGCTACAGAAAGCAAAGAGAAAATATAGTTTTAGCCGCATGTGGTGGCTCATACCTGTAATCCCAGCACTTTGGGACGCCAAGGCAGGCCGGAACGCAAGGTCAGGAGCTCGAGACCAGTCTGGTCAACACAGTGAAACCCTGTCTCTACTAAAAATACAAAAATTAGCTGGATATAGTGGTGGGCGCCTGTAATCCCAGCTACTCGGGAGGCTGAGGCAGAAGAATCGCTTGAACCGGGGAGGCGGAGGTTGCAGTGAACCGAGATTGCGCCACTGTGCTTCAGCCCAGGCGACAGTGTGAAACTCTGTCTCAAAAAAAAAAAGAAGAAGAAAGAAAAGAAAATATACCTTTGAACAGTTAGTTTCAGTTCATTCTCTTTCAGAGTGTTACACAAAAATTATAGGAGCCCCTTGTTTTGGACTAAACTCCTGCTTTAGGCCCCAGAAGACCAGACTAAAATAAAAATGGACCCACCCATGCTCAGCAAACCAGTACTGAGTTGTTATCTGACTTCCCAGTAAATCAGGAGAGAGAAACAGCAGCTGAATTTCCCAAGCAGGCCAGTTTCAAATTTCCAGTTAGCATGCTAATGAAGTTCCCTCTCTTTTAACCCTTACAACAAAGAGTAACCTGGTGGACTCTGTGGCCCATGCCTATAACCCCTGCACTTTGGAAGGCCCAGGCAGGAGGATCACGTGAGGCTGGGAGTTTGAGACCGGCCTGGAGAACATAACGAGATACCATCTCCACAAGAAAAAACGAGATGCAACTATGGTAAAAAGAGTAGATATGGGAGGCCGGGCGCAGTGGCTCAAGCCTGTAATCCCAGCACTTTGAGAGGCCGAGGAGGGTGGATCACGAGGTCAAGAGATCGAGACCATCCTGGTCAACATGGTGAAACCCCGTCTCTACTAAAAATACAAAAAATTAGCTGGGCATGGTGGTGCGTGCCTGTAATCCCAGCTACTCAGGAGGCTGAGGCAGGAGAATTGCCTGAACCCAGGAGGCGGAGGTTGCGGTGAGCCGAGATCGCGCCATTGCACTCCAGCCTGGGTAACATGAGTGAAACTCCGTCTCAAAAAAAAAAAAAAGAGTAGATATGGGCTGAGTGCGGTGGCTCACGCCTGTAATTCCAGCACGTTCAGAGGCCGAGGCGGGCAGATCATGAGGTCAGGAGATCAAGACCATCCTGGTTAATGCGGTGAAAACCCCACCTCTACTAAAAATACAAAAAATTAGCCAGGCATGGTGGCACGAGCCTGTAATCGCAGCTACTTGGGAGGCCGAGGCAGGAGAATCCCTTGAACCTGGGAGGCACAGGTTGCAGTGAGCCGAGATTGTGCCACCGCACTCCAGCCTGGGTTATATGAGACTCCATCTCAAAAACAAAGTCACGCCAGTAATCCCAGCACTTTGGGAGGCCGAGGGGCAGGATCACCTGAGGTCAGGAGTTTCAGACCAGCCTGGCCAACATGGTGAAACTGATACAAAAAGTAGCTGGGCGTGGTGGCACACACCTGTAATTCCAGCTACGTGGGAGGCTGAGGCGGGAGGCAGATGTTGCAGTGGGCAGAGATCATGCCACTCCAGCCTGGGCAACACAGTGACACTCTTGTCTCAAAAGAAATAAGAAACAGGTGACATGATGACATGTAGATATACATTCACCTTTTTTTTTTTTTTTTAGATGGAGATGAATGTATATCTACATGTCATCTGTTCCTTTTTTCTTTTCTTTGTGTTTTTTTGAGACAGAGTGTGGCTCTGTCGGCCATGCTGGAGTACAGTGGTGGGATCTCGGCTCACTGCAATCTCTGCCTCCCAGGTTCAAGTGATCCTCCTGCCTGGGCCTCCTGAGTGGCTGGGACTACAGGCATGCACCACCATGACTGGCTAATATTTTTGTATTTTTGGTAGAGACAGGGTTTTGCCATCCTGCCCAGGCTGTTCTCTAACTCCTGACCCGCAAGCGGTTTGCCTGCCTCCGCTCCCAAAGTGCTGGGATTACAGGCCTGAGCCACCACACCCGGCCTAAACATTCATCCTCTATGCTGGGGTCCCATCCCTCTGGCCCTCTGTTTTGGTTGCCTGTGGGAAGGACCTACACAAAGCATGGCGCTGCTGCCTCCCACCCGTCTAGAGGAGATGCACTGCACCCAGGTCAGGAGCAAGGCCTTCCTGCCTAATGGGCTTGGGTTATGACAACCACCTTTAACACAGAAACTCAGGACTCCAGATGAGGACAGTGGGGGAGCTTAGACAACGCCGAGCTGCGTCATCACCATGAGCTTTATTGAGCACATTTATATGGCACCACTGCACACTCACCCAGTTGGAGGAAAGCCACTCAGATGGGGAGAATGTAAATCTGTGTGTGTGTGTGTGTGTGTGTGTGTGTGTGTGTGCGCGCGCGCGCACGCGCGTGTGTGTGCATGTGTATGGCGGGACATGGAACAGGGGGCTGAAAACTGACACAAACATTTACACCAGCTGGGGGTGGTGGCTCACACCTGTACTTCTAACACTTTGGGAGACAGAGGCAGGAGGATCACTGGAGTCCAGGAGTTTGAGACCAGCCTGGGCAACATAGTGAGACCCCATCCTGTTTTTAAATAGATAGGTAGATGATAGATAGACAGACAGATAGATAGATAGATAGACAGATAGACAGATAGACAGACAGATAGACACATAGTCAATACCAAATCGTGTTCAGAGACTGTGGGCTAAAACCAGCCAGCATAGCTCCTTTCTCAAAGGGACTTCCAGGTGTCTGTGATCGTGTCAGCAAGCCCCAAATGAAGCTTGAAAACCAGCTCAGCACGTGGGAAACCTCTAGATTGCCCCTGTGGAGCAGGCTACATTGTCGTCAGCAAGAAAGTCAAGGAGGGTACCTTTAAGTCACGGGGAATCCCTGAGCCCCTCGGCGGGCGAGGAGGTCACGACTGATTCTGCTACCTGCTGCGGGCGGGATCTTCTGACGTGGTCTGTGGCCTCCTCTGTCTCACTTCTCTTCCTGTTTTCTTGGACTTTCTCAATCTCTGTCTCCCTCTCTCCTTTTCATCTGTCTTCATTAACCGGCATAACATAGAACAGAAATACATAATAGATTTTTTGTACTGAAAATACTTTTAAATATTTTTACGTTTTTCATTAGTTTGAAGCTACATGAACGAGACTCTTTTCTCTGGAGTACAACGGCACCATCTCGGCTCACTGCAACGCTTAGGAGAAACCCTGTCTTTAGTAGAGACATGGTTTCACCATGTTGGCCAAGCTGATCTTGAAATTCTGACCTCATGATCCACCCACCTAGGCCTCCCAAAGTGCTGGGATTACAGTCCTGAGCCACCGTGCCTGGCCTGTTTCTTTTCGTTCCAACCCAATGCTCACTAGCTGTGTGACCTTGGCAAGTGATCGTCCCTGGGCCTCTATCCCTGTCTTTAAAGTGGAGATAAGGATGCCGGCTTCAGAAACTCTTCTGAGGATTACGTGAGATGAAGGTAAAGCCCGGAGCCCGGAGCCCGGAGCCCGGAGCCTGGCATGGGCTACGTGGTTCTTAAGGAGAAGTGAGTTTTTGTTTGTGGCTCTTTATTCTTTCCCCTGTGGGTTCCCCTGTGGCAGAATTTGCCCCAGACTCTGAAGTTACTAAAGCTCTTCATTGATCAGCTGCTTCTCTCCAGTCCTTAAGTGAACCTGATGGTATATTACACCCCATGGGGGAAGTGTGAAGTCTTTTAGCTGATGGGCAAATTACTGCTTTTCTGCAAAATGCCACCCTGGTGGCCGGATACAAGTATTCATGGGGGGGCAGCAAGCTGGGCAGAGAGGAAAAGCCTGGAGCTGGAGAACACAACCTGCCTCTCTCCGTGAACCAAATAATTTACCTTCCTCCCTCCCTCCCTTCCTTCCATGGGGTCTCACTCTGTTGCCTAGACTGGAGTAATAATTACCTCCTTCCCGCCCTCCCTCCCTCCTTCCCTTCCTTCCTTCCTTCCTTTTAGAAAGGAGGTCTCACTCTGTTGCCTAGACTGGAGTGCTGTGGCGCCATCAGGGCTCACTGCAGCCTCAACTTCCTGGGCTTAAGTGATTTTCCCACTTCAGCTTTCTGAGTCACTGGGACTACAGGTGCTACCACACCCAGCTAATTTTTTTTTTTTTTTGAGACGGAGTCTCGTTCTGTTGCCCCGGCTGGAGTGTAATGCTGCGATCTCGGCTCACCTCAACCACTGCCTCCCAGGTTCAAGTGATTCTCCTGCCTCACCCCCTGAGTAGCTGGGATTACAGGCATGCGCCACCATGCCCGACTAATTTTTGTATTTTTACTGGAGATGGAGTTTCACTGTGCTGGCCAGGCTGCTCTCCAACTTGCTACCTCAGATGATCCACCTGCCTCAGCCTCCCATAATTTTTTCTTTTTGAGACGGAGTCTTGCTCTGTTGCCTAGGCTGGGGTGCAATGGCACGATCTCAGCTCACTGTAACCTCTGCTTCCTGGGTTCAAGCGATTCTCCTGCCTTAGCCTCCAGAGAAGCTGGGACTACAGGCGCACGCCACCACACGCAGCTAATTTTTGTATTTTTAGTAGAGATGAGGTTTCACCATATTGGCCAGGCTGGTTTCAAACACCTGACCTCATGATCCACCCACCTTGGTCTCCCAAAATGCTGGGATTACAGGCGTGAGCCACCATGCCCTGCCAGAACCAAGTCATTTCAATGTCCCCTGACCAGGGAGAAGTACAGGGTGATTTCCTTGATTCATGGCAAAATGAGGTAGAGGACCTGATATCCAGGCTGATTTTTTTTTTCTCTGAACTCTACTTATCTGCTTAAAAACAGAACCTCCCAAAAGAATTCAACTGTCACAAATCCCCTCCCCGGGGCTTTTTAGGGAGATTGACCCTTCTCACTGGTCACTCAGCAGGATAAACAATCACCTAAACAGCTGTCGTCACAAGGCTCACATAAATCCCAGCTGTTCTCTTCTGGCCCATTCATCCTTCCTAAGAGTCCCCCTCCATGAAGATGGTATACAAGCCCCAAATCCTAACCACTTAACCTTGAGTCACATTTTTCTGTGAACTCTGGTGTACCTGAAAAAAAATTTTTTTTTTTTTGAGATGGAGTTTCACTCTTCTTGCCCAGGCTGGAGTGCAATGACACGATCTCAGCTCACTGCAACCTCTGCCTCCTGGGTTCAAGTGATTCTCCTGCCTCAGCCTCCAAAGTAGCTAGGATGCACCACCCCTTACTAATTTTGTATTTTTAGTAGAGACAGGGTTTCTCCATGTTGGTCAGGCTGGTCTCACACTCCCAACCTCAGGTGATCCACTCGCCTTGGCCTCCCAAAGTGCTGGGATAGGTGTGAGCCACCATGCCTGGCCTCTACCAGAATTTAATTAGATACGGCCAATCTATCATTTTCTTTATGCCAGGCGTGTCATATTGGAGACCAAGACCATACTTCCCATGAGACGCCACGAAGTCCCAGCCTTACAGATAGGTACATATCTCTTCCCACAGGCCAGGCACACCAGAGAGGTTTGGGAATTTCGAGAAAATATGGGCAGCCCTACACCGATGGGCACTGCAGGGAAAACCTGGGGAGGGGGGCATTTACATGGCTTTTGGCTTATGGTCTTAGAGAGTACTAGCGATGAAAGGCAGTTAGAACAAAAAATCGAGGACAATACTGTTGCTCTGGAATCTCTTAAACTCTCAAGACGGATGTCAATTCTTTGACTTTAGGAATCACTAGAGTTAGGGCAAAAATTAGAGGCTTAATTATCCCTGTTGGAAACAAGGCAAGGCCAGGCGAGGTGGCTCATGCCTGTAATCCTAGTACTTTGGGAGGCCAAGGTGGGTGGATCACCTGAGGTCAAGGGTTCAAGACTAGCCAGGCCAACATGGTGAAACCCCATCTATACTAAATATACAAAAATCAGCTGGGAGTGATGGCAGGTGCCTATCATCCCAGCTACTCAGGAGGCTGAGGTAGGAGAATCACTTGAACCTGGGAGGCGGAGGGTGCAGATAGCACCACTGCACTCCAGGCTGGGCAATAGAGCGAGACTCCATCTCCAAAAGGAAAGAAGGGAAGAGACCCTTTACTTCCACTCCCTTTCTTTCAGAATTTCTTTCTCTGTCCTCTTTAAAAGTGTATACATCTTTTAAGTGGTTAAATGAGTCTCCTGGCAGTTTCCCAACTCAAGTTCTGTTTCCCCAAGGACCTGAGCCACCCCTTTGAACTGTAATCAAGGAAGATAACTGTTTTCCGGAGGGGAAAGGTGATCGCAACTTGAGCCGTCACCTGACTCTAAATGGCAAAACCCACTTACACGGTGCATGGGTGTATCCGCGTAGCTGTGCCAGAGGGGGATTTGTCTTTGCAGTTCTTTCAGGGGGCTCCCTGTGATGCTCATCGCATTTTGGTTTAATGCTTATTCAATCATAAAATAGTTTTCTTTTGTTTTTACCTTAGTGCTGAGGCTTTCTGGGTTGGGGGATTTTGTTTTTAAATTATATTTCCCCAACATGTGATTGCAGTGTTGTTAAGCAAACAGCAAAGAGGTCTTTGGATGTTAATCATTGCCTCTTGCTGCACCTATGTAAATAAGAGACCTCACAGAACCCACCTTGCATGACATACAGACCCAGGTGAATAAACTACGAGAAATGGTGACCGCAACGGGGCTGTTGGGAACACTTTCCCTAATACAGGAAACTGGCTTAAAGGAATAACATCAATGTGTATATAAGCACCAGTAGGAGTCAGGATGATGCATGTGTTCTGCAAAGTCAGGCCACACCTAAGTCCCACCATCCCTGAGAAAGGACGAAGTGGTCCTCAGACCAGCAGTATCAGAATGGCCTGGGAGCTTGTGAGAACTGCCGAATCTCAAGGCCAGGCCAGACCCATGGAACCAGAAGCTGCGTTTTGACGGGATCCCCAGGCAAGTCCTTTGCCAATTGGGAAGCGCTGAGCTGGACAACAAATTCACTTACGTTCCTAGACCAAAAATGCAACGAGGTGGGCCTTCGGAACCAAGACATATGGGGGATTTAACCAAGGCAGTTACTATGTCTGGTCAAACAAGAGGGGCCGGGCACAGAGGTTCACACCTGTAATCCCAGCACTTTGGGAGGCCAAGGCAGGCAGATCACCTTTGGTCAGGAGTTCAAGACCAACCTGGCCAACATGGCGAAACCCCGTCTCTACTAAAAGTACAAAAATTAGCCGGGCATGGTGGTGGGCAGCTGTGATCCCAGCTACTTAGGAGGCTGAGGCAGGAGAATCCCATGAACCTGGGAGGCGGAAGTTGCAGTGAGCCGAGATTACGCCATTGCACTCCAGCCTGAGTGAGAGAGTAAGACTCTATCTCAAAAACAAAAGAAACAGGAACTATAATCTTAAGACTAAACCAGGCTTGGGACAGAGCCCTTTCTACCTGGTATAATAAATTCCTAACTTCCTTCTGCGTAGAGACTGACAAGACTGGGAAGGCGTTTTCTGGGAAACCAGTTACTCACCCACCCAGCTGCCTGTCAGGACCACCAGCTGGTGACTTTGGATTTGGCCTAACAACAATAATCCAGCTCTTACATTTTCCTATAAAATATCCCAACCTAAACATGAAATTCTGAATTGTACTACAGGCTGGCCCTTGTATACGATATTGTAACAAAACTTTAATGCAATTGTCTGAAAAGTCTTCTCTCACTCATCTAAGAAAAAATTGGAATGGATAAATTAATTTGACCTTTAGTAAAGTTACACTGAGAGGCCACCAGAAAATGTGGGAAGAACTATTAGCAGGGAGTTCAGAGAAAGCCCAGCTAAAGTAAAAGCAAGCCAGGTCAGGCATGGTGGCTCATGCCTGTAATCCCAGCGCTTTGGAAGGCCGAGGCGGGTGGACCACTTGAGGTCAAGAGTTCCAGACCAGCCTGACCAGTATGATGAAACCCTGTCTCTAATAAAAGTACAAAAATTAGCCGGGCATGGTAGTGGGCGCATGTAGTCTCAGCTACTCGGGAGGCTGAGGCAGGAGAATTGCTTGAACCAGGGAGGTGGAGGTTGCAGTGAGCCAAGATTGTGCCATTGTAGTCCAGCCTAGGTGACAGGGCGATACTCTGTATCCAAAAAAAAAAGAAAGAAAGAAAAAGCCAGCTAAGGGAGGGGAAATTAACAGGGAAAACAACACTGCAGAGTTGGAACTGGCGTATGAGGCCACAGGAAGCTTCTGTGCATGCACACTAATGTAAACACCGCATGTACAGGGACAATGGTGCGGGCAGGGTGCGGAAGGGGAAGCAGAGGGTGATGAGGAAGAGCTCGGTCCACATCTACCAGTAAGGAAGTCAACCGGCGAGGACCAAGATGACTCAAAGAGAAGCAGTGCAGCATGCCCGCTCCTCCGAAACAAAGCTGGCAAAGCTGAGGGAATGGAAAGCGGCGTCCGCCGGGAGCGCCCGGGCAGGGAAGCTTAGCCTACTCCTAGAAGCCTTTTAGTTGTATGAATTTTTTCAAGTAATGCATGTATTACTTTGGGAAAAAAAAATTAAACCAGAAGAAATGTTTTTGTTATAATGTTGGGGCACGTTAAAAAAAACAAAACAAAACAAAAAAACAGCACGTCAGAGGAAGTGAAGGCTTTATTTCATGTTGATCTCTCAGTATCTCCTCTTGAGCTCCCCTATTAACTTTTAAAGGGGTGAAGTGTCTTGGAACAGACAGTACATTAGTGAAGGAGACTCATGAGCCTTAGGATTTTTTTTTTTTTGAGAGTCTCACTCTGTCACCCAGGCTGGAATGCAGTGGGGTGATCTTGGCTCACTGCAACCTCCACCTCCTGGGTTCAAGTGATTCTCTTGCCCTGACCTCCTGAGTAGCTGGGATTATAGGCATGTGCCACCAGGCCAGGCCAATTTTTCTATTTTTAGTAGAGACGAGGTCTCATCATGTTGGCCAGGCTGGTCTCAAACTCCTGACCTCAAGAGATCCGCCCACCTCGGCCTCCCAAAGTTCTGGGATTACAGGCGTGAGCCATCATACCAGCAAGGCCTTCAGATTTGAGGGGCTTCATGATGTGCCGTAGATTTCATGGGGGGATGTGCCCATAACTCATCCTGACAGAAGATGACAACTGAGCAGAGTGAATAGGCTCATGTCAGAAATTTTACTTTCAGAAATCTACTCAATGGGACCAGCCACGCACAGGAGGTGAAATGTGGCTTACAGAGACTCGCGTGGGAGTGAACACTAAAACCCAAGTCTTGGTTTTGTTAAAAGGGATTTGTCACTCAAAGAAAGTGGAAGTCTTATTTTAATTCAAGAAAATAACGAAATGTTTTGCTGCTGGGGCTGCAGTTCTAACATGGCATTGCATAACCACTGTTACATAACCCTCCACAGCTGACAGTCTGTGAACACGTGACCTTCCAATGACTTACATGGAGCTACTTTCATTACCATTGCAATAAAGAGAACTTGGTTTTGGCTGTAGCTGCATAATTGATCTGAAACAAAAAATCAGAACAATCATTTTAAATATATTCATCACATGTAACCACATAAAACCCAAGCAGGCTTCTGTGAGAATGTAGTCTTTGTGGTCTTGTTGATAGCAATTTAAATACTGATATAAATGAAAAAAAAAACATCTACTCTGTTGAAAAATCAGGTAAGTCCAGGGCTCCCAGCCTCAAGAAGCTAGTGCAGAGGTAGTGTTCAGGGAAGCCAGGGCACAGGCCAGGAAACAAACAATTCCAGAGTCACAGGGTGAGCTCCATGAATGAGGTGGGCACTGGAAGAGGACAGATCCTTGTCACAGAGAAAGACGGTCTCCAGCTTCACCACCGCAGTGAAGGACACACGATCTTTATGTGAACAGTCTATACCAGAACTCTTCCAAGTATCTCTCATTGCAGGACATGTGGCTTCATAGGAGCCAAAAAGATAGTGACCCCATTCAGGGACCTGGGATCCTCCCAATTTGAGACAGTCTCACTCAAGTGATTCTCCTGCCTCCACCTCCCGAGTAGCTGGGATTACAGGTATGCTCCACCATGCCCGGCTAATTTCGTATTTTTAATAGAGACAGGGTTTATTCATGTTGGTAAGGCTGGTCTTGAACTCCTGACCTCAGGTGATCCGCCAACCTCAGCCTCCCAAAATGCTGGGATTACAGGTGTGAGCCACCACATCCGGCCTTATCCTGCATATTCTAATGACCTGCTTCTGTCTCCCTTGTCCTGGAAGTAAGTTCTCTGAGAGGAGGGAGTCTGTTTTGCTTCTGGCTATAGTTTAATGTAGCCAGCAGTACTTGTTCAACTAAAACCATCAGAAAGCTGTTAACCAGGCTAATAAGCCAAAGAACATACAGGACTCTATTTAAGATTACACTTTCAGAATGGTCATTCTCCGCCCAGCAAGTCCACTTTCACTTTCCCACCAGCTAACAATCAGCAATCTTAACTGTGCTGGCTTTGTGCAAACTTTGTTTGGTCTTGATAGGTACCTTTCAATTTCAAGTATGAGCAATGAACGTTCCTGCCAGAGACACTTTTAAACTCTTAATGCACACTGTCTGGGACTTCAAATACCGGTAATGTTACACTGGATTCCTTACAAAGAAACTCTTTCCCGATGTTCCCAGCAGCTAGCACTGGGAGTCCATCAGAATGCAGAAATATATTAGAACATGCTCTTACCTCCACATTCGGTGCCTGTGCTTGGTTCAGGATGTGCTAAATGCTTCCCAGGAAAGCACTTATCAGGAACGAAGACACCCGGGCTGATTTCATTGGGGCACCTGGACAGATTCCTAAGAGCCCAGCCCGGCAGATGAATCTTCTGCATAACTTTTTGGTGTCAAAAAGTCTTGGCTAAATTACAAAATCAAAATCAAAACAAAGAAACCCAAAAGCCAAATTCTGCACCAAGTTACAACAGAGAACAGTCTGGTGTAGGATTACATCCTCTAGTGGACGAAGAGAGAAGTTCAAAATCTTGACTTGTCAACTATTCTTTAGTTCAATTTCTATACCTTTTCTGATACAGGGCTTGCAGGTCCCATAGTGATTTTTTTTTTCTTTTTGAGACAGATTCTTGCTGTCACCCAGGCTGGAGTGCAGTGGCGTGATCTTGGCTCACTGCAACCTCCGCCTCCTGAGAGGCGCAGACCAACAAAGGTGATCTCTTGGGGACTTAGGGACCTTCCTTGGGGTGATAATGAGGAAAGCTCTCCTGAGTATCAACAGCTCTGTCCATTTTCCACACTATAATAAGATGTTACTGCTGGGGGCGGTGAGGATCTAATCCTTCCAATCAAACTCCCAAACCAAGACTGAACTGATTCTCTGAGGAACCATGCACACGGGCAGTGGCTGCTTGCCCAGACTCATATTCCAAGGACAGACAAGGCACCCCCAGCCCCTGTGGGGAAGCCGGGCTTCTGCACACAGGAGAGACACCACACAGAAGAATGAGTCAGTAACTGGGCATCAAAGTGGTTTATTCCAGGAATGTCAACTTACACTTTTTTTTTTTTTTCCCAGTACATATCACATCTTAACACAATATATTACTCTGGGCAATTAACACATTTCTTCCTCTGAAGACATACATGCAGAGAAGAATGAAGGTAACTGTTTATCGTGGGGTATACACTCTTGTGAGTGGCCCAAATCGTGCAAATGAAGAGGTTAAAACAAAACAAAACAGAACAAAACAGCCTACAGTCAAGCCTTACCTCAGCTCTCCTGGCCTGGAGCGGGAAGGTACCTTCCTGTGGCCAACAGCGCCTGTTAAGACCCCACACTTTCCTCTACTGCGGCAGCCCAGGGAGTTTCACAGCTGAAAATGCTTTGAAAGTCTGAGGAAAAAGGTAAATGACAACAACATAGCTTCCAAGGGCTCCCAGGCCCCAGCCCTCTCCTGAGCGCTCTACAGGATGTGCTCATTTAACCCTCGAGAGCGCCAGTCTGGGCCAGTGCAGCGGCTCCGCCTGTCATCCCAGCATTTTGGGAGGCTGAAGCAGGAAAACTGCGTGAGGCCAAGAGCTTGGGGCCAACTCGGACAACATAGTGAGACCCTGTCCCTTTAAAAAAAAAAAAAAAAGCACCAGTCTGGTGGGAGGCATGGTCACCTTCACTGTCCCCATCTTACTGAAGGAGTAATGGAGGTACAAACAGGGAGTGACCTGCCCAAGGTCCAGCAGGCTGGTGGGGAGCTGGGATCTGAAACCCACGCGGACGACGTGGTGGCCTCTGCTTCTAACTGCTGAGGAGGCACCTGCTGGGTTGTTTGAACCCACCTGCTCTTCCCAAAACTTCCCATGGGGCCAGGCCTTCCTTCTGCGGCTGCAGTTCCTTTACATGATGAGTGAACGATCACAAGCCCGCCGCGGCTTAGCTCACAGACTGAAATCATATTCCTGGCTTTGGGCAGACACTAGCTGGGCCACATCCTCCGGGAACAGAGCTGGACAAGATGAGGGCTGGGTGAGAGATCATTAAGTCAAGAGCCTTGATAAGTCAGTCCAGAAAAATGAACATCAGGAGGAAGACAGGCAGGGATCCTGGGTCTGGCAGTGCTAGGCTGGAAGTCCAATGAAGCATTCCTGGTTTTTTTTTTGAGACACAGTCTCACTCTGTCGCCCAGGCTGGAGTGCAGTGGTGCGATCTTGGTTCACTGCAACCTCTGCCTCCTGGGTTCAAGGGATTCTCCTGCCTCACCCTCCTGAGTAGCTGGGATTACAGGCACATGCCACCATTCCCAGCTAATTTTTTTGTATGTTTAGTAGAGACAGGGTTTCACTGTGTTGGCCAGGATGGTCTCGATCTCCTGACCTCATGATCCACTTGCCTCGGCCTCCCACAGTGTTGGATTGCAGGCGTGAACCACCGCGCCTGGCCCAAGGAGGCTTTTCTACACCACATCAAAAGCATGGCTCTGAACCTAACAAAACAGCATGAAACAGTCAGATGTTTTCACAAACAAGGCAGCTGAAAACAGGCTGGTGAAGGCACACGTGCATTTGTTTCCATAAATAGATGACGAGTCCTTCCAATGCCAGCCAGCAGTGTCCCCAATCTCTGTGACAATAATAACCCCTCAGATATTTGTGCAACTAGCGGTGAGTGGTGGTGGCAGTCCTGCTCCCCCCGAGAACCCTGGGTCGGGGTGGACAGGGACTAAGTTATGGTTCCAGGGTGGTGGCAGCCCGAAGGAAGAGTGCTGGCACCAAGCCCTCCAAGGGAAGGAACTGCTTTCTCTGAAGAGGACAGGGCTGGAAGCACCCTGGGGACATGAGACCCAGGCTTGCAGGTGGAGGAGGCAAGAGCCCCAGAACAGGACGGAACAGAGGCAGCTTCCAGGCACCGCGATGCAGCACGTGCCCAGTTCTGAGGCTGGCAGTCACTCTCTGGCAAATTCTACCCAAAGTCAAGTGTTCTCAGTTCAGAAACCCAGCTTCATGTCTGTCTGTGTGTCTCTCAAGGTGAGAGTCTGGTTTTTATACCAAAGAGGAAATGATCTTTTCCATATTTCATTTGTATTGCATTTGTAGTATATAAATGTATCTATATATAATTTTTTGGTTCCCTATCTATCTATACAATTTTTTGGTTCTCTCTCGTTTTTTAGGGACAGAAGAAAGTACCAAGTTACACTGAGCTGTAATTAAGGAACATTATAATTTATGACACATTTCTCTTTTTTTTGAGATGGAGTTTTACTCTGTCACCAAAGCTGGAGTGCAGTGGCGCAAACCCAGCTCACTGCAAACTCCACCTCCTGTGTTCAAGCGATTCTCCTGCCTGTCTCCTGAGTAGCTGGGATTACAGGTGTGTGCCACCATGCCTGGCCAAGTCACTCTTTTCAAAACAGCTGGAAGCAGCACTGCCTGCTATGAATGTTAGAGGTAGAGGCTCCACAGACACACCACCGGTGGACACAGTAACCACAGAGAACGTGAAAAGTCACCCTGGGGTCTGACTCTATTTATAACCATACACAACAAGGTCTTAGCAGTCACCATTCAAAAAATACGTGGTTAAACCAAACCAACCTGGACGATCCTAGGCTGAAACAATTCCTTTCCAGGCACACAGACCCAGCAGAGCCAAAACCAGATTTTCACCCAGTACACAGGCAAATCTTTCAGGAAACCGACCTGCAAAGAAAAGTGTATGTGTCAGTTCTTATTCTACTTTACCAAGACTGAATATTTAAAACTGTGAGCACCACGAAATCCTTTCTAAAATCCACCTTCCACCTAGAACATGCCATGGGAGGCACCTCAGGATTCTGCCCTGCAGGGACTGGCCCCACCCACCCCTCATTCTTCCAGATTTACAGGTACCGCTGGGCCAAGGGCTGCTCACCTCCTACTCAGACATCACAGGGACCTCCTGACCCATCTTTCTCCAGGCTGTCACCTCTAGACCACCATGTCACCTTCAGAAACCTGCTTGTTAAAAAAATCACTTGAACTTTGACATTCACAGCCCCTACCACCCGGCACCAATCTACATATTCCAATTTACTCTTCCTCCCTTCCCTCCAGCCACATACTACCCAGTACAGCTCTCACCAGGGAGCTCCCCACATCCTCCCAAGCACTTCCATGCTTCCTGCCTTTTGTCACGTTTCAGCAGCTGGAAACTACCTTCACTTCCCTGACAGGGTCCCATCCCTGAAGGGTCCAACAGAAAATGTTCCTTCCTGTTGTTCCACAGCGCTTACTGACATCGACAGATTCTAAGCCCCTAACACCAGAGACCATACTTTTCTTTATACTCCCTCCAAGACATATGACTCTGTTCTGACCCCTGTAGGTACGTAATTGTGCTGATGTTACTTCTCAATCTGTGTGCTGACAAAAAACAGACAAAGACAAAAGGAAGATGCTGCTTCATGAAGGAGCAGGCTAAACTCCAGCTGAGAAAATCAATATTACATTCCATAAACAGGCTTGGTGTGGTAGCTCAGGCCTGTAATCCCAGGACTTTGGGAGGCCAAGGCGGGCGATCACCTCAAGTCAGGAGTTCAAGACCAGCCTGGCCAACATGGTGAAATCCTGTCTCTATTAAAAATACAAAAATTAGCTAGGCATGGTGGAATGTGCCTGTGATACCAGCCACCTGGGAGGCTGACACAGGAAAATTGCTTGAACTCGGGAGGGGGAGGTTCAAGCTCCTGGCTCAGTCATCTAAGTAGCTGGGATTACAGGAATGTGCTACTGCATTTGGCTAATTTTTCTATTTTTAGTAGAGAAGGGGTTTCACCATGTTGGCCAGGGAGGTCTCAAACTCCTGACATCTGGTGATCCGCCGGCCTCGGCCTTCCAAAGTGTTGGGATTACAGGCGTGAGCCACAGCACCCGGGCTGAATTATGCCCTCTTAAGTGTGATCATTTAACCTTGTGTCCCTAACTGGGCTGTAGCTGCCTGAGAACAACGGCCATGACTGTTTGCTTCATCTCTGTGTCCCTAACATTAACATGATGTCAGGCCAATGTATCAACAAATGTTTACTGAGTGAAAGACATGACAGCATCATTGTTTATGAAGTTTTGAAAACCAAGTGATCTCTGATAGTATCTACAACCATTCTCTTTAAATGTAGGTCCTGTTTGCAGTATCATACATGATCATCAAACTGCTGCTAGAATGCTCACACCTGTTACTGCAAATTCAAAACCCAGGAAAGACTTCTGGGAATTTACTTTAGGTCAGGGTTGGGCTGCCTGGTACAATGCTGCACCCACAAGTGGGCAGGTTCAACAACACAGGAGCCTTTCCCCAGACCATGTGCCTTGAACACTTTGTCTCCATGCGTGACATACCTGGATCCCTGGCTGAGGTTCCTTCGAATGCTCTAATCAACGAGGAGCAGGAAGAAAATAGTGGTGGCTAGGGCCTCAGCCAATAGTCCGTGTATATTTCTCATTTTCTGTTGAAACCTTGGGGAAAAAGTAACATAATGCGCTTTTTAAAAGGACAACAATCATTCGATGCTCACCACACTCCTAGAAACCCGGGCTAACCCTGCCAGGGATCCCAGTGCTTTTCTGCTGGCTATGGGGCCTCCCTACGCTCCTCACTCCAATTTCGGTGGCTGTGTGCAGGCCAAGTTCCCTTTTGTCTCCTCCCGTCCAAGCTCCAGTTGCGATGGGACGAGCGGTCCCTGAAGTGCCGGGAGCCGACTCGGGGGGGCTCTGGTCTCTAGTCACCCGGTCAGTGCCTCCAGTCCCTGGCAGAGCTCCGTTATCGTCCCGGGACGGGCCCAACTCCGCAGTCTGGGGCCGGTGGCGGCGGAACTGTGGTCAGGGGTCCCCTGCGTCATCCTGAGGTCCGCGAGTCGGCGACCACCAGGAGGCGAGAGTGGGTTTCGCCTCCAACAGGACAAAGCACGTGTCTCCAGTTGCTCCCCACTCCCCTGGACGGAAGTGGCTCCGCCAGCAACTTCCGGCCGGAAGTGAGAACTTACCATAGAGATAGCAGCTAGAGGGTCACCCTAAATTTGGATCTGGGTCATCCAAGGCGGATTTAAAGGGGTCGCAGGCCGCGCGAGGTGGTTAATGGGGACTAATAGCCTGGGACAGAGGGGAGGGCCCTGGAGCGAGGGAAGCAGAAGGAACATCCCATTTCTTGAGAGCATTATCCCTCTACTCCTCATGCAATCCTCTGAATTACGTGCAAAGAACACTCCTGTCTTGCAGATGAGAAAATGGGCTCTCCGGAGATGCTTGGTTGCTTTCCCAAGCACAGCCGGCCAGGAAGTGGCAGAGCTGGGTTCACACCTAAGTCATTTCTGCTCCAAACCCAATGCCCTTTCCACCACCCCAAGTGGAAGGAAGGAGAAGCTTAAGAGGAGAGGGGTTACGTGAAGATGCAGGCCTCCCTGGCCTATTGGGACACCGCTGGAAAGCCTGTTCCTCCAAAAGACCTGGTACGTTCCAGACAGTGCAGTGTCCCTGTGGACGCACAAAGCAACGAACAGGAATCTTGCTCTGAGTCTAATCTCACAACCGAGGAAGAATTGCTGGACCTTGTGTCGGAGGCGTTTGAACCAGAGCAACTCCATCTTGAATAAGGACTATGTCAAATAAGGCTGACACCTGCTGGGCTGCATTCCTAGGTCACATAGGTCCTAAAGACCTTATTGATGGAACAGGCTGCAGTAAAGAAGCCGGCCAAAACCCACCCAAACCAAGATGGCCATGAGAGTGACCTCTGGTTGTCCTCACTGCTACACTCCCACCAGAGCCATGACCATTTACGAGTGCCATGGCGGCGTCAGGAAGTTATCCTACAGGGCCTAAAAAGGGGAGGCATAAATAATCCACCCTTTGTTTAACATATCATCAATGAATAACCATTTTTTAAAAAGGCAGGTGCAGTGGCTCATGCCTGTAATCCCAGCACTTTGGAAGGCTGAGGTAGGTGGATCACTCGAGGTCAGGAGTTCGAAACCAGACTGACCAACGTGGTGAAACCCCATCTCTACTAAAAATACAAAATTAGCCAGGTGTGGTGGCCTGTGCCTGTAATCCCAGCTACTTGCGAGGCTGAGGCAGAAGAATTGCTTGAATCTGGAAGGCAGAGGTTGCAGTGAGCCAAGATCGTGCCACCGAGGCTGGGCCTTGTGGGTCACACCTGTAATCCTAACACTTTGGAAGGCCAAGGTGGCAGATCACCTGAGGTCGGGATTTTGAGACCAGCCTGACTAACATGGAGAAACCCCTTCTCTACTAAAAATACAAAATTAGCTGGGCATGGTGGTGGGCACCTGTAACCCCAGTTACTCAGGAGGCTGAGGCAGGAGAACCCCTTGAACTCAGGAGTCGGAGGTTGCTGTGAGCCGAGATTGTGCCATTGCACTCCAGCCTGGGCAACAAGGATCTCAAAAAAAAAAAAAAAAAATGATCACGCCATTGCACTCCAGCTCAGGCAACAGAGCAAGAGTCTGTCTCAAAAAAAAAAGTTACTGGGCCTGGGCCTGGCGGAAGTGGAAGTGGAGAATGAGGCATTATTGCTTAATGGTTACAGAGTTTCTGAGATGATGAAGTTTTGGAAATGGTGATGGTTGCACAACATTGTGAATGTAGTTAATGCCACAGACTGTACATTCAAAAATAGTTAAAATGCTAAGTTTTATGTTATGTATATTTCCTCACAATAAATATTTTTTCTTTTTTTAATTTTTTTTTTTGAGACAGGGCCTCACTCTGTCACCCAGGCTGGAGTGCAGTGGTAGAATCGTAGTTTGCTGGAGCCTTGACCTCCTGGGCTCGAGGGATCCTCTCTCCTCAGCCTCCTGAGTAGCTGGGACTACAGGTGTGCACCACCACACCCAGCTAATTTTTTTAATTTTTTTTTTTTGTAGCAAAAAAAAAAAAAAAAAAAAAAAAGCAGAGGTTCTCCCTCTGCTGCCCAGGCTGGTCTCAAACTCTGAATCTCATGTGAATTCTCCCACCTCAGCCTCCCAAAGTGCTGGGATTACAGGTGTGAATCACTGTATGTGGCCTTCATTCACCAACTTTTTGATATGAAGTGAAAACCTTTAATTTTCAGCTTGAATTTCTCTTTGTCCGGATGTCTTAAAGACACCTATAAAGTAACACGAGTGAAAATTTGGATTTTTATGACTACACCTCCTTCATGAGTTATCTTACATTCAACAGTACGTAACTTTAGCTTTATTAACTCCAAAATATTCAACTTTAAATTTTGTTTTGAAGCAGGAGCCCCAATTCTGTTTTGTTTTACCCTATTTCGTTAGTCTACATAAGAATGAAATAATTGTATAATTAGCTTAACTGGAATAAACAAGTTTGTAAACAACACAAGTGGCTTTGGGCAGGCATTGGGCTTACCTGGTTTTTTTTTTTTTTTTTTTTTTTTTTTTTG
>NW_022436988.1:5860708-5891393 GCF_009761245.1 Sapajus apella
TGTGTGTGTGTGTGTGTGTGTGTGTGTGTGTGTGTGTGTATCTGTGTTCCCCGCCAGTACCAGTTGGAGTGGGAGAGGGCCATTTCTCAAAAGCAGGGGTGAAGGTACAGAAGATTTGGGAAGGTGTCCTGGGCAGGTGAAAACGAGAGGTGTCTACTCCATGGCCCCACCTCTGCCCCCTGGTGGTGGCTCTTGGTGGCACTGCTGACCACAGGTGATGACAGAAACAAGCCAGCCAGCCGTGCCCCTGGCAGGTCTTCTCCAGGCTGCCTGTCTGACCTGCAGGATAAAGTCCACATGATTGCTTTCCCTCTCATTTTCCATTTCTGCTTCATTAGGAAAAACCAAAACTCAACAAATCACCTTTAGCTCTCCTGGCCCTGTTACTCTGACCTCCTGTTTCATTTGTCCCCACACAGACCCCTGCTCTGGCCATTCTGCCCAGCTCAGCTCCCAGACATGCCACCAATCCGCACTTCAGCCGAGCACACCTGCCCTTTGAAGCCAGCTCTGGTCGCAGGTGACGGTTTCTTCTCAGATGCTCTCCGGTGCCAATTCTTTGAAATATCCTGTGTCCCCTGGGGTATTTGTTACACACGCTTCAATGAACACATCTGGTCTTCATGGAGTGGAGCTGTTCTCTCTAAAGGTAAGGTGTTTTCAGCATCCTCAGCTTTATGGGGAAGACGATGTCTGCAGCGGGAGCCTTTGCCCCCACCCCAAAGACGAGAGGAGATATTACCCCAGGAGAATCCCCCAGAGCTGGGGAGGGCTGCAGGAGGCAGAGATGCACTTCTTCCTGGCCAGAGGCTTGCTATGCCACAGACCCTGCTGGCAGGTCCTGGCACTGCTGCTAGAGGGAATGTGGTGAGAGGCCAGGCGTGGTGGCTCACACCTGTAATCCCATCACTTTGGAAGGCCAAGGCAGGTGGATCATGAGGTCAGGATTTCAAGACCATCCTGGCTAACCCCGTCTCTACTAAAAACACAAAAAATTAGCTGAGCGTGATGGCACACACCTGTAGTCCCAGCTACAGCTAGTGCTCGACTTACGACCACGATTGGTTCCGACAGACCAGTCGTAACACGATTTGGTTGTAAGTTGAGTAGGCTATATGTACAGTACTGTGAAATGATGTTATAAAAATCTTTAAGTCATATTTTATCATAATTTTCTTTGTTCATTTTATGCCATTTGTATCATCTCTACACCATTTTGTTTCTTATTTTTACATTCGTCAGGTTTAAGTAAAACACTGCATTACCAGTACAACTGGTTTAATATTTGCAAAACATACAAAATTACAAAATACAGGTACATACAAAAATACAAAATACAGGTGTAAAAAATACCATAGGAAACATTTTCCCAGTTGCAAAACATATCAAAATATATAAACGTGTACGAAACATTTTATTGGCCGCTGGTGCTTGGCTGCGGATCGTTGATGTCGCCATCTGAGGCAGCAGTTGGGGTTACCGGAGTTGGTTTTTTCATAAACATGGTGAGCTTTGTCTGAATTGTATGTTTCTTTTTTTCTTCATAAATTTCACAATACGGACGAAACATATCGTGCGCCATCCATTCAATCCTTGCAAATCGTTCAATGTTTGGGTCCATTGCTTCGAAATGTATAAGAAGTTTATTGGGAGGGGTTTGATGAAAAATATCCAAGACACAAAACACAAATTGCTGTACCGAGTCTGGGATAACAGTTGAAATGGTGCACGCGGAGATGGTAGTGCTGCCGGAAGCTGGTCCGCACTGTCGGACGCCCAGCTGGGCAACGTTTGCGCTGCCAGACGTGGAGCAGTCGTGGCTAGCGATTGTGGTCGTAAAGTCGAATGGTCGTAAGTTGCATAGGTCGTAAGTCGACCAATACCTGTACTTGGAGGCTGAGGCAGAGAATCGCTTGAACCTAGGAGGTTGCAGTGAGCTGAGATCACGCCACTGCACTCCAGCCTGGGTGACAGAGCGAGACTCCATCTCAAAAAAAAAAAAAAAAAAAAAGAAAAGAAAAGAAAAAACAAAGAGGCCGACACAACCAAGCTTTTGTTTTCTAAGATGGAGTCTCACTCTGTTGTCCAGGCTGGAGTGCAGTGGTACGATCTTGGCTCATGCAACCTCTGCCTCTCGGGTTCAAATGATTCTCCTGCCTCAGCCTCCCGAGTAGCAGGGATTACAGATGTGTACCACCACACCTGGCTAATTTTCTGTGTTTTTTGTAGCGATGGGGTTTTACCATGCTGGCCAGGCTGTTCTCCAACTCCTGACTTCAGGTGGTCCGTCTGCCTTAGCCTCCCAAAGTGCTGGGATTGCTGGCGTGAGCCATGGGCCCAGCCTAGTTTCTTAGAAAGAACAATTTAATTAGGGGCTTATGAACAGAAGCCATGTCTGTGTCACAGAAGACAGTGGGACAAGATGATGGATCCCTGGGCCATTATCCCCAGACCTAGGGCTCACGTCCCATAGGGAAGGGGTTGTTCAGAAGGGATGTATGAGATAATTAGGGCTGGATTTACAGTAAGCAGCTGTCCTTAGACAAAGAACAATAGACGAATTGGAAATCTGAGAAGCCTTCGCAGAACAGGGGCTAATCAGAAGCCAACATGGCAGAGTCCACGTCCAAGATGGAGTTGCTTTGCCCCCTACAGCAAGGAGTGCAGGAGGCCTCTAGAGGCTGGAGAAGGCAAGAACACAGATTCTCACCTGGAGTCTCTGGAAGGAAGCAGCGGAGCCAGCACCTTGGTTTCCACCTTGGAGTGCAATGGTGCGATGTTGGCTCACTGCAGTCTCTGCCTCCCTGCAACCTCCGCCTCCCAGGTTCAAGCAGTTCTTCTGCCTCAGCCTTCTGAGTATCTGGGATTACAGGCACACGCCACCATGTCTGGCTAATTTTTTTTTTTTTTTTTGTATTTTAGTAGAGAAGGGGTTTTACCATGTTGCCCAGGCTGGTCTGGAATTCCTGACCTCACGCAGTCTACCTTCTGCCTTGGCCTCCAAAAGTGCTAGGATTACAGGCGTGAGCCACTGTACCCAGCCTGTGCTCATGTTTTAAAGGCTCAGAAAGGTTAAGTGACTTGCCTGAGGCCACCCAGGAAACAAGAAACAGGGTCAAGATTTTAAGCTTCTAAATCCCTGATTGCCCCCTATGATCTGCTGGAATCAATGATGTCCTCAAAGTCATCCCAGTGGCCATTTCTTTCTACCTGTAATGCATTCCTCCCAACCTCTACCCCCTGCCTTCTGGCCCAACAACTTACTCAGCGTGTGTGTGTGTTTTAAGATGGAGTCTTGCTATATTGCCCAGTCTGGTCTCAAACTCCTGAGCTCAGCGGATCCTCCTGCCTCAGCCCTCCAAGGTGCTGGGATTACAGGCTGCTCAGGGATTTGGCTGCTGGGATATCTGACCCATTCCAGTAATAGCCGGTCCTGTCCTCCCAAATCATTTCCCCGGGGCTGCTGTTTGGGGTGAGACTGGGAGGCCTGGGGATTTTTGTGATTGCAGCTCTCCCCAGGCTGCAGACTCACCTGGGCAGCTGAAAGCAGACATCTTTCGTTACACTTTCTGTAAAAGGATCCAGCTGCGACCTTAAGCCTCTCCTTATGGTGCCTGGATTTATGCTCTTGCAAAGCGGGCTGGCAGGCATACATAGGCAGCCCCAGAGCCGACCCACATCATGATTACAAGCTTGCAGCTGCTTCGTTACTATTCAACCTATTTATTTAGCTGGGCACTTTAAGAGGCCTCTGTGATTACTGTCACTCTGCGGGACAGCCAGGAGCCAATTTTCTGAGGATGATAGATTTCTTCTCATTTGTTGCTCTCAAGCTGTGGGTTCCTTTTGTGTCCTGGAGCAATTCACAAGATGCCGTCTTCTGGGACTCCTGGGAAGGGAGTTTTGAAAGGGAAATTGTCAGCTGGGCACAATGGCTCATACCTGTAATCACAGCACTTTGGGAGGCCGAGGTGGATGGATCATTTGAGGTCAGGAGTTCGAGACCAGCCTGGCCAACACAATGAAACCCCAACTTTACTAAAAATACAAAAATTAGCCAGGCATGGTGGTACACACCTGTAATCCCAGCTACTCGGGAGGCTGAGGCAGGAGAATTGCTTGAACCTGGGAGTTGGAGGTTGCAGTGAGCTGAGATGGCACCACTGCACTCCAGCCTGGGCGACAGAGCGAGACTGCAAAAAAAAAAAAAAAAAAAAAGTGGAATGGTGGTGTGCTTGGCCGTCCCCCCCTTATCACCTATAGCAAAGAAGGCAGAGGAGCCTGAAGGGGGAAAGGGCAGTGACTACCCCTTAAGATACTAAGGAAGCCTTAGTGAGGAGGAGGAAGAGGTGGAAAGGCTGGGGAGGGCGGTAGAGGACAGACAGCCTGGAACTTCCGCTTGGATGCCCTCAGAGCTGTGGTTCTCAATGTTGTTTGCACATCAGAATCACCTGGGAGCTTTAAAAGATACTGAAGGCAGCTGGGTGTGGTGGCTCACACCTGTAATCTCAGCAGTTTGGGAGGATCACTTGAGGTCAGGAGTTCGAGACCAGCCTGGCCAACATGGTGGACCCTTGTCTCTACTAAAAATATAAAAATTAGCTGGGTGTGGTGGTAGGCGCCTGTAATCCCAGCTACTCAGGAGGCTGAGGCAGGAGAATCGCTTGAATCTGGGAGGTGGAGGTTGCAGTGAGCTGGGATTGTGCCACTGCACTCCTGGTTGGGTGATGGTGTGAGACTCTGTCTCAAAAAAAAAAAAAAGATACTAAAGCAAGGAACCACCTATTGACGCTCTGATTTTATGGGTGTGGTTGTGGCTTGGGGAGCAGGATGTTTAGAAGCTCCCTGGGTGATTCCAGTGTGCTACATTAGAGGCGCCCTAGGTGGTCCTGCAGATGTGTGAACAGACTGGAGTCGTCCCCGTCAGGAGAAATTGTCCAAGACTTGGAGATGGAAAAGAGAGATTCTGGGCATGTATTCCATGGGTTTCAGGGATTAGCTGTTTACACAGGACTCTGTTCGTTGTCTTTCTGTTGACCAGGCTTATTTATTTATTGGTTTGTTTATTTTTGAGATGGAGTCTCACTCTGTCGTCCAGGCTGGAGTGCAGTGGCTTGACCTCGGCTCACTGCAACCTCCATCTCCTGAGTTCAAGTAATTCTCCTGCCTCAGCTTCCTGAGTAGCTGGGATTATAGGCACTCACCACCACGCCTGGCTAATTTTTGTATTTTTAGTAGGGATGAGGTGTCACCATGTTAGCCAGGCTGGTCTTGAACTCCTGACCTCAGGTGATCTGTCCACCTCAGCCTCCCAAAGCATTAGGACTGCAGGCGTGAGCCACCGAGCCTGGCCTGACCAGGCTATTTTAATCCTCTGATGGGGAGGCGTTAAGTGGTAGAAAATGGTAATAATTATTGTCCATAACGGTGCTAATGGATTTTGTCCCACAGAGACACAGTTGGTGTCCATCCCATAGACAAGATGACTGTAAACATTACATTTTATTGCCCTGTAGGACATTGACCATCTTGGTATCTATTAGTAAATTCATCCTAGCATTCCTAAGTGCGTCTATATATAGCTGATTTTCAGATTCTGTTTTCAACTGCTCTTCACAGCTTATTGGCTCCCTCATTAATTATCAAGTTGAATGAAATTATTTACACGTTTATTTTATAGTTGAGAGTCATGTCTGTAACTTTTTGAAAATTACCATTTGGCTCCCCCCAAGGGAGAGCCGTGCCCCTTCCTCCTCAGCCCTCCGTGCCCAGTACCCCTCCTGGCTGTAGCTCTATCATCTGGTGCTGTCTCCCCTACTTACTATACTCAGGGTCCTGGGGACCCACATTTCACCCTGCTGGTTAGTCAGGTTTTGTGACGTTTTTATTCTCTGCACCTGGTCCAGGGTCAGGGAAAGAGCAGGTGCTCAACGAATGTTTCTGGGGAGCCCCGCCCCATCGGTTACCAGCATGGATTACCCAGTGACACTTCATCAGCACCTAATTCACTGTGTTGTTTTTTTTTTTTTTTTTCCTTTTTGAGACAGAGTCTCGCTCTGTCGCCCAGGCTGGAGTGCAATTGCTCGATTTCGGCTCACTGCAAGCTCCACCTCCTAGGCTCAAGGTCACTGCCTCACCCTCCTGAATAGCTGGGACTACAGGTGCATGCCACCACGCCCAGCTAATCTTTCTATTTTTAGTAGAGACAGCTATCTTCACCATGCTGGCTAGGCTGGTCTTAAACTCCTAATCTCAGGTTATCCACCTGAGTTCAGGCAATTCTCCTGCCTCCTGGCCAGAAACAAATATTTTTTAAGACAAGGGCCAGGTGCAGTGAGCCAAGATTGTGCCATTGCACTCCAGCGTGGGTGACAGAGCAAGACTCCATCTCAAAAAAAAAAAAAAAAAGGTCCAGCTCAGTGGCTAATGCCTATAATCTCAGCACTTTGGGAGGCCGAGGCTGGTGGATCACCTGAGGTCAGGAGTTCAAGACCAGCCTGTCCAACGTGGTGAAACCCCGTCTCTACAAAAAATACAAAAATTAGCCGGGCATGGTGGTGCATGCCTGTAGTTCCAGCTACTCGGGAGGGTGAGGCACGAGAATCGCTTGAACCTGGGAGGTGGAGGTTGCAGTGAGCCAAGACAGCATCCCTGCACTCCAACGTGGACGACAGAGTGAGATTCCGTCTCAAAAAAGAGAAAAAAAAATAGCTGTAGTTTCAAGTTAAGTAGGACTCTTACTGTATCTCTGGTGGAAACAACCCCAGCCTCTCCCTACTTTGCCAGAAGCCAGGACTTTGAACCTGGCAGAACTCAAGTTTGCAGAATTGGCGAAAGACGCTACACCTGCTTCCTGGGCCAATGTATTCTAGCACAAAGCTCCGTGTAGCGGCCATTGATTTAGTATATCTACGGCACACCTCAGCTGCAAGACATCATCCCTTATCCAGGGCCTCGGATGAACCTTTACTGGGCCATTCTACCATTCTCTCAGTTTGGATGTTTCCAGATGGGGGAGTACATGTCAAGATCAGTGGATCCTGCAGTCATGAGCATATTACCAACCTCCTTCGCCTCTGGAAGGTGGGGATTGATTGGGACAAGGGTGAACTTTTGGGAGTGATGGAAATGCTTTATGTAGTGATGGTGCCTTGGGATACACAGTACATGTGTTTGTCAGAACAGCGAATGCATTCCTGGGTTCTGGACATGTAAATTTTGCCTCAAAAGGAAAAAAAAACAATGCAGGCCGGGTGTGGTGGCTCATGCCTGTAATCCCAGCACTCTGGGAGGTCGAGGCAGGAGGATCGCTTGAGGTCAGGAGTTCGAGACCAGTCTAGCCAACATGGTAAAACCCTATCTCTGCTAAAAGTACAAAAGTTAGCCAGGCATGGTGGCATGTGCCTGTTATCCCAGATGCTCAAGAGGCTGAGGGATGGGCATCGCTGGAACCCGGAAGGCAGAGGTTGTTTTGAGCCAAGATCATGCCACTGCACTCCAGTCTGGGCAACAGAGTGAGCTTCCATCTCAAAAAAAAAAAAAAAAAAAGGAAAACTGCAAATAAATACAGAGATCTAGCTAGTAATTGGCATGCTACGTTTTTTAGAGGGAATGTGCTGATGACAGTAATTTACTTTGAAATGCATCAAAAGTAAGGTGCCGTGATGGACAGATGTGTGATAAGCAAGAGAAATCAAGTGTTAATAGTGGAAT
Source organism: Sapajus apella (assembly GCF_009761245.1). Taxonomy (NCBI): domain Eukaryota; kingdom Metazoa; phylum Chordata; class Mammalia; order Primates; family Cebidae; genus Sapajus; species Sapajus apella. The sequence continues at coordinate 5,868,422 of NW_022436988.1, forward strand.
CTAGGGGGTGGATGTATGTGTGTTCACTGTAGCATTCTCTCAACTTTGCTGTACATTTGAAAATGCTTATAATAGCACATTGGGGGAAACTAGTGGGAAACAGCTAGGGAGGGAGCCCAGTGGGGGAGGCCCTGAAGGGGAGTCCAGCGAGTCTCATCACAGCAATAAAGGAAGCACAACAAGCTGGGGATTGATTGGGGCTGGTGCCAGGCTCCTCGAGGGTGCGATCATAGGTGAGTCAGGCCTACAGGAAACTCATAATTGGGAGGATGACTTTTTAATCTTGCAAAAAGTAATTTGTAGCAACACAGATTGGCTAAATTATGTCCACTTAAAGTGTTTTAACCTACTCTTTTGGGAGACTATGTAATGAATGAAAAACACTGATCTGGACTTAGACAAATTTCCTTTCCTTTCCTCTCCTCTCCTCTCCCCTCCCCTCCCCTCCCCTCCTCTTCCCTCCCCATCCCTCCCTTCCCCTCCCTTCGCCTTTCTTTTCCTTTCTTGAGATAGAGTCTCCTCTGTCATCCAGGCTGGAGTGCAGTGGTGTGATCTTGGCTCACTGCAACCTCCATCTCCTGTTGAATCCAGAGATCCTCCCACCTCAGCCTCTCAGGTAGCTGGGATTACAGGAACATGCCAACATACCCTGGCTAATTTTTAAATTTTTTGTAGAAACGGGGTTACCCAGGCTGGTCTTCGACTCCTGGGCTCGAGCGATCTGCCCACCTTAGCTTACCAAAGTGCTGGGATTACAGGCGTGAGCCACTGTGCCTGGCCACAAATTTAATTTTCAACCCTAGCTGTCTTACTCATGAACTGGGCTGTCTTAGGCAGCTTGCTAAATCTTTCTGTCACTGTCACAGTTGCTTCATGTGTCATGTGGTCATAGTTCTGCCTACCTAATGGGTAGGGTTAAATGGAAGTTCTCAACAAATGGTCGTTTTTATTTATTTTTTATTTTATTTTATTATTATTTTTTGAGACAGCCTTGCTCTGTCACCCAGGCTGGGGTGCAGTGGTGCGATCTCAGCTCATCGCAACCTCCACATCCCTGGTTCAAGAGGTTCTCCTGCCTCAGCCTCCCAAGTAGCTGGGATTACAGGCACCTGCCGTTGTGCCCAGCTAATGTTTGTATTTTGTAGAGACAGGGTTTCACCATGTTGGCCAGGCTGGTCTTGAACTCCTGACCTCAGGCAATCTGCCTGCCTCAGTCTCCCAAAGTGCTAGGATTACAGTCGTGAGCCACCGCGCCCGGCCCAAATGGTAGTTTTTATACCTTTCCACATGTAATCAAAGAGGCTTGCCCAGAAAAATTTGATTTTACCTGGAGCGTCACTCAGAAGAACAATATGTGTTGGGATTTGAAGCCAGAAGACATGTCATCAGGTACGATATTTAGGACATGTGGTTCTTCAAAGGCTCTCTAAGGCCATGGTTTCTTAGCTTCTGGGATGCTCAGTAATGCTTGCAAAGGAAATCTCCATCCCAGCACGTCCTAAAACATGCCAGCACCACTATATCATTCACTACATTTCTTTTCTTCTTGCATCTTTCTTTAAAAACAGCAGCTACAGAAGGAGGAGCATGCCTGTGTTTTATAGCTGCTTTCTCTCTCCTGCCGATTTCCTGGCAAGCGTCCGATTTCATTATGACATGGAGAATCAACTTTGGGCCGCGGGAGGCTCATTGAGCTGCCGTAATGCCTGGGCACTTATTCACTGTCCTCTCCCATGCTGCTTCCAGACTTGACAGTCAGCACGACAAACACTTAATGACTCCTGACTTCCGGGAGGCGTCATACTTCACACCCGATGGGCTACAGTCTGTAGTGGGTCTGCTCCTCCCCATGTTCGTGAAAGACTGGCAGAGGTATACTCGTAAAGTTTTATTCTCCCATCTTCTTCTGCTCATTCGTAAGGGCTTCCAGACACACATAACTTACTGATAGTCGGACTCTGAAAGAAGCTCCTCCAAGAACGCCTGCTGGGTAATTGAAATGATGCTTTTCAGAAGTTTTCAAGTTTCTATCACTATGCAGTTATTGATGGCGGCATTCCTGAAGAATGTATTGCTCTTGCAAGCGCTTGCTGGGGCTTTCCAGGGTCTTCCGAATCCGTTTTGATTTTGTTTACAGTTGCTGGCTTGTTTGGTGACTTGGAGATGGTGGTATGTTGGGATGATGCCCAGGAGGTCCAGGAATAGACCTTGCAGGTAGAGAATGATGAGAGAATCTTTCTGCCTTCGTTTTTCCACTGTCTTCTTTTCTTTTCTTTCTTTTTTTTTTTTTTTTTAAAAGACAGGCTCTTGTTCTGTCACCAGGTTGGAGTGCAGTGGTGCAAGCACAGCTCACTGCAGCCTCGATCTCCTGAGCCCAAGCAATCCTCCTAGCTCAGCCTCCTGAGTAGTTGGGACCACAGGTATGCACCACCACACCCAGCTAATTTTTTTTTATTTCTTGTAGAGAAGGAGGGCCCCCTATGTTGCCCAGGCTGGTCTTGAACTCCTGGGCTCAAGCAGTTGTCCTGCCTCAGCCTCTCAAAGCGCTAGGATTACAGGCGTGAGACACACTGTACACAGCCCACTCTTTTTTTCTTAACCTAATAGTTTGTCTAGGACAGGAGTCCATGTAGCAGAGGAACAAGCACACAGACTCTTGAGTCAGCCAGCCCTGAGTTCAAATCCTGACCCTCCAACTGCAGTCACTGACATCCTCGCTTCCAATTCTTTACTCCCTCCTGGTCTCTGAATGACAAATTCCTTCCCAGTGTGACCCTGCAGCAGCTCTTGCTAGAATGGGCAGAGTATGTGTGAGTGGGAGGAAATGACCATGAACCTGGCCTTCATGTGTTCTTGCCTGTCTCTCCCGTGCTTCCTCCATCTGCCAGGAGAAGAATATGCCCTGGGTGGCTGCTGGGCCCAGAACGATGAGATTGGAGCCAACCTGAACCCAACCCGCAACGTGGAGATGATCCCGGCCAACCCAGAGAACTGTGCGTGAGAAAAATAAATGTTCACAGGGGTTGGCATAATTTTTCCTGTAAAGGGTCAGACAGTCTCAGATGCACTTTCTCAACTCTGCCCCTGCAGCGCAGAGGGAGCCACAAACAACACAGAAGCACATGAACGTGCCTGGGTCCAATAAAACTTTATTTGTAGACACTAAAATTGGAAATTCACATAATTCTTTGTGTCAGGAAATATTCCTTTATTGATTTTTTTTAACCATTTAAAAACATAAACTATTCTTAGCTCATGGGCTACGGAAAAGTAGGCAGTAGGCTGGAAGTGTCTCACTGGCAGGAGTTTGCCCAGCTTTGCTGTAAGCCATGGAGATGTGTGAACTTTCTTTGTTACGGAGCAAAACTGATTAATATACCCTTCCATTTGTGCAATCTTGAGCAAATTACTCATCCCCTTAAATCTCAACTTCTTTCTCTTTTTTTTGAGATGGATCTCATTCTGTCATCCAGGCTGGAGTACAGTGGCATGATCTCAACTCACTGCAATTTCCGCCTCCCGGGTTCAAGTGATTCTCCTGCCTCGGCTTCCCGAGTAGCTGGGATTACAGGCACATGCTACCATGCCAGGCTAATTTTTGTATTTTTAGGAAAGACGGGGTTTCACCATATTGGCCAGACTGGTCTCGAATTCCTGACCTCATGTGATCTGCCTGCCTCGGCCTCCCAAAGTGCTGGGATTATAGGTGTGAGCCACCGTGCCTGGCCAAATCTCAACTTTCTTATCATAAGATGGCAGTAACAGTAGACTATTTATCATTGTAAATGAAATCATATACAGGAATTGTTTGGATTATTAATGTTTAACATATTGTGGTTTTATTCTATCTACCGTCATTCTAGCAGAGGGAGGGGCCAGGAGCTCTTCCCCCAAAACCCAGGTCAACCCAGGCTGTGTTTCCCTCTCAGGCCAGTCAAACAAGTGGGGCTCCAGGAAGATAACCCTTCAAGGCTGGGGGTGCCGGCAAGCAGAGGCCACGGGCAGCTCACTCCCTGCCGGTCGCTTACAGAGTCTGCCGTCTCCTTTATTCCTGCTCTCAGGACAGCCTGGGGCGTGGAGAGGGTGTGCCCAGGAGCGTGGCCTGGGTTCCCAGGAATATAGTGTATATATGAGCATAGAAACCCGGGTCTGCTTCCCATCTGGAAGGAATCTGACTGGTGCAACTGGTGATGGCTGTGCAAGTGGGAACTGTGATGCAATTACACAGGAAAGAAGGATGGGGTCCTCACCCCATATGTTTGCTGCACTTAGAAGCCATTACAGAGGGCCAGGCACAGTGGCTCACGCCTGTAATCCCAGCACTTTGGGAGTTTGAGACCAGCCTGACCAACATGGAGAAACTCCATCTCTACAAAAATACAAAATTAGCCAGGCATGGTGGTACACGCCTGTAATCCCAGCTACTTGGGAGGCTGAGGCAGGAGAATTGCTTGAACCTGGGAGGTGGAGGTTGCGGTGAGCTGAGATCACTCCATTGCACTTCAGACTGGTCAAAAAGAAAAAAACTCTCTCTCAAAAAAAAAAAAAAAAAAAGGAAGCCATTGCAGAGGACCTCATTGATTCTTGCAGCTCCAGGCTCCAGGTGAATGACCATGATACCGAGGGGAGGCAGGAGCCATGACCTGTCCAGTGCCCAGGGTGCCCTCAGTAAGGGACACCTTACCCAGAGAAGGTGGTAAGGGCATGGACCACTGGCAGAACTTGAAGGGAAACATGGACATCCCTTTCTTTTTTTTTTTTTAGACAAAGTTTCACTCTTGTTACCCAGGCTGGAGTGCAATGGTGTGATCTTGGCTCACTGCAATCTCTACCTCCTGGGTTCAAGAGATTCTCCTGCCTTGGCCTCCCAAGTAGCTGGGATTACAGGCACCTGCCACCACACCCAGCTAATTTTTGTACTTTTAGTAGAGATGAGGTTTCACCATGTTGGCCAGGCTGGTCTTGAACTCCTGACCTCAGGTGATCTGCCTGCCTTGGCCTCCCAAAGTGTTGAGATTACTGGTGTGAGCCACACACCCGGCTGGACACTCCTTTCTGAAGGTATCCTTAGTAATGGAGATGTCCAGCATCAGTCTGAACATCACTCCAGGAAATGTGGTGGGGGATGGGGAGTGATGGGCACACCATCTCCATGGAGACAAACCCAGGGCTGGTGGTACCAGAGCCTCAGAGAGAGGTGGGGAGTGCCTCCATTCTTATCTCAGAGCCACAGCTGGGCTGCTGCAGGGGGAATGGGACCTGAGAGCTTCGGATTAGACATGGGGTTGTGGTTTAAAACTGGAAGGCTTTCTAATAACTGCAAATGATCAGGAAAATAATATAGGATCTGCTGAAAATGTCATTTGGAAACAGAAAGTGGAATTTGACAGAGCATAGCTGAAGGCATTGATTAGAGAAAAAGTAAAACCATTTCATGTTTATATCCCTCGAGTCTGAGACTACTCAATAAACCAGTTAAACATTTGATTACAATCCTCATGTTTTCCCTCAACCCCATCTCCCTAGGCCCCCTGCCAGCGGGAAAATGTCACAAGCTGGTTTCACCCTTTTGCTTAAGGAAGGAAGGAAAAGGAATGAAGGGAGGGAGAGAAAGAAAAGCTCAGTGTCATGGCTATTTGCAAGGACACACTTAGGTCCAGCATGCACTGTTTATTTCTGGAACTCCCCTGAGTTATACATAACTACAGTTATCGTCCTGCTAGGGTGATTTTACTCATGGAAAAAATGTTATCCCTAGTGTTCACTTGCTTCAGTCTTTCAGGCAAAGTCAGAAAGGTAGAACCTGCTCCATTTGCAGAACAGGAAGGAAGGAAGGAAGGAAGGAAAGAAGGAAGGAAGGAGGGAGGGAGGGAGGGAGGGAGGGAGGGAGGGAAAGAAAAAAGGGGAGGGAAGATAGAACCACTCCATCAAAGTCTATCTCAAGAGTCATCTGAAGAAATCCTAACAAAAAGAGGACCCAGAATCTTTTTTTTTTTTTCTGTTTGGCCAAGAGTACTTTCTCCAGGTTGCAGACATTTATCTTGATCTCGAATTTAAAGACCCACTTAAGGCAGAGTCAGGGATTCAGCCAATCAGGGTCCCACAAACCCTGGCCAGCAATTGGCTCAGGGGCAGGGCCTGCCCCTGGGACTGTGATTGGCTCAGAGCTGAGCACATGATCCAAGATGGCTCCTGTAGGCCAAGGAAAAGGCGTCTACTCAGCGGCTGGTGGGGAAACCCTCCCAGTGCCTCCCTTGGTGTCTTTCTTGGTCTCTCTCCCCATCCCTCTCTTGACTCCCACAGGCAAAAGAAGAGGCAGGCGGTCATGGTGGTTATAGCCATCCTACTGATAGGGCTGCCAGATAAAATATGAGAAGCCCAGCTTAATTTAAATTTCAAAAACAAAATAAATATGTTTGAATATCAGATATGCAATGATTTGTGGGGAGGGGCTGTCACTATTTGGGATGCAATTACGCTAAAAATTATTTCATTGTTTGCCTGGAATTCAAATTAACTGCATGCCCATCATTCATGTATCCATTCATTCGTTGTTTGCTACATCTGGCATTGCTGTACCTGAAGGCACCTGTGCATAGAGGCTGCTGACTTCGAAGAGGGCAGATGGCCGGAGGGAATTGCTGAACCCAGGGCTCGAATCATACTGACAGAGTGACCCTTAAGCCAAGTACTCCAGGCCAGACCCCCTCTGCCAACACCGTTGAAGGCTCAGGATTCAGGCACAACCCCTAACTCATAGAATTGGGGCTCCACCAGCATGCTTGAAATACAAATTAAGTTACAACAACAAAAAAGACATGTTCCTGTATTCCTTAATTTGTTGACTTGGATGTATACCCACCACACTTAGAAAGCTTTCTCTGTTTTGAGAATCTAAAATTATTTATCCGGGTGTTCTAGTTCTATAAGGGTTTCATTTTTTACACTGGTATCTATAATTCCACCGGAATTTATCTTGGTTAAGGAGGGGGGTGAAAGGCATGATTTTGAAACAACTCTTGAGTTTCCCTGAATCACAAGACACAGCAGTTCTCAGATGTCCCCCTTCATTTGGCACCCCTCTGAGCCACAAGTGAGAGGACAGGACAGATAGGAGGAAGGGTCCTTCTCACAGAGACATAGCGTAAGGAGGAGAAGCGTGGAGGGAGGGAGGGAGAGAGAGAGAAAGAGAGAAAGGGCACTAAAGGAAGGACACTCGAGATAAAAAATATATATATTTTTTTGAGACCAAGTCTTGCTTTGTCACTCGGGCTGGAGTACAGTGGTGAGAGAGATCTCAGCTCACTGCAACCTCCACCTCCTGGGTTCTGGCAATTCTCCTGCCTCAGCCTCCTGAATAGCTGGGATGACAGGCGTGTGCCACCAAGCTGGCTAATTTTTGTATTTTTAGTAGAGACACTAAAAATGTTGGTCAGGCTGGTCTCGAACTCTGAACCTCTTGTTCCACCCACCTCGGCCTCCCAAAGTGCTGGGATTATAGATGTGAGTCACTGCAGTCAGCTAAAATAATTTAAAGTCCAATATTTGTCTCTCTGGGGAGGGGGTCTCCTTCTTCAAGCTGCCTCAGGAGTTTCTGTGGATGTCAGTGCTCTTGCACAAATGCAGTGCTCCATAACCCTGCATGGGTGGGACACGTCCTCATTCCTTCTCCTCACCAGGTTCCTGCCACACATTACCCACGAGTCATGGCTGGAGAGAGCAGTGTGTTTAAACCCCACACTCCCCGACCATGCCACTTCTCTCCCACCTGCTGGGAAGGCCTCTGCAGACAGAGTGCAGTGGGACTGGGGAGAAGAGAATAAGGGAACTCAGGCTCGTGTTTTCCAGACATCGTCTCCCCAGAAACAGGGCTCACTCTGCATGAGCACCCACGAGGGAGATGCGTTGTGAGGAGGTAACTGAGGATTGTATTCAACCTGGGCTGCTCCAGTCCCTCCTGGAGCTGTCCCATGTCAGCCATCGTCACACCAATATTCTGGTTCTAACTGTGGGCTCCTGGAGTAATGATGGTCTGAGTGGTCATGTGACACAGGGTGGAGTGAGGTGTACCCTGCTGGAATCCAGAGAAGAGGGGAAGTGTCTTGTGACACCAGCCCCAGAGAGGCTGTACTTCCTTGGCTTGGGCAGTGGCTGAGCAGGACACACCTCCAGTACATGGGCGACACCTTGCTGATGAGTCACTGAATTGTAACCAGTGTTGATTTTTTTATTTACTGTCTACTCAGCCCCTGTAGAGTTTGGATTCCATGAGGGTAGGTAAGAGTTTATTTTTCTGAGATGGAATCTCACTTTGTGGCCCAGACTGGAGTGCAGTGGCATGTTCTTGGCTCACTGCAACCTCTGCCTCCTGGGTTCAAGCGATTCTCCTTCCACAGCCTCCTGAGTAGCTGGGACTATAGGTACATACCACCTTGCCTGGCTAATTTTTGGATTTTTTAGTGGAGACGAAGTTTCACCATGTTGGCCAGGATGGTCTTTGATCTCCTGACCTCGTGATCTACCTCCCTCGGCCTCCCAACGTGATGAGATTACAGGTGTGAGCCACCTCGCCTGGACAAGGGAATATTTTTTATTTTTTAGCTGTTATTTCCTCAGTAATTAGAACAGGGCCTGGCACAGAATGACACAAAAGATATTTTTTGAATGAAGAAAGGAATTCATAATAATGGCAGTAAATGCTTCTACAGTCATCACAAAACATAGCTCGCCCAGCATGTTTCCTTCATACCAGAGTTTGGGAATCACTTCTCCATAGATCATGCCCCATTAGGACCTTTGTCTTCATCTGCCCAAGTAGTTTGGGTGGCCTCCAAGTCCCAGGAGCTCAGACCATCCCTGAGACTGGCCATCACTATCACCCACCAAATTGCTCTTGAAATCGCCTTTATCTGGTTTGAGGTGGGCAGATATGAAAAAGGACAGGGAAGGTTTGGCCTCCAGGCCCTCCCCTTCTGCGATTGAAGTGTTCAAGGACAAGGAGCTTCCGACGCCAGAATGATAAAGCTGGCTTCACAGATATCGCTGGTGACAGGTGAATGAAAGCACACATGCAGGCCTTGGCTTTGAGAAAGAGAATGGTGGATAAAGCACACATGGAGGCCGGGTGTGGTGGCTCCCACCTGTAATCCCAGCACTTTGGGAGGCCGAGGTGGCTGGATCATGAGGTCAGGAGTTTGAGACCAGCCTGGCCAACATGGTGAAACCCCGTCTCTACTAAAAATACAAAAATTAGCTGGGTGTAGCGGTGCATGCCCGTAATCCCAGCCACTCAGGAGGCTGAGGCAGGAGAATTGCTTGAACCTGGGAGGGGGAGGTTGCAGTGAACCAAGATCGTGCCATTGCACTCCAGCCTGAGTGACAGAGTGAGACTTTGTCTTTTAAAAAAAAAAGGGGGGGCGACACACAGCGGACCCACAGCTACCTGCCCAGCCCTCAGCAGCCTTGGCTTTCGGGAGGTGGGAGGAGTGGGGACAGAGGGTGGCAGACAGGCTCCTCTTCATGTCTGCATCTCTCACCTGCTTTCTTCCAGCCGTGTTGGTCGTCCTGCACCAGGGGCCATGACAGCTTGTGCTGGAGACACACGGGGGGTTGGAAAGGCGTTTATCAGTCCCAAACAGTCCAGTCGCTGGCATGTTTTATGGGATTCCAAAACCATGGAGAGTGGAGGAATGTTCTTCCCCTAAGCTTCCCTCAGGAGACAGAGAGGAGGAAAAAAAAAGAGGAACGGGAGAGATGAAAAGGTTTTTTCACTCCCCCAAATTGGAACCACACTTCAGATGAAAATAATGTGTCTTGAAGGCAGTGATAAGACAGAAGAGAAAATTGCTCTAGAAACGTTCCTGACGGCGCCTCCCTCTTATCTCTTTGTGCCCCTGTCAACTGGAGACAGTGTTTTCTGCTGATTGAGAAAACCCAGAATATGGAACAAAAGCTGCCTTTAAAGCGTGGTCTCTGAGAACATTAGCCCGTTTTTTTGACGTTTTTAACTTCACAGCTTCTACATGTACAGTTGTTTGACAATTTCACGAGGCAGCTTCGGGGAGAAAACAAAACGTGGCTGCCAATTAGCGCCGCCTCCCTTGCCTGTCCAACTGCTCCGTCTTTTCTGAAGCCTTACGTGCATTTTCCAAGCCACTTGGCTTCTTGGGTGCTATTTAATTTGTCTGGAACATTCTCACAGATCGGCGTTTCACAAGAGCCTGGTTGAAGGCCTGTCTGACGGCATGGTGCTTGGCTGGAGGGCAGCGCCGGTTCCTTCCCAGCCGGTTCTCATCAGAGAAGAGGTGTCACTTGCTGTTATTCAGATGTTGGAGTCCTAACCCTCAGGACCTCAGAACTCTGCCCTTATTTGGAAATAGAGTATCATGAAGTTAAGATGAGGTCATTGGGATGGGCTCTCATGCAAAGACTGGTGTCCTCGTGAAAAGTAAAATTTGGGTCAGACATCGTGACTCACACCTGTAATCCCAGCTCTTTGGGAGGCTGAGGCTGGTGGATTACTTGAGGTCAGGTTACTTGAGACCAGCCTGGCCAACATGGTGAAACCCCGTCACTACTAAAAATATAAAAATTAGCCGGGCGCAGTGGCGGGTACCTATAATCCCAGCTACTCGGGAAGCTGGAGGCGAGAGAATCGCTTGAACCTGGGAGGCAGAGGTTGCAGTGAGCCGAGATTGCACCACCACACCCCCGCCTGGGGGACAGAGGGAGACTCAGTCTCAAAAAAACCCATAAAATTTGGACACAGATATACACGTAAAGGGAAGATGTGCAGAGACACAGGGAGATGATGCCATCTGCAAGTCGAGGAGAGAGGCCGGGAGCAGCCCCTTCCCTCAGAGACCTCGGAAGGACCCAACCTGCCAACACCTTGATCTTGGACTTCTGGCGTCCAGAGCTGCAAGAGGAGAGACGTCTGTTCAGCTACTCATTACTGCTGCTTTGTCATGGCAGCCACAGGAAACTAAAAGTCATTGAAAAAGCCCCTGTGGGCCGGGCGCGATGGCTCACGCCTGTAATCCCAGCACTTTGGGAGGCTGAGGCGGGTGAATCACGAGGTCAGGAGTTCAAGAGCAGCCTGGCCAACATGGTGAAACCCTGTCTCTACTAAAGATACAAAAAATTAGCCGGGTGTGGTGGTGCATGCCTGTAACGCCAGCTACTTGGGAGGCTGAGGCAGGAGAATTGCTTGAATCTAGGAGGCGGAGGTTGCAGTGAGTCGAGATCATGACACTGCACTCCAGCCTGGGCAACTGAGCAAAACTCCCTCTCAAAAAAAAAAAAAAAAAATGATGAGGTTGAAATGGGGTTAGCTTTACTCAGCCAACATTTCTCATGCTTCTCCTAGCATCCTCCCCACCCACCTGACTCATACCTGGGGTGATGCACCAGGCTGGGAGACCTGGACGGGAGGGCAGCTCTCCCTCTGGTACTGCTCATTCATCAGATCCTCCAGACTCTGAGGCCCTGCTCCAGCCATCCCCAGGGCCCTGGATGAATCAAACATCTTCCCCTGGCCAGCACATCCCTGACTGCCTGGCCCTTGTCTTTCCAGGGGCTCTTGAATGAACCTGGTAAACATTTCCTTTACATATTTAAAGACTAACCACTTTACCCAAGAATATCTGGCTTTCTAGAACATTCTTTCACATTCAGAACAATTGTCTGGACACTAGTCCCTCAGAGGTCAGTGTGAACGTATTCTCCTGTATCCGCTGCCCAAAAGGAGGTGCCACTCAGCTGAGGGGCTCGAGTGGTCTTTTAGGGCTAATGTGGGCTGAATGGTATCCTTCAAAAGATATGTTCAAGTCCTGACCTCTGATACCTGTGAACATGACTTACTTGGTAAAAGGGTCTTTGCAGATGTAGTCAAGATGATGTAGGCCGGGGCGCGGTGGCTCATGCCTATAATCCCAGCACTTTGGGAGGACGAAGTGGGCAGATAACCTGAGGCCAGAAGTTCAAGACCAGCCTGGCCAACATGGTGAAACCCTGTCTCTACCAAAGATATGAAAAAATAGCCGGGCGTGGTGGTGCATGCCTGTAACGCCAGCTACTCTAGAGGCTGAGGCAGGAGAATCGCTTGACCCCAGGAGGCAGAGGTTGCAGTGACCTGAGATTGTGCCACTGCACTCCAGCCTAGATGACAGAGCGAGACTCTGTCTCAAAAGGAAAAAAAAAGAAGGAAAAGAAAAAGATAATGTAAAAGGAAACTACATCTTGGGCTCCCAAATCACTAAGCCAAAGGGAAAAGTCAAGCTGGGAACTGCAAAGATTTAAAAAAAAAAAACAAAAAGAAAGCTATGCACTTCCCTCACAATTTGCCGACCTGAAAATTCCGTGGACAAAGGACGAACAGAACTCAAAATCATGCCTCTGCTCCCCTGAGACAAAGGCACACCTGCTTCCCTGGCTCTGCTGCCTCACTGAGCCGGACTGGACACAGGTAGAAGTGACCATTCCTTGGCGCTCCTCTCACATGTAAACGGTATATTCAAAAGGCTAATCAGAGGCTAAAATAATGCAATTGTCTGTCTCTGATCTGCCTGTAATCAGCAGGCCCCTTGCTTCAAGTTGTTCCAGCTTTCCAGATCGAATCAATGCACACCTTACACATATTGATTGATGTCTTATGTCTTCCTAAAATGTATAAAACCAAGCTGTGCCCGACCACCTTGGGCACACACGGTCAGGACCTCCTGAGGCTGTCATGGGTGTGTCCTTAACCTTGGCAAAATAAACTTGCTAAATTGAGATCTCTCTCAGATACTTTTGGGCTTCCAATGAGGTCATGCTAAGGGTGGGCCCTAAATCTAACATACATACATACATTTATTTATTTAAGACACAGTGTCTCTCTGTCCCCCAGCCTGGAGTGCAGTGGCGTGATCTCGGCTCACTGCAACCTCTGCCTCCTAGGTTCAGGTGATTCTTGTGCCTCAGCCTCCAGAGTCGCTGGGATTATAGGCGTCCACCACCATGCCTGGCTAAATTTTGTGTTTTTATTAGAGATGGGCTTTTGCCATGTTGGCCAGGCTGGTCTCGACCTCCTGGTCTCAAGTGATCTGCCTACCTTGCCCTCCCAAAGTGCCAGGATTACAGGCGTGAGCCACTGCGCCCAGCCCAACAAGTAGTGTTCTTGTGGCCAGGCTGGAGTGCAGAGGCACGATCTCCGCTCACCACAACCACCACCTCCCGGTTCAAGCAATTCTTCTGCCTCAGCCTCCTGAGCAGCTGGGATTACAAGCATGCGCCATCACTCCTGGTTAATTTTGTATTTTTTAGTAGAGACAGGGTTTCTCCATGTTGGTCAGGTTGGTCTCAAACTCCCAACCTTAGATGATCCACCCGCCTTGGCCTTTCAAAGTGCTGGTATTACAGGCATAAGCCACCATGCCCAGCCCAACTAGTGTTCTTATAAGACACACACACACACACAGTGCCACGTGAAAAGAGGCAGAGATGGGAGGAGGGTACCTACAAACAAGTCACACAGAAGGCAGAAGCTAGGAGAGGCATGGACAGACTCTCCCTCCGAGCCTCCAAAGGGAACCTGCCCTGCTGATACTTGGATCTTGGACTTCTGATCAGAACTGGACTTCCCCCGGAACTGTGAGATAATACACCTCTGTTGCCTTAAGTCCCCTGTTGGGGTCGTGTGTTATGGCAGCCCCAGAAGATGAATACAAGCACCTACTGCACACTAGGCCTTCGAGTCCAATTCTGCTAGACCCTGACGATCCTGCAGACAGCCTGGGAGGCAGGAGGGGGCACCGTTTTCCAGATTAGGAAGCAGGTGGTCCAAGTGTGTGGCTGGGTCAGGGTCTGAGCGCTGGACACCGGACTCCTCAGAGGGTCCACCCAGGGATTGGGCCACTGCTCACCTGCAGATACCTCTGCCCTTCTTCCCTCCCACCTGGATGCAGACCCCTCACATGCTGCCTCCTCTGTGACACTTTCCTCCCCCTGGAAGGGCTGACCCTCTCCCCTCCGCGTCCCTCCTTCACTCAGACTGCACACTGCCCAACGCACCATCTGATGGGCAGAGGGTGGAACCAGGATGTCAGTGATGTGCCAAGCATGTGAGGCTGGGAACCCTCCACAGGCAGGATGGCAAGTGTTGGAGGGTCCACATCCTTGGCAGGATGTCACGCCATGGCCACCCACCGTCCTGTACAAGTCACCCCCAGGATCACACTCAGTCCCACTGCTTTCCAGAGTGCTGGCCCCTGGGTGTGCCCAGTGGAGGGTCTGAGGCTGGACCAAGATTTGACTATGGGAGTGGGAAGTTGGTTAAGTACAAATTCACCCGTGTCTCTCCATGTGATGAAATTCAACACAGCTGGCCAGGTGCGGTGGCTCACGCCTATAATCCCAGCACTTTGGGAGGCTGAGGCGGGCAGATCACCTGAGGGCAGGAGTTTGAGACAAGCCCGGCCAGCATGGTGAAACCCCATCTCTACCAAAAATACAAAAATTAGCCGGGCCTGGTGGTGGGCACCTGTAATCCCAGCTACTCAGGAGCCTAAGGCAGGAGAATTGCTTGAACCCGGGAGGTGGAGGTTGCAGTGAACCGAGACTGTGCCATTGCACTCCAGCCTGGGCGACAGAGGGAGACTCCATCTCAAAAAAAGAAAGAAATTCTATGCAGCCTTTAAAAGAAAGCTAGGGAATTTAGTTATACATTCATGGACATAAAAAATGGGCCAGAGAACTTGAATCCCAGCAGAAGCCTGGGAGCCACTAGATGGCAGTCAAGACTGAGCCTGGACCAAGTCTAAACCCACTCGATGGCCACAGCCAGACACAGCCAGGGTGGGAGACAGCCCCAGAGGCCCCATGGCAGGCAGAGGCAGGGTGGCCCCTTGGGAGGGGAAAGGGAGGGCGTCGCAGCCAGCTGTGTCTCTGAGGGACCAGGCAGGGGCAAAAGGTCACCATTCAGGGAGGATGGGCTGGAGCCTGACTAGAGGTTTGAAAGCCCAGGAACTTCCATGGGAAGAAGAAACCAAGTTCAGAAAGGCTCAGAGACTTACCTGATGGCACAAATCAGTGTCTTGAAGTCAGGGCTCAAAGCTGGCTCTGGGTCTGGTTTGCCCACCGTGTATAAGAAAAATGCATCCCAACTGGCTCTGGCTTAGAAAGAGGAAGAAGGTGCCCTCGGGGAGGCCACCTGGGCTCTCAGTTTTGAAGCAAGCAGCTCCCCAGAATGGCAGGTGTTCCTCACGGGGGTCACCTGGCCAGAGGCTGCTGGGTCAGGCGGTGCTCACCTGCCTGTCAGGTCAAGGAGGCCCAGGGAGGTGGGTGGGGAGACATGGCATCGGTGAGAGTGGGTCCCTGGGGTGGGTGGGATGCTTATGGGTCATATCAGGGACCTGTGTGTTCCTTCCACGGACAGCTTTCTGCACAGCCTTCCTTCTCCATAAGCGCAGAACGAGATGGAGGCCTCCTGGTCCCCTGGAGCAGCGTCCTTATTCAGACAGGAGCCTTCTGGGTTAGTTCATCCAGATGTTTGGAAACCGGGGGAGAGGCATCAATGGCCATTTACCTGCAAGTTGGGCCACGTCTAGTTTCCCTGAGCCAAAATTGCAGCCATCCTGGAAGACGCTTCACAGGCTCTTGGCACCTGGTGTTGACAGCGATGAAAAGGCAAAGGGGAAAATTAGTGAAGACTTTTTAGTTCTTATGGTGGCGCGTGCCTGTAATCCCAGCTACTCGAGAGGCTGAGGCAGGAGAATCACTTTAACCTGGGAGGCGGAGGTTGCAGTGAGCCAAGATTGCACCATTGCACTCCAGCCTGGGCAACAAGAGCAAAACTCCATCTCAAAAACAAAACCAAGAAACTAACCATAATGATGAGTAGCATTTATCAATTGCAGATGATGGGCCGAGCGTTTTGTGCACATTGCTTAGTTTAGTTCCTCCAGCTTCCCTTGCAATCACAAACAAAATGAAGAAGAAACCACGTTCAGAAAGGCATGATGTTACACATCAGAGTCTTGGAGTCGGGGCTGAAAGCAGGCAGGCCCTGGGCCTGGTTTCAAGAAAAACGCTCTCCAGCTGTGCAAAAACCAAACCTTAGGACGACAGAAAGGGAGCTAAAATTGTCATGAGAAAGAGTTTAGAGGAAGGACTGAAACAACTTTGGGGATAGAAAAATCACACAAGCTCCAATTCCACTTTTCCCCAATATTAATATCTTGTAGAACCTTAGGAAAGATTCTGAGCTGGCCGCGGTGGCGCGCACCTTTAATCCCAGCACTTCCGGAGCCCGAGGCAGGAGGATCACTTGAGGTCGGGAGTTCAACACCAGCCTGACCAACATGGCGAAATCCCATCTCTACTAAAAATCCAAAAATTAGCCAGGTGCGGTGGCGGGTGTCTGTAATCCCAGCTACTTGGGAGGCTGAGGCAGGAGAATCGCTTGAACCCGGGAGGTGGACGTTGCAGTGAGCCGAGATCACACCACTGCACTCCAGCCTGGGCAACAAGAGCGAAACTCCATCTCAAAAAATAAAAAATAAAAAGATTATGGGCTGGGTGTGGTGGCTCATGCCTATAATGTCAGCACTTTGGGAGGCTGAGGAGGGCGGCGGATTGCTTGAGCCCAGGAGTTTGAGACCAATCTGTGCAACATGGCGAGACCCCGCCTCTACAAAAAATATAAAAATTAGCTGGGTGTGGTGGTGCACGCCTGTGGTCCCAGCCACATGGGAGGCTGAGGCAGGAAGATTGCTTGAGCCTGGAAGGCCACAGTGAGCTGTGATTACACCCCTGCACTCCAGCCTGGGGAACAGAGCATTCCCTGCCTCAAAAAAGTGTAAATAAATAGAGGGAGAGAGAGAGAGAGAGAGAGAGAGACAGAGATTATGTGAAAAAGAGCTTCCTGACTAAAACGTGCTGGGAAGCGGTAGTTTAAGTAAAGCAAAGCAGGGTTCTTTGCAGCTGGGCTTCTTTGTCTGTGTCTAGGACAGACTGGTCCCCAGCTCACAGCCAGCACAGAGGGGATCCCAATCCTGCAACTTCAAGGAACTGAGTTTGGTGAGACACTGATGGTGTCTGAACCTCCTGATAAGAACCCAGCCTGGCTGATACTTTGACTTTGACCTTGTAAAACCTGGATCAGAGAAACAGGCCGAGCCAACCTGGACTTCCGACCTGTGAGCTATTGGACACGTTTGTGTTGTTTTAAGCTTCTAAAGTTGTGGCCAGTTTGTTCCAGTAGCAATAGGAAATGACTCTACTCATCTGTCGTGGCTTTTTCTATTCCCATGTCCCAGACAAAGCTGTGTGGTCGCTGGCCCTCCCCCCAGGGCCTGTCGCTCTCTGCCTTAGTGCCAAGGTGAGGCCTGAGGGGCGAAAGGGCAAAATTCAGAACTCCTTTTGAAGTTCTCTGTTTTCAGAGGTCTCTGAAACCCAGAGCCAGAGGAAGGGAGGCAGAGAATATTTGCTTGGCCAAAGTTTATTTTTAATTCCAACATAAAGATTCAAAATCTAGAAGCCAGCAAGGCGTGGTGGCTCACACCGATAATCCCAGCACTTTGGAAGGCCAAGGCAGGCGAATGAATCACTTGAGATCAGGCTGGGCAGCATAGCAAGACCCCCATCTCTACTAAAAATAGAAATAAAAAAATTAGCTGGTTGTGGTGTCGGTGCCTGTAGTCTCAGCTACTCAGGAGGCTGAGACAGGAGGCTTGATCCCAGGAGGTGGATGCTGCAGCGAGCCATGTTCGTATCACTGCACTCCGGCCTCGGTGACAGAACAAGATCCTTTTTTTTTTTGAGATAGCGTCTTGTTCTTTTGCCCAGGCTGGAGTGCAATGGCATGATCTCGGCTCACTGCAACCTCTACATCCCAAGTTCAGGCGATTTTTGTGCCTCAGCCTCCTGAGTAGCTGGGATTATAAGCTCATGCCACCACGCATGGCTAATTTTTGTATTTTTTGTATTTTTAGTAGAGACAGAGTTTCGTCATGTTGGCCAGGCTGGTCTCAAACTCCTGAGCTCAAGTGATCTGCCTGCCTCTGCCTCCCAAAGTTCTGGGATTACAGGTGTGAGCCAATGCACCCAGCCTTTTTTTTTTTTTTTTTTGGACAGAGTCTCGCTCTATCCCTCAGGCTGGGGTACAGTGGCACTATCTTGGCTCACTGCAACCTCTATCTCCTGGGTTCAGGCAATTCTTGTGCCTCAGCCTCCTGAGTAGCTGGGATTACAGGCTCCTGCCACCATGCGTGGCTAACTTTTGTATTTTTAGTAGAGATGGGGTTTCTCCATGTTGGCCAGGCTGGTCTTGAACTCCTGAACTCAAGTGATCTGCCTGCCTCAGCCTCCCAAAGCGCTGGGATTCCAAGAGCCACCACACCTGGCCTAAGACCCTGTTTCTTGAAGAAAAAAAAATCAAGAGGCCTTCTCCGGTACCCAGACTGCATGGAAAATTAAAGTTGCTTAAAAACAATTATTTGGCTTTATGCTGAGTTAAAGAAGCCAGACACAAAAGTGCACATGCTGTGTGAGTCCATTTCTGTGAAGTTCTAGAATAGGCAAAACTCATTTCTGATGTCAGAAATTGGAATAGCGGTTGCCTCTGGGGAGCTGGTGGAGGCTTGAGGGAGAAGGGGCTGGGGGATTTTACTAGAATGAGATAAATGTTCTGGATTCTGACAGGGGAGTGGTATACACAGGGATATGTGGTTGTCAAAACTCACCCAACTGTCTACTTAAGATACGTACATGTCAGTGTATCTACATTATGCTTCAAAAGTAAATTAGAAAAAAATAATTATTTAGAAAGAAATAATTGGGTATCGTGAACAATCATTTGTTGTTTAGAAGAAAGGTGCTCCAGCTTTGCAGATAAAGAAAAATTTCTCTCCAGCATCCAAGAGACACACAGTTCAACAGGAAGGGTTGGCCTTGGGGTTCAAAGGCAATTGACAGATACTGCTCTATTTCAGCTGGGCTCCGTCTCTGGTGGGTCCTGATTAAATAGGAAGTTCATCAATGTGTCACCAACTGAGAAAGGATGGGAAAGGCTGGGATTTGATGCAGGTCTGATTGAAGCAGGGGGTTGGAGCCGAGGGCCTTTTGAGCCTGTAATCCCATCCACTCCAGAGGCTCAGGCAGGAGACTCGCTGGAGCCTGGGAGCTTGAGGCCGCAGGGAGCTATGTTTGTTTATTTATGTAAATAAATATTTATTTATTTAGAGGTGGAGCTTCACTCTGTCACCCAGGCTGAAGTGCAGTGGTTCGATCTCAGCTCACTGCAACCTCTGTCTCCCAGGTTCAAGTGATTTTCCTGCCTCAGCTTCCCCAGTAGCTGGGATTACAGGTGTGCACCACCCCACCTGGCTAATTTTTTGTATTTTTAGTAGAGATGGGTTTCACTACGTTGGCCAGGCTGGACTCAAACCCCTGACCTCAAATGATCCACCTGCCTTGGCCTCCCAAAGTTCTGGGATTATGGTTGTAAACTACCACACCCAGCCCACAGTGAGCTATGATCCAGCCACTGCATTCCAGCCCAAGCAACAGAAAATAAACAGGCCGGGTGAGGTAGCACATGCCAATATATCCTAGCACTTTGGGAGGCCGAGGTGGGTGGATCACCTGAGGTCAGGAGTTCGAGACCAGCCTGGCCAATATGTTGAAACCCCGTCTCTACTAAAAATACAAAAATCAGCCAGGCATGGTGGGGGACACCTGAAATCCCAGCTACTTGGGAGGTCAAGCAGGAGAACAGCTTGAACCCGGGGGGCAGGGGCAGAGGTTGCAGTGAGCCGAGATCACACCACTTCAGCCTGGGCAAAAGAGCAAAACTGTCTCAAAAAATAAATAAGTAAATAAAAAATAAACAAAGTAGAAAAAACCAAAAAGGTCCCCACTTAAAATTTTAAAAAGAACATAGATAGCAGTAAAGTGTAGTAACATAATTAGTAGTGACATTTTGAGCGTTCAGTATCTTTTTTATGTAATCGATGTCACTGCACATTTACATAATTTATTAAATAATGGTCCCGTGGAACGATTGGTTTGCCAACCTCCTAAAACCTGAACAGTCTTGGGAGCCTGTCCGAGCTGGCGCCAGAACCTCACTGTTTAGACCAAATCTGAGAAAAAAAAAAAGCCAGATCCACCCTGAGCTGGGGGTTTGGGCAGGCGCCAAGCCATTGAGATGTCAAGTGGGAAGAATGGGATTTTCCCAAGCAATGCTCTTCTTCACTGAGACAGCACGGCCCCGGGAGTGTCACGAACAGAGCCCGCCCTTAGCAAGTGCTGGTCCCGGGAACAGGCACCAGTCCCTCCCTCGGTTCCATGCCTGCTGGTTCTTTGTGTATGATTTTAATACCGTGTATCTTTATGCCCTGATTCACAGCTTCTGTCGCTTTTCGTGTCCTTCTTGTCAGTTTCTATTTGGTTTCCATGTCCTCTGCACGGACTTCGGTGTCTAAATGTTAGTGTGAAATGTTAAGCTCCCAGATGTCCCCTTCTGTCTGTCAGTGGTTCTCAACCTTGGCTACACATTGAGATCACCTACGAGGCTCTTAAAAATCCTGAAGCCAGGCCAGACGAGGTGGCGCACACCTGTAATCCCACCACCTTGAGAAGCTAAGTTGGGAGGATCACTTGAGGTCAGGTGTTTGACACCAGCCTGACCAACATGGAGAAACTCCATCTACTAAAAATACAAAATTAGCTGGGTGTGGTGACACATGCCTGTAATCCCAGGAGGCTGAGGCAGGAGAATCACTTGAACCTGCGAGGCGGAGGCTGCGGTGACAGATTGCGGCATTGCACTCCAGCCTGGGCAACAAGAGTGAAACTCCATCTCAAAACAAAAAAAATTCTGAGGCCTGGGCCAGGCACAGTGGCTCACGCCTGTAATTCTAGCACTTCGGGAGGCAGAAGTGGGTGATCACCTGAGGTCAGGAGTCTGAGACCAGCCTGGCCAACATGGTGAAACCCTGTCTCTACTAAAAATAAAAAAATTAGCTGGGCGTGGTGGCTCACACCTGTAATCCCAGCTACTCGGGAGGCTGAGAAGGGAGAATCGCTTGAACCTGGGAGGCAGAGGTTGCAGTGAGCCGAGATCGTGCCATTGCACTCCAACCTGGACGACAAGAGCAAAGCTTGGCCTAAAAAAATTTTAACTGAGCATCCTGTAGTTTTATTGGCTAAGTCTGGTAGTAGATTGTAGATCGTAAAGTGATTAAGGGAATTCTTTTGCTGTGGCCAGGGCCTGGTTCAGGAATGAACAGATGACTCCTATCTGACCAATAAGTGCTGAGGGGAAGCTGCTGGAGAGCTTCTAGGAATGTTCTTCACAACTCTTTTCTGAGACAGCGTTTCGCTATGTGTAGGAGTACTGTGACACAATCCCAGTTCACTGCAGCCTCAACCTCCCAAGCTCAAGCAATTCTCTGACCTCAGCCTCCCGAAATACGGGGTGTGAGCCACCGTGCTCAGCTAACTCTTCCTTTAGATGTCGCTGGGTCTGGATTGCCTAGTATGACCTCTGCCATCTGATGGCCCTGAGGGGACCTGTCCTGGTGCTATGGCTGGCCCTGGGAAAGGGGAGTTACAATATGGCTCAGCTGGCTCAGCCCCTCCGGGCCCTTCCTCCACAGTCCCTGCCCTGTGAGACAGCCTATCCCTTAGTGATAATGCCAAATGGATTCTAGGTCTGTGTTATTGCAGCCAAAAGTAGCTAAACAGATCCAGCAAGAAGCAATTGCCCAACAGCACGACACGCAGCAGATGGAGCAGCACGCGGTGCCCAGCCAGCCCACTGAGTGTGGCATGAAGCTGGGGGATGTTGGGAGCCAGATGCTGAGACGTGATGGTGGGAAAGATCACCACCCTCTTCCTTGTGTCCACATCTCAAGGTCAGACTGAGACGCCAGGGACTGCCTGACGGCCACACTAGGAGTCGCCATGCCCATGCTGTGCCCACACCTGCTGGTGCAGCTGTTGGATGGACCAGAGGCGAAGTCTTTCCCAGGAAGAGATGCCCCTGGGTTCTTAGGAGATTTGAGAGGAGGGTGGATGGAGAGGGGAACCTGCAAGCTCCCATAAGTTTTTTCTGTTATTGGTTTTAGCATCTCGCGCTGTCACCCAGGCTGGAGTGCACTAGCATAATCTCGGCTCACTGCAACCTCCGCCTCCTGGGTTCAAGTGATTCTCTGGCCTTGGCCTCTTGGGTAGCTGAGATTACAGGCACACACCACCATGCCTGGCTAGTTTTTTATTTTATAGAGACAGGTTTTCACCATGTTGGTCAGGATGGTCTCGATCTCTTGACCTCCCTCGTGATCCGCCCTGCCTCGGCCTCCCAAAGTGCTGGGATTACAGGCGTGAGCCACCACGCCCGGCCACCTGGCTAGTTTTTATATTTTTAGTAGAGATGGGGTTTCACCACATTGGCCAGGCTGGTCTCGAACTCCTGACCTCAGGTGATCCAGCTGCCTTGGGCTCCCAAAGTGCTGGGATTCAGGTGAGCCACCATGCCTGGCCAATCTCCTACAAATTCCATCGGGCAGGGTAGAGGAAGTGAGGCTGCTCCCTGGCTCATTTCGCGAGGGGAGGCTATAGTCACCCAGGAGAATTAAAAGGGATTTCTGATCCTGGCTGTGGCTTAAGGAGGCAAATCAGTCCTGGGTTATTGGATTAGCTTCGTTACTTTCCTTCCGGTGCTATGGGAGCAGGACAGCTGAGCCTCACAGTAGCTTGGCTGCCACCCAAACCCTGCCTTAGGGCTGTTTGTTTCTTTTAGACATGGTCTGAAAAATAAAAATAAGGTCCAAAATCCCCAGCAAAGGCCATTCGGATTCCCATGATGACTGAAGTCCTTTTCTGGCAAATACAGACACTACGCGAAGGAACTGGGGACAGTGGGATGATGAGGACAGGTGTGTGTAACCAACTCAAGTCTAAATCTCACCATCAGAGCCCATGGGGC
>NW_022436988.1:5891793-5893618 GCF_009761245.1 Sapajus apella
CCCAGGCTGGAGTGCAGTGGCGTGATCTTGGCTCATTGCAACCTCCACCTCTTGGGTTCAAGCCATTCTCCTGCCTTACCCTCCTGAGTACTTGGGATTACAGGGGCACAACACCATGGCTGGCTAATTTGTTTTGTATTTTTAGTAGAGACAGGGTTTCACCATGTTGGCCAGGCTGGTCTGGAACGCCTGATCTTGTGATCCACCCACCTCGGCGTCCCAAAGTGCTGGAATTACAGGCATGAACCACTGTGCCCAGCCTATTGTTTTCAATTGTTTTGGGCAGATTCCTAGGAAGTATGAATACGTATAGGGAAAGTCTAAGCATGGGAACACACATTCACACAATCACTTGCACACATAAGTAACACACACGCCTGAGATTCCCAGAGACAGGGGTTTAGGAAAGTGTCACAGACTCAAAGGCTGGAGTGAAACAAGCCCCTTGAGTTCCCAACCCACAAGCTTTTTGTAATAAAAGCAGAAGTTTCCCTCCCTCCCCCGAGAACAGTTAAATACATGACAGTACATTCAGAAGACCGAATACAAAGCAGCCATTAAGAGTATTTCCCAAGACGAATGACCTTGGGCCATGAGATTATATTAGGCAGAAAAGGCGTAAAGCAGAAGTGTGCTGTGCTGCATGATCACTTTTTTGTTCTAAAATTGTACGTGGCTGGGCGAGATGGCTCACGCCTGTAATCCCAGAACTTTGGGAGGTGGAGGCAGGTGGATCATTTGAGATCAGGAGTTCGAGACCAGCCTGGCCAAAATCATGAAACCCCGTCTCTACTAAAAATACAAAAATTAGCTGGGCATGGTGGTACACGCCTATAATCCCAGCTACTCAGGAGGCTGAGGCAGGAGAATTGCTTGAACCTGGGAGGTGGAGGTTGCGGTGAGCTGAGATCGTGGCATTGCACTCCAGCCTGGGCAACACAGCGAGACTCCGTCTCAAAAAAAAAAAAAAAAATCCACATGCATAGATGAAGAACTGGGAGGAAATCCATGATGGAACTGTGCGTTTTATTTTCCTTCTTTGTAATTTTGTATTTTACCAATTTTCTACATTGAAAATCTTGGGAGGATTCAATGAGTTAATGGGTCTGAAAGTCTTAGGGCAGGGCTTGCCCCATGGTATATGGTATATAGACACTGGCTCTCATGATAATGATTTCTGTTTATAATTGGAAAAAAATTTAAGACAAAAGATCTTTCTTTCCGTCCTTCCTCTGCCTGTGAGAGGACAGTGTGACAGGAGCTGGTTCCACAAGTTGTAGAGTCACACTTTCTGTCCCTGGCATCTGCTCTGGATGGGGTGAGAACTGCCCCTCCCAGATCCCCACCCAATCTTTTTATATTTTAAAATTTATTTATTTTAAAGACAGAGTCTCACTCCGTCACCCAGGTTGGAGTCTAATGGCAAAATCCTGGCTTACTGCAACCTCCACCTCCCAGGTTCAAGCGATTCTCCTGCCTCAGCCTCCCAAGTAGCTGGGATTACAGACACAGGCCACCACACCTGGCTAATTTTTGTATTTTTAATAGAGACGGGTTTTGCCATGTTGGCCAGGCTGGTCTCAAACTCCTGATCTCAGGTGATCTGCCCATCTTGGCCTCCCAAAGTGCTGGGATTACAGGTGTGAGCCACCACATCCGGCTTTTTATTTTTATTCTTAAGACAGGGTCTTGCTCTACGGCCCAAGCTGGAGTGCAGTGGCACAACCCTGGCTTCCTGCAGCCTTGACCTTCTGCCTCTGCCTCCTGAGTAGCTGAAACTACAGGTACATGCCACCACGCCCAGGTCCTTTTTTTTTTTTTTTTT
>NW_022436988.1:5893718-6018489 GCF_009761245.1 Sapajus apella
TCACTATGTTGCCCAGGCTGGTCTCAAACTCCTGGGTTTAAGTAATCTTCCTGCTTCAGGCTCCCAAAGTGCTGGGATTACAGTATGAGCCACCATGCCCACTTTAGCCCCACCCAATCTAAACAATCTGCAGAGAGGGCTCCGAAGTGTTCCCAGAGAATTGCTGCTATTAAAGGTACAGCTAGAGTCCAGGGTCAGCCCTGAGGATGCCATTAGTCCCAGGGAGGTATTATGTTTCCAGGTATCCAAAGGCTCAGCTCGGTGAAGAGCACCCAAGTACAGGTTTCTTCCCTCAACACCAGGAACTCTGGAGGGAGGAAGATCAGTGGGGACTGAAGCGGGTGAACGTCTGCGCCTGCCTCCCATCCTGCCTGTCAGGTGTTGTGCAGGCACCTGGACCCCGGGTGTCCCAGATGCTGTGCTGCGAGGCTTCGCCACTAGGGGGCGCTCCCAGCACCTCGAGGAGTCTCATTGTTGGCCTGAAAAAGAAGGAAAATGTTCTCATGGCGAGGGCAGGGAGGCGTCCCTAACACCGGGTGGTGCCAGCTGGGCTGAAGACGAGGATGAGGAGCGCGCTTGGGACAATTTCTCAGTGCCTGGGCTCCCGATGGGTCCTGGGAGCGCTGGGGAGGCCTGGTGCCTTCTACAGAGGACATTTGCTCTCCCTGCTGGAGCTGTGGCAGGAGGCAGACCTGGGGGCTCCCTGAGGGCAGCCAGGGAGGGGTGGGCAGGCTGCACTTGCAGGGTTCACAGGAAAGCGTGGGGCACGGGGCGCCTGCTGGGAATGGAGGCCTGTGGGCTGGGGCTCTGCGGGCCTCCGGCCTCCGGCCTCCTGCCTCCTGCCTCAGCTCGAGGGAGAGCGGAGTGTGTGTCGGGAGAGCTCGGGCCCCAGTGTGAGTGTGCACGAGCCCATGTGCCTGCGTGTGCAGCCGGGAATGCTGTGTGTTCCGAGAAGCCACTGAAGGCTTGATCGTGTAGGGGGAATGTTTCTGCCCTGGGCTTCCTGAGGCAAAACGATCTCATCCCTGCTATCAGCCACCGGGGCTCCTGCCCAGAGCTTGCCAGCACACAGGCCTGCGCACACACACAGACACACAGGGAGACAGGCACAGAGAGCCATGTGTACACTTGCACACACAGACACGCACACATGCAGAGATGCACATATACGTATACACTCAGACAGAAGCACAGACACGTGCACCCATGCATAGACACACACGGATGCACGCACACACACACACATGCCCATAGACACACACGGATGCACGCACACATACACACAGATACAAATGCACACACACACACCCATAGACACACACACAAACACGCAGATGCACACACAGGTACACACACACCAGTGCATGTGGACACACACATTTGAACATACATAGATGTGCACACACATACACAGACACACATGGATGCATGCATGCGCACATACACAAACACAGACATGCACACACAGGTGCACACATGCCACACACACAAAAGCACACAGATGGACACACAAGTACACACACACAAGGTGCACATAGACACACTCAAACACACATGCACACGTGTGCACACATGCCTCTCCACCAGTTAGACAGAATGTGACAAGACACTCCAGGATTAACAAAAAAAAGTGCAGATGGTGGCACGAGCCAAGCCTCTGGGCGCCTGTTTACCTGTAGTCACCTGCACAGAGCCGTGACTGAAGCAGATACCAGTGATTTACTGGCTGACAGGAAGTGCCCTCAGGTCAGCTGCTCCTGATCGGACAGGCTGTGCTTTTCTGCAGGCAAGGAAAAGACGGGTAGGCTGGTCCCAGGAGGGCCTGGGCTGGGCCAGGCTGAGTGTACTGGAGATTCTGGCACAGCTGAGGGCAGTCCAGGTGGCCACCGGGGAGGTGGCAGGGAGGGAGGATGCCTGCCTGCTGTCCTGCAGAGCTATGGTCCTGGCCTGGCTCTGCTGTGACCTGTCGACCTTGGAAACAGAGCTGGGAGTTTTCTGTTTCCACCCCAGGTGGTGTGGATGGCCTGGCTTGGAGGACTGTCTCCTCTGTGTCGGTCCAAAGCTCCCACTGACCTGCCTCCCTGGAAGCTTCCCAGCTGCGTCTCCTCTGCTCTCTAGCCCCTGAGAGTCCCTAGTACTGCCCTGTTCCGGGCTCTGTCTGTGCCCAGACACTCCACCTAGCCCAGAGTCCTCCCTCTCTGTGTCTCTCGGAATGCCTGCAGCCCTCAATCTCCCTCACCAAACATGGTTGCCATCTATCCCAGTGATTTGCACTGCTTTTCTTTCCTCTTTCTCCCCATCCCATGTGGGGAGGGGCCTTCTGGAAGGAGTCCCACCATTCCCTCTCCTGGTCCATCGGGAGACGGAGAACTGGGTTTGACAGATCATCATGACCCCCGCACACTCTGCAGGAATGAAGTCCCGGCGGGGCCTGGCTCCAGGATGCAGCTGGGATCCTAGGGTGGTGGGGGGTGTGGGTGCGGGGAGAGTGGGGGAAGCAAAGGCAGAGAGAGAAAAAGAACCAGTGGTTTGTTGGTAGAAAGGGAAGGTGGCCAGGGAGGAGGCCCTCCCAGCCAGATGTGGGTTCGAGGGGCGTGACAGAGGAGCGCTGGGGAACTGGAGTACCACCTGGGCAGGTCCTCGCCAGGACCCTCTCCCTATCTCCACACCACCCTGTCCCGGATGCTGCAAAGGTAACCAGGGCATCAAATGCAAGCCTGACTTCGGCCTGGGGACCCAAATCCTCGCTCCACTGGCCTCCTGAGGACCCTCAGGAACCCCCGAGACTCCCCAGGTCCCAGACTATTGTCTGAAGTTCCCCGTGTCTCAGGGCTGGAGAATAGGATGCTGACTGCGTCCCGACACCATTCCCAGGAAGCTGAGTGGGTAGAAAGGGCAGAATGGTGGACAGAGGCCAACCCATGTGGGCAGGACCACCCAGCCCCTGGGGGTGCCCACTCCAGGCAGCCAGCTCCTGGGTGAGAAAGTGCCCCAGGCACCCAGAGAGAGGCCCACTGGCCACCGAGAGGGAGGCCCGGAACTGCCCCACAGGCATCCCTGAGTCCCCCTGGCTGAGTCTCCCTTTAGCACGCAGGAGGGAGCCTGAGCGCCCTGGCACCATGCTTGCTCTGGCTGTCTTCCTGGCGACGCTGGCCCCTGGGCAGGCCCCGTGCTCAGTCCCATGGCCAAGTCCACACCATGAGTAAGAGCGGAGCTGACAGCCGGGTGCGGTGGCTCACACCTGTAATTCCAGCACCTTGGGAGGCTGAGGCGGGCGGAACACCTGAGGTCAGGGGTTCAAGATCAGCCTGGCCAACATGGAGAAACCTCATCTCTATTAAAAATACAAAAATTAGCCAGGCATGATGGCATATGCCTGTAATTCCAGCTACTTGGGAGGCTGAGGCAGGAGAATCGCTTGAACCTGGGGGGCAGAGGTTGCAGTGAGCTGAGATTGTGCCATTCCACTCCAGCCGGGGTGACAGAACTAGACTCTGTCCAAAAAAAAAAAAAAAAAAAAAAAGAGAACAGAGTCCATTCGAACACAGGCCTCTCTGAGTCTAAAGCCCAATCTCTGTCCCACTATACGATACTGCCCATGATGGCAGTGGTGGTGGCTGGGGGCTGTGCGGTGAGTGCCTTGTGCCCGACTATGCCAGGTACTCCCCTGTATCACCCCCCTGCCCCTCAACACAGCTATTGCATCGCTGTGTCTGGATGAGAAAACAGATTTCCAGATGGAGGAGCGGAAAACAAGTGTTTCAGGTGGAGGGAGGAGGGAGGAGGAGGAGGAGGAGGGAGGAGGGAGGAGGGATGAGGGAGGAGGAGGGAGGAGGGAGGAGGGAGGAGGGAGGAGGGAGGAGGAGGGAGGAGGAGGAGGAGGGAGGAGGGATGAGGGAGGAGGAGGGAGGAGGAACCGTGAAGGCATTCCCTCAGCAACATCCACAGGGCGCAGTGGGCCAGGGACTGTGCTAGGCATGGGGTCTTCAGGACGGAAGACACGGGGGTCCCCAAGCCAAGGAGCTTCTGACACCAAAGGGCATGAAGGGTGCGGCTTATTCGAGACGCAGTGGGTGGGGGGAAGGAGCTGCCAGTGGAGGACTCACCTGGCACACTTAGGACTTGGGCATGTGCTGTGAGCCCTGAGGAGCCACCAGAGCAGGGCAGGGGCAGCCAGCAGAGGGACAGCTTCCTCCCCACACTCCTCCGCCTTGTCGTGGAGATAGCACGTTCCTTCTCTAATGGGAAGAAAAAAACTGATACAACAAACATTAAATAAAGCCCTGAGTATCCTCTTTCTGTCTCTGGAAAGAAGCACAATCTATCCCGGGGGTGGGGGCTGTGACACAAGGACTAAAATGCAGGCCCTGTGTCCGTGCTGCCATCAGGACGGGGCCGCAGTCCTTTGACAGCTCCGTGGAAGGAGCAAGCGGGAGGTGAGGTCCTGGCGACTCTGACATCCTGCCACAGAGGGTCCTCCTCTGCCCAGTCCTCAT
Organism: Sapajus apella; assembly: GCF_009761245.1. Classification (NCBI taxonomy): domain Eukaryota; kingdom Metazoa; phylum Chordata; class Mammalia; order Primates; family Cebidae; genus Sapajus; species Sapajus apella. The sequence goes on from NW_022436988.1 coordinate 5,898,215, forward strand.
CCTTGTGTCCTCTATGATCCGAGAGACAGAGTCACCCAGAACCAAATGTCAGTCACAGCCAGGCAGGAGCCCTGATGTCAGGGAGCTCCCGGCATCCCAAGGGGAGGACAGGCTTCGAGTCACCAGCCCCAGGAGCCCTGCCCTGCACCTGCCGGGGCTCACCCCAGCTGGTCACCCATCGAAGGTAGCCCCTCCCTCCCAACCAGCCTGCTCCAGGGCTAAGCACCCTTCTCACGGTTTGTCCCCTCTGCCGGAGCATCTGGAAGGGGTTCTTGCCTTTGCGGGATGGGGAATTAGCCTTGGGAGAGCCTCACCATCACAGTGGCCAGGGACCTTCCCCAATCCCTGATGTTCTTTTTCTTTTTTTGAGACTGAGTTTCACTTTTGTTGCCCAGGCTGGAGTGCAATGGCGCCATCTCGGCTCACTGCAACCTCTGCCTCCCAGGTTCAAGTGATTCTCCTGCCTCAGCCTCCCTAGTAGCTGGGATTACAGGCATGCGCCACCATGCCTGGCTAATTTTGTATTTTTAGTAGAGATGGGGTTTCGCCATGTTGTTCAGGCCGGTCTCGAACTCCTGGCCTCAGGTGATCCACCTGCCTCAGCCTCCCAAAGTGCTGGGACTATAGGCGTGAGCCACCGCGCCAGCCCTGATGTTCTTTTTCTGCAGAAAAGACCACCACCTTCTGACCCCAGGCAGCCTACCTCTCCGCCTGGTCCTGGCGCTAGTGTGTCTCATGAGCCAGTGAAGTGGGAGACGTCCTGAGCCCGGAGTCTGAGGCCTGGGTTGGAACCCCGGCTTTCCCCAAACCCAGCAACCACAAGCACGTCACTGGGCTCCATTTTACAGCTTAGGAAATAGGATTTGGAGACGAATAACTCCTTCCCTGCTACACTGGTGATGCACAAATGAGAACTTCTACAAAGGGGTTCAGACGGTGTTTAAAGGCCACACCACGTCTGAGAGTATTAGTACTCACGAGGGAAATGACGTCATTCCTGGGGATTACCTGTCCGTTAATTTGCCAATGAGATTTTCAAGGTCAATTTTACCTGTGTGCAGATGCTACACAGAACAGACTGAGCCAGGTGAGGCCCCAGCTACTAGAGAGGCTGAGGCAGGAGGATTGTTTAAGCCCAGGAGTCCAACCTAGACCCCCTCTCTAACAAGAAGAAGAAAATAAAGAATAGAGTGACTTTCTCAAAGCCAGAGTTTGCAGAGGCTTGTTTTACAACTTAAAAAAAGAGCATCAGTGCAGTGGCTCCGGCTGTCTGAACATCGAACCCACCTGACGGCTTTCAAAACCTCCAGCACCCCACAGCACCCCGGGCAGATCAGGATCTCTGAAGAGGGGCCCTGGAGCCAGTATTGGTGAAGCTCCCAGAGAATCCCAGTGTGCAGTGAGGGCTGAGAAACCCCTGCATTGGAGGCCCCTGGCGGGATGATTTTCAATTCTGGCTGGTACTCACATTCTCCTATTACAAAACACTGTTGTTAGAAACTCACCCCAGAGGTCAGGCGCGGTGGCTCACACCTATAATCCCAGCACTTTGGGAGGCTGAGGCAGGCAGATCACAAGGCCAGGAGATCGAGACCATCCTGGCCAACTTGGTGAAACCCTGCCTCTACTAAAACACAAGATATTAGCCGAGCGTGGTGCCTGTCGTCCCAGCCTGGCAACAGAACAAGACTCCGTCACAAAAAAAAAAACAAAAAACACACAACTCACCCCAGAGAGCTGGATTTACTTGTTTTGGAACAGAAACAAGCAGGCGCTTCACGTGCAGGTAGGCAGAGGACTTTCCTCTGCAGCATGCAGCCACTTTCCCCATGGCCCCAGGCGAGAGTGGGCGCCTTGTGAGCCTCGGAGCTTTTGGATGTAAAACTTGCTTCACCTGGAGGAGCCGAGGGACGCTCATGTGGCCTCTCAGCCAATCGGCTACTGGCTCTGCCTCCACAGCTGCTGCTGGGTTTCTTTCCAAACCATTTCCTGGATATCCTCCCTGCCAACGCACGGGACCTCGCACACCTGGTGCGTGACGGGGCGCAGCCTTCCAGCTCAGCAGAAAACTCTCCATTGGCAAAGCCCGAGGGCCGGGGCTGGAGGGTGCGTTTCCTGAATGTGTTTCTGAAAAAAAAAAAAACAAAAAACCTAGAGTGGTTCCTTGTCTACCACAGTCAAGGGGTCAGCCTGGAATGTGGGTACACACAAAGATCGAGCCCAGAATCTCTCACCTCCCATGCGTATGCCATGACGGGCGGTGGTTGTTCAGGGTGGCAACAACTTCTCCCCAAGAGAGAGTGAGGAATGCGGGTTTGTCCTCCTGGAGAGGGCCTGCAGGTGGCCGGGCCTAGCTTGGTTGCTAACTCCAGGTGGACGGAGCTCTCCCGCAAAGCGGACGCCTGTAATCCCAGCACTTTGGGAGGCTGAGGCGGTGGATCACAAGGTCAGGAGATCAAGACCATCTCGGCTAACACGGTGAAACCCCGTCTCTACTAAAAATACAAAAAATTAGTCAGGCATGGAGGCGCACGCCTATCATCCCAGCTACTCGGGAGGCTGAGGCAGGAGAATGGCTGGAACCCGGGAGGTGGAGGTTGCACACCAGTCGTCTCCAGGTCCACGAAGGACCCAGGCCTGCAGCAAAGCCACAGAGGCTGTATTTCACCTCCTGACCATCCAGAAATAACACCTCAGGATGGGCCTCCTCGTGAACTGTTGGAGTTGCTCTGCCTGAGTGAATGGTTAAGTGCTCGGCACTGTGAAGCCGCCACAATTCCTGGATGAAGGCTCCAGACCTGCCTTTGAGATCTCCCGCTGGGGCCATGCTGGCCGGATCCCGCACCAGAGGCTCAGAATGGAGGCAGACGGGTTCTGAAGGGACTTCAGTCTCTCCCTGTTGACTTCAGACTTTGGACAGGGTTTTTTTAACCCGTCAAATGGGATAATAACTGTTCTTAACAGGATTTTGTGAGGCCCCAACATGATAATGTGAGCGAATTGGCTTTGAAAAGCATCTCCAAGGCGTATAAGCACGAGGGTTTATATATAGGGCAAGGTCCCCCTGGCTCAGCGGTGCTATGAAGCCGTGTGCATAGCCCACGATCCCCTGTGGAATTGAGGATTGTGAAATTAATTGCCTTTGGAAGCTCAATTTGCTGTGTGAGCACACAGTCAAGAGGAATGGGGGAGCCTGGCCTTTGCCTTTTATGGCAGTCTGGGAACTTGAAACACTCAAACCCATCATTCTCAAAAAGCTTTTTACAACCCTTCAGAAGCTGATGCCTCTGCAGCTCCACATTATCACAGGTACGTCGCTAGACGGGGCTTGTTAAATCATGAGCAAATGCAGGGCTAATTAAATGCTTCTGACACTTGTTACCATCTGCCAAGGCTGGAGTGAAGTCGGCAAGTTCTGTGTGTTTTATGAAAGCCTTTCAGTCACCGCCAACCCCGGGGGGTTGAGCACTCATGGTCTGAGCCCCAGAACTAGAGGAACACCGTGGGAGGATGGATTCAATCCTTAACTGACTTCCATTTTAAGACACAAGCCGTGGGGATTATTACAAAATTACTCCAGTTAATTAAAAAAGAGAAAAGCTTTGAAGTAATTTACTAGTGTTTATGCATTTTGTCCCAGAGTGCTCTCTGTGGATCTGCTAGACTTGGGTGCCGTGCAGCTTTCTCTTATCACTGATGGCAACAAGAAGACTTCGAGATTAATTATTGACATTTTTTTTTTCCGTCATCACATAAATCCCTCAGCACCTCTGAAGAATCTTGGTGAGTCAGGCTTGGGAAATTGATCTACGGGTTTCTCCAGAGGAGCCTTTCTTCTCCTCCTTCAATAAACATGTGAGGCCAGGTATGGTGGCTCACGCCTGTAATCCCAGCACTTTGGGAGGCTGAGGCAGGTGAATAACCTGAGGTCAGGAGTTCGAGACCAGCCTGGCCAACATGGTAAAAGCCCAACTCTACTGAAAATACAAAAATCAGCCAGGTGTGGTGGCGTGTGCCAGCTACTCGGGAGGCTGAGGCAGGAGAATCGCTTGAACCCATGTTAGAAACAGATGCTCAATGCGCAAAGAAAAATCAGCACTGAGACAATGGATCTCTCAGCAAAGCAATTTTTACTTTTTTACTTCCTGCATTGCAGGAAGGGTACCCTTGCTAACCATCTTGCCAGGAGTGTACAATGAACAAAGGAAAAACAGCCATATTTATCCCTTATGCATTTGGGGTTGTCCTTACTGCTGTGTCTGATCTCCATTGGCTGGAGCCAGATCTCACAATTTAAATTTAAACATTTAAACCTGATTGGCTAACAACTGAAAACTTTTCTAAATGGTCAAGGGGCATAGGCTGTGAGCTGGGACATGCCTGTGAGCACGTCCAGCACAGATATCTTAAAGTACAAGGATATGGAATGTACTATGTGTCTGTAAGCATGTCTAACAGCTACATAGGATAGCGCTTAACAAAGAGGTACTGGCACACTTATGATTTATTATTTAACAAGAAAGGAAACTTTGAAGAGGAAATTTTACTTCTTACAACCCAGGAGGTGGAGGTTGCAGTGAGCCAAGATCATGCCACTGCACTCCAGGCTGGGCGACAGAGTGAGACCCTGTCTCAGAAAAATAAAAATGAAAAACACAGCTAAAATTTTTATATCAAACCAGATACTGAATGACATCATAGGTTTACAAATAAATGCTGAAATATTTATAAATAAAAAAGAGATTTCTTCTCTTTCAGACATACATACTGTAATATCTATGAATGACGTTGAAGATTTGCTTAACTATAATCTGATGGCAGAGGGGGACTTGTAGAATAAAACCAAATTCACCCACGGTTTATAATTGTTAAAGCCACGTAATGAGTACATGGATCTTTATTATAGTAGCTCTCTGAGCAAATATTTGAAATTTTCTACAGTAAAAAGGATTTTTAAGCAAGTGGTTTTATTCGAGCCAGAATGTTGAATGAAACATCACTAAAGCCTTGAAAGCTGCAGGAAGGCCAGGTGCGGTGGCTCACACCTATAATCCCTGCCCTTTGAGAAGCCAAGGTGGGTAGATCATTTGAGCTCAGGAGTTCAAGACCAGCCTGGGCAACATAGTGAGACTCAGTCTCTCCAAAAAAATTAGCCAGTCACAGTGGCACATGCCTGTCAAGTCCCAGCTACTTGGGAGGCTAAGGTGGGAGAATCACTTGAGCACAGGAAATTGAGGCTGCAGAGAGCTATGATCATGCCATTGCACTCTAGCCTGGGCAACAGAGTGAGATCCTGTATTTTGTTTTTGTTTTTGTTTTGAGACAGAGTTTTGCTCTTGTTGCCCAGGCTGGAGTGCAATGACATGATCTCAGCTCACTGCAACTTCTGCCACCCAGGTTCAGGAGATTCTCCTGCCTCAGCCTCCTGAGTAGCTGGGATCACAGGCATGCACCGCCATACCCAGCTAATTTTGTATTTTCAGTAGGGATGGGGTTTCTCCATGTTGGTCAGGCTGGTCTCGAACTCCCAGCCTCAGGTGATCCACCCACCTTGGCCTCCCAAAATACTGGAATTACAGGCATGAACCACTTCTCCCAGCCGAGATCCTGTATTTTTTTTTGTTTGTTTGTTTTAAGAAAGCATACAGACCCTCTCTTCACCCTATGGTTCCCTACTTTCACACACCACCGATCCTTAAAACCCAGCCCCACAGTGCTGCCCCACTATTCATGGTGCCTTCATGGAGGAGGATGGCATGAAAATTTCCGGTTACCTGGCAATGGCTGGCAGCAAATCGATCTGCTGTGTAGCACAGTAGTCGAATATTGACTATCTGGATGATTTGAGGATTCAATTCTCTGAACGAACACATTTTTTTGCTGGATAATTGATTAGGACCATGGCAGGGGGTAAGCTGACGGAAGAGGTATTGCAGAGAAGGGCTGGGATGGAACGAGGAGACAGGTGAGGAAGGATAGTGGCCAGGGAGGGGGTGAGGAGCAGCTCCCTGATGTCAGACAAGACAGGGACATTTCTGAGAACTCAGCCCTCACCCTCTGCAATCTGAGACCTTTTAGAAGCACCTGCTCTTGATTCAGCACCTCTGCAGCTGGACAGCGCCTTGGGATGGCAGGGTTCCTGACAGCGGGTGACTGCACAGCACTCTGAGTGTGCCAGGATGATCTCATTTACTAACTAGTTCGAACTTTTTTTTTTTTTTTTTAAATAAGACCTTGCTCTGTCATCCAGGCTGAAGTGCAGTGGTACTATCACAGCTCACTGCAGCCTTGACCTCTTGGACTCAAGCAAGCCTCCCATCCTAGCCTCTCAAGTAGCTGGGAGCACACCTGCGCACCACCACACCACGCTAATTTTTTTCTTTTTTTGAGATGGAGTTTCACTCTTGTTGCCCATGCTGGAGTGCAATGGCATGGTCTCAGCTCACTGCAACCTCCACCTCCCGGGTTCAAGCAATTCTCCTGCCTAGCCTCCGGAATAGCTGGGATTACAGGCATGTGCCGCCATACCCAGCTAATTTTGTAGTTTTAGTAGAGACAGGGTTTCTCCATGTTGGTCAGGCTGGTCTCAAACTCTTGACCTCAGATGATCTGCCCACCTTGGCCTCCCAAAGTGCTGGAATTAAAGGCATGAGCCACCGCGCCCGGCCATTTCGCCCGGCCATTTTTTTTTTTTTGTAGAGACAGAGTCTCGCCGTGTTGTCCAGGCTGATCTCAAACTCCAGGGCTCAAGCAATCTTCCAACCTCAGCCTCCTGAGTAGCTGGGGCCATGCAGGAGCCACCACTCCCAGTTATTTTTTAAAAATCTGTTTTAAAGAAATGGAGCCTAAACATGTTTGTCCAGGCTGGTCTCAAACTCTTGATGAGCTCAAGTGATCCTCTGCCTTTGCCTCCCAAAGTGCTGGGATTACAGGTGTGAACCACCATGCCTAGCCTGGTTACATGTGTTAAGGAGGCCAAGGCTCCAACATTGGGCCTGGATTTGGCCAATTGGCTTGAGCAGCTGAGCTAGCTTTGCTCTACATATAACTGCATTGATATTTAATAAGATAAGGCTGTTTGCTGGGGAGCCTGGGCAAGATAATGAGTATGGCTCCATGTAAGGACCCCCATTCCTGGCAAATCTACTCCAAGTTCACTTTCTTCTTGCAGGAGGATCAGCTCCCAATTTAATATTCAAAAGGACAGCTAGGGAGAATGTAGAAAGAAAAGGAAGTCTGCTGCCTTGAATTAGTCAACCATTATTGTGTAACAAATAATTCCAAAACTCAATGGCATGCAAAAAGTGAACAATTTATTTCTCACTTATTTGCCTGTGGGTCAATGAGGGTTTGGCTGATCTTTTCTGGGCCCAGCTGGAGAAGGCTCTGTGCTGCAAGTGGGTCCAGGCCTGCTCTGTGGGATTCTGTCCTCATTGTGATGCAGGAAAGGCGAACCCCAACATTGAAGCTTAGCCCAGGAGAATTCTTGGCTTTGCCGAGGAAATAATTCAAGGGCAAGCCGGTGGTGCCGGGCAGCAATCTTTTCTGGAATGGTACTGCTCTTTGCAGAGCAGGGCTGACTCATAGCCCGTGTGCCCAGAGGCAGCAACATATGAGTTCTTGGCAACTATTTATACTCACTTATACCCACTTTCAATCACATGTCAATTAAGGGGTTGGTTAATGCAAATTGAGGGGCAGGTTATTTAGAACTTTCCAGGAAAGGGGCAGTTCCTTCCAGGTCATTGCCGTGGAAAAGTGATAACTTCCAGGTCGTTGCCATGGCATTTGTACACTGATGGAGCTGGTGGGAGTGCCTTATGCTACTGAGCAGTGAGGGCAGCCAGGAATCAGCCTGGTCATTGTCTGCTGGTTTTCACTGGCTTCTGTACTTTATCCTGTCTGGACCAGATCCCGTTTTGATCAGCAGAGTTATGACCAGAAAACAAATCCTGCCAATCTCCTACCTCAGTTGGACCTGGGGTTAGTCAAGGTGCATCCTACTCATAGCAGAATGGAGTTGGGCCAGAGGGCAAGCTGTCCGCATCAGCACTTCAACCGACTGCACAGATCACATCCACCAACAGTTCATTGAACAAAGCAAGCCTCAAGCTCAAACCCAATAGTGGTGGAACAGGCCAGGCACGGTGGCTCACACCTGTAATCCCAGCACTTTGGGAGGCCAAGGTGGGTAAATCACTTGAGGTCAGGCGTTCCAGACCACCCTGGCCAACATGGTGAAATCCCATCTCTACAAAAATACAAAAATTAGCTGGGCACGGTGGTGGGCATTTGTAATCTCAGCTACTCAGGAGGCTGAGGCAGGAGAATCACTTGAACCCAGGAGACGGAGGTTGCAGTGAGCTGAGATAGAACCATTTGACTCCAGCCTGGGCAAGAAGAGGGAAACTCTATCTCAATAAATAAATAAATAAATAAATAAACGGAGGCTCAGGTGTTTCTTCATAGCATTGCAAGAACAGACTAATACACAACTCCACATCTGAAAGGCAGTCTGTATTCTAGCTTGAATCACCCGAAGAGAAGTCTCAATGGGAGCAGAATAAACGACAGTGTACACATCTCAGGTAGCAGTTGTATAGGCAGGCTCTCCTGCCCTCGATGGGTCCCAGAAGGTGGCACAAAGTAGGGAACTGATGTCGGAACCTGTGGCTGCTGGCTGCCATCACAGGGACCAAGGGAATCCCTGGAGGCTGGAAAGATGTGCCTGCAGCTCTATTAAGCTGAGCAGTTTTGCAGCTTTGAAAGTTTTTTCCATGTGTGTGTATCTGTGTGCACGCCCCACCCCGCCACACACCATTAATAGACTCCTGAGGGAGGGAGGCATAAGTCAGGCCTCTATCGCTACCAGGTATAGGAGGGCAAAGGGTTGTCGATCTGTCAAAGAGGCATTGAAGATGCAGTTGTTTGCACAGAAACCTCTGGCGCATAATAAAGGCTGGTAAGAGAAAGAGACTGGAATTAAAGCGCAGGCTGGCTGGTTACTTAACACGATGTGATCTGGGAGGTGTTAGCAGCTGTTTAAATTAGAGAGCGTAGAATTGCGTGTAATTCTGTCTTACTTGCGTAGCAACTACACGGGGCTTTTGCCGGGAACTGACACACGGTAACTGGGAATGCAAGCGCGTCCCACAGATTCCTAGGTTGGTGCAAATAGCAGGTGGGCCCAGAGAGCATCTGGCTGGTTCCCATGGCTGAACATGAAGGAATGGGAGATGCTGTCCCCCCACCTTCCTGGAAGAAAGTGAGGACACATGGCCTCAGGCTGGTGCACAGAGGAGCCATGAGCCCCTCTCTGCCTCCCACCTGCCCTGACGCTTTTTCTCCAAATGCGGGGTCAGAGACGACATGGCAGCATTTCTAGAAACGGTGGAGGAGGTCCCCTGCAGAATAGAACAATGAACTAGTCTAGAAATATATTTAGGCCAAGAGAAGTATATAAGAGCCTTCTAGGCTGAAGGGAGCGCAAAATGACACAATAAATGTAAAATCCGAAAACAGCAAGATGATGTTTATATCCATCAAATATTGCCAGAACAATGCTGTGCACCAAACATCCTAATTTAGCGGCTTAACACCACAATCATTTACTCATGCTCAGGTCTGTGGGTGGGCTGTGCTCCTTGTGGATCTTTTTTTTTTTTTTTTGAGATGAAGTCTTGCTCTGCTGTCAGGCTGGAGTGCAGTGTTGTGATCTCAGCTCACTGCAACTCTGTTTCCTGGGTTCAAGCGATTCTCCTGCCTTAGCCTCCCGAGTAGCCGGGACTACATGTGTGCACTGCCACGTCCAGCTAATTTTTGTATTTTTAGTAGAGACAAGGTTTCACTACGTTAGTCAGGATGATCTCGATCTCCTGTCCTTGCAATCCGCCTGCCTCAGCCTTCCAAACTGCTGGGATTACAGGCATGAGCCACAGTGCCTGGCCTCATTAATATTATTATTTTTTTGAGACAGAGTCTTACTCTGTTGCCTAGCCTGGAGTGCAGTGGTGCAATCTTGGCTCACTGCAACCTCTACCTATGGGCTCAAGCGATTCTCCCACCTCAGACTCCTGAGTAACTGGGATTACAGGAGTGCACCACCACGCCCCACTGATTTTTGTATTTTTAGTAGAAACAGGGTTTTACCACGTTGGCCAGGCTGGCCCTGAACTCCTGACCTCAAATGATCCTCCTGCCTCAGCCTCGAAAAGTGCTAGGACTACAGGCATGAGCCACCATGCTCGGCCTTCCTTGTGTATCATTTGGGGACCCAGGCACAGCCGCGACTCCCAGGAAGCCCTCCTCCTGGTGACAGAAGAGGTACTAGAGACAAGCTCAAATGCATGGTGCACCTCAGGCCGGTGCTGTGTCAGGCCTGCTCCCATCCCATTGTCCAAAGCAAGTCCCGTGACCAAGCCTGAAGTCAAGGGAGGTACATCTTGCTGCCAATTGGAAGAACTGCAAATTCACATCATAAAAGGTGCAAATGCAGGGAGGTGATGAGTTAGGGCCAGTAATCTCATCTACCGCAGTATCCAGGGGACATCTGCAAGCAGTTAAGCCATTTCCTGGAGTATCGCATGCAAGACACAGGTGAGGAGAAGGCATTGATGAGACAAAGCGCCACAACTGAAGGCTGTGGGTGCTGCGCCGAGCATGTGCCAACCAGCTTGGGCTTTCCTTATGGGTGACAGGGAGGCTGGAGGGCTTTTGAGCTGCAGTGCGGCATGAACAGGTTTGTGTTTTGAAAAGTTACCCTAGGCTGGACGTGGTGGCTCAGGCCTATAATCCCAGCACTTTGGGAGCCTGAGGCGGGTAGATCATGAGGTCAAGAAATTGAGACTATCCTGGCCAACATGGTGAAACCCCGTCTGTACTAAAAATACAAAAATTCGCTGGGTGTGGTGTCGGGTGCCTGTAATCCCAGCTACTCGGGAGGCTGAGGTAGGAGAATCGCTTGAAAGCAGGAGGTGGGGGTTGCAGTGAGCTGAGATCGCACCACTGCACTCCAGCCTGGTGACAGAGTGAGTGAGACTCCATCTTAAAAACAAAGAAGGAAGGAAGGAAGGAGGAAGGGAGGGAGGGAGGGAGGGAGGGAGGGAGGGAGGAAGTTACCCTAATGACTGTGCAGGAGGGATTGAAGGTAACAAGACGAGTTGTGATGCAGGGGAGAGACACAAAAGTTCTCGTGTGTATGTGTGTAGGTGTGTGTGTGTGGGTGTGTGCGAGCCTCTTCTATTTGAACAGGTTTGAACCAGCCTGTGATCACAAGAAGGCAGAAGGCAGAGGCACAGATTTGAGAAACGTTTTGGTGGTAATGGCAGGACATGGCCACTGTCGGATTTGGCACATCAGGCCACACCAGCAGCCAGGCAGGACGCGCCGGGGTTTCCAGCTTTGCCGGCTCCAAACCCCTCTGGAGACTTCGGGAGGAGATGCCGGTCTGCAGGGGAAGAGCAGGAATGTGCATTTCAGGGTGGACTTGCCCCGGCGTCGCCGACAAAGCAAAGGTTGGGAGAGGAGCACCTCCCGTAGGAACGTCTTCCGTTAATCCCTTGCTGGACCCACAAGGCCTCAACCTCTGCCTGGTGCTCCTCAGGCACTCATGAATCGAGGGGTAGATGGAGATCTCTCTGCGCATCTGAGTCTGAAATTCAGGGAGAGCCCCAGCCTGGAGTCATGATGTGGGGAGTGTTCAGATCCACGTGGTCCCTGGAGCATGTGGGGACCGACTTCTCCGTAAGAGCTCTTTACGGACGGATGATCATTACGGCCACCAGGGATAAGGGCTGTTTCTCTGTCTAAATCTTTTCTTCTCCGCATTAAAGAATTCCTGTCTCCAGCAAAGCATCCCGACCCTCGGCAATCTGTTCCCTCCCACCTCCCCGTACCTTATGTTCTTCCTCACTGCGGACTCTCCACCCGCCTGTCTCTCACACCCTGCACTGTCTCCTGCCCCTGTGCCTTTGCCTATGAGCTTTCCTCAGCTCTGAAGCCCTTGCTCTCATTTTTGTCCTGATACACTACTTGCCCTTTGAGGTCAGCCTCCAGTGCCGCCTGCTCTGTGATGCCGTCGGCACCTCCACCCATCCTTGCAGCAGGGAGGGCACCCTTCTCATCATTCTTACCTCACCTGCACCTCCCGCCCTGCCAGCCTCCAAATCAAGATGCGATAGTAAGGCCAGGTGCAGTGGCTCACGCCTGTGATCCCAGCACTTTGGGAGGCCGAGGCAGGCGGATCACTTGAGGTCAGGAGTTCGAAACCAGCCTGGTCAACATGGTGAAACCCTGTCTCTACTAAAAATACAAAAAATTAGCTGGGCGTGGTGATGGGCACCTGTAATCTCAGCTACTCAGTAAGCTGAAGCAGGAGAATCGCTTGATCTTGGGAGTCAGAGGCTGCAGTGAGCTGAGATTGCACCACTGCATTCAAGCCCAGGCAGCAGAGACAGAATCTGTCTCAAAAAAAAAAAAAAGAAAAGATGCTATATTAAGTGTTGCTTTGGCCAGGCACGATGGTTTGTGGTTGTAATCCTGACACTTTGGGAGGCCAAGGCAGGAAGATGGCTTGAACCCAGGAGTTTGAGACCAGCCTGGGCAAGATGGGTAAACCCTGTCGCCACAGAAAATTTTAAAATTGTCTGAGCATGGTGGCACATGACTGTAGTCCCAGCTGCTCAGGAGGCTGAGGCAAGAGGGTCCGTTGAGGGCAGGAATTCCAGGCAGCAGTGAGCTATGACTGTACCTCTGCACTCCAGCCTGGGCTACAAGGTGAGCTCTATCTCAAAATAGAATAAAATAAAATAAAATAAGTGCTGCTTTGCTATCTTTGAGCCTCATAAAGCCCCAAAGGCCTAGGAGCGACGAGGCCCCCTGTTCTCACCAGGCATGGCCCCCACCCAGCAGGAAAGGCCCTATTTGGTCCCTGCATCAGCTAGATTGGCTACACCCCACGTCTTCAACCTAACGGTCCCACCTCCCTGTCAGGAGGTAGCATTATTCAAACAAGCCAATCAGGGGGCACCTCACCTCTTGTTACTACAAGGCTGCCCCCATAGCCCCCATGGTTCGCTCTGCTCCGGGGTGTCCCCTCATGTGGTCCTGCATGGCCTGCTGTATTCTGCTTTCTAAGTCTTCTTTGTCCACATCTAGGCTGAGTTGGGGGATTTTGGACAAACGTTTATAAACCACCATGAGTCCTCGCAAAGATTTCCTCCAGAATCAATACCCCAAGGCCATTTAAATGTTGTCTGAAACCAAGCCAGTCCCCCACTCTTCTCCCTTGCTCGGCTCCAAATGATGTTTAATTTTTCTGTGAATTAACTTGCACAATGTCACACCACATTACTGCACCTTGGAACGTTCCTACTCCGATCTGCGAGTAGTTGACACTGCGGGTGATGGCACGGTTTCCTCCGGGAATGTTTCCCTAGAATGTGACTGACGACAATACAGCGGGCCGCAGGAGAAGCCACGGTGCTCCCGCCGGCCGCGGGTGAGCCAGCACAACCCAGAGATAATGAATCATGGTTTGTGGCAAAACTGATAATGCGCCCGCTATTATATTGACCGGGGTTGCGGCTTCAGTTAATCGTGCTAAATTGCTAGGCTGGAGCTGTGTTCCGCCGGGCTTGGCCACTGCCTTCCTCTTTTGAAAATTTCCATTTGTCTGAAGTTGGGTTCTTGTCTCTTCCTCCTGCCCCTCCGTTCAAATGAGCTGGCTATTTCTGCCGGCGGCTGCCCGTGGGAGTGCGAGTTTGAAAGGCATGAGCGCTTGGACTCCATCTGTCGGCCTGTGTGCACACCTTCCCATGGAGTGCACGCCATGTGCCCGCACTGCACTGGGTGCTAGGGATGCAGACAGGCAGCTGCTGGGCACTCCCCACCTGCCCCAGAGGCTCGTCGTCCAGGGGAGAGACAGACACCGCACCCCCGATTCCAGTGCTGCCAGTTAAGGCCTGTATGTCAGCTGAGGTCAGACCCGGCGTCAGGTTAAATCTTGTCTCCTGCTTTCCAGCCACGTGACCTTCAGCATCTCTCCTTGTCTGTAAAGAGACGATGCTCATGAGCCCATTGCAGAGTGCTGTGGTGTTAGATGGATCCCGTCATGACTGCTGAGCTGTGCTTGGCACACAGTGAGCGTCCCCCAATGGTGCTTATCCTGGTGACAGAGGCCTGTGCAGATGGCCACAGGTTGCAGAGGACAGAGCGACTGGCTCCCCAGAAGGTGAGGTGATGCAGGAGTGGAGCGTTGTAGTGGGGAGAGGAGCAGCAGGGCGAGCCTGGGGGACGGCGCAGAGGCCTGGCGCATCCAGAGAGGGTGGGGGAGGCTGGGCCAGAGGGGTGGACGGTGCATCTTGAGGAGAGGCGGCTGGTGCTTGCTGGCCTCTGATTTCAGCCAAGGTGATGGGGACCCCAGGGACAGTCCTTGTTTACCTCCAGGTGCTGCCCTGAGCCGTCTCCATCAGCCCATAGTCAGGGCAGTCCCCAAATGCAGAGGGGGCCAAGGTCCCCTGGGATGACCCTGGAACACGGAGGCCTAGGGTCGCAGCCTCCAGGCCTGTGAGGGCTGATGCTGAGGTACATTCCAGGCAGCTGCTAGGGGGTCCCCAGCAGTTTGAGCCTCAGGCTCCTAACACAGGCGAATGACCCCCGTCCATGCCCTTGCTTCCAGCTAAGGGAGAAAGACACACACTGGGAGAGCCCACTCCCACCGAGTCTGCCCTCCCCCAGCCAGACCCTGAGAAGAGGAAATTCGGGACCCAAGCCCTTCTCTGTGGCACCTACAATGGCTGGCATGGGGCGTGAGAAGCCCTGTCTAAGAGGGCCACCGGGGATAAGAGTGAAGCCATTCCTGCCTACCCTTCCACTCCCATCCCCAAAGCAAAGCCTGGCTGGGGGCTCCAAGCTGCCCAGCAAAATAGCGGGTCTCTACCTCTATCTCACCACAGAACTCAATGCCGGGGGAGGAGAAGCCTGCCACTGGCCTTGGTGCCCAGGGTCCTTCCCGAACTCCACACCCATCGGAAAGATGGGCGCAAGAGCCACCCTGCTGAGGTTAGACCTGCCGACTTCCCCAGGGCCCCTCCAGCTGGAATCCAAGCATCTCCGTGATTGCCACGGTCACGCTTCATAACAACCCAGCCCCCAGCAGCATTCTACTGCTCCTGGGGAGGCCGCAGGTGGCAGGATGGTGCTGGGACCTGGGCTGGGCTTGGTAAACCCAGCTGGGCTCGTGCATGCCTCTGGGGCAGTTGGCGAGCTGGCTGGGGCTGGCTGGTTTAGGACAGGCACAGCTGGGTGCCACTTTGCTGCCATCCTCCTGCAGGCCACCTGGGCTTCTCACAGTGCGGCAGGGTCCAAGGAGGAAGGGGACCCTGCCATCACTTTTGCTACATTGTCTTGGCCAAATCAAGTCCAGGGCCAGCCAAGATTCAGGAGGGGGGAAGAGAAGCCACATGGGAGCCACTGCACTGCCACATGGCCAGGGGAGTGGGGAAAGGGAAGGGCGGAGGAGTGCGGGCATTTTTGCAGCCAATCTACCCCACCAAAGTGTGGAGCAGCTCTTGCTGGGGGAAAGAACCTGGTCCAGTTCTGCTCCGTCCTCCTTGCTGTGTGGTCTTGGGCTGGATGCTGAACTCCTCTGGGTCTCAGTTTAATCATCTCTAAGAGGAGATTGGACCTACCACGAGGGTTCTTATGTGTGTTAGAGGCAACTCGTTCATTGAAACAGTATTTACGGAGTGCATTCTGAGTGCATTCCCTAGGCACTAGGAGGCATCCGACCAGGAAATGACAAAGATCCCTGTCCTCACGCACCATGCACTGCCACAGCAGCAGACATCGAACCAGAAGTGTGATAAGGTTGTGGGACGGGACGTTAGAAGGTGGCAAAGTAAGGCGGAGAGGAGCATGGGAGGCAGGGGGTGTCTGGGGAAGGACATGATCTGAAGTAGGGTGTCAGAGTAGGTTCAGAAGGTGACGTTGATCCCACTCATAAAGCTGAGGATGAAGTTAGCCATGTGGATAACTGGGGAAACAGCATTCCAGGCCAAGAAAATGCGAGTGCAAAGGCCCTGAAGCACAGAGGTGGCTGGAGCACAGGGCGTGGGGCTGACAGGTCAGATGGTGCCGAGCCTGGAGGCTGCTGTCGGGAGCCCTTGGAGGCCCCTGAGCATGTGACCTTGTGTGTGAGGAGGCCCCTCTCACTTCCTGTGCAGGACACATTGGAATCTGGTGATGGTAAAAAAGGAAGAAAGGCCGGGCGCAGCTCACGCCTGTAATTCCAGCACTTTAGGAGGCCGAGGTGGGCGATTGTCTGAGCTCAGGAGTTCAAGACCAGCCTGGGCAACACGGTGAAACCCTGTCTCTACTAAAATACAAAAAATTAGCTGGGTGTGTAGTCCCAGCTACTCAGGAGGCTGAGGCAGGAGAATCACTTGAACCCAGGAGGCGGAGGTTGCAGTGAGCTGAGATTGCGCCGCTGCACTCTAGCCTGAGTGACAGAGTCAGACGCTGTCTCAAAAAAAAAAAGAAAGAAAGAAAGAGAGAGAGAGAGAGAGAAGGAAGGAAGGAGGGAAGGAAGGAAGGAAGGAAGGAAGGAAGGAAGGAGAGAGAAAGAAAGAAGGAAAGAAAGAAAGCAAGAGAAAAAGAAAGAAAAATAAAAAGAAAGAAAGAGAGAGAGAAAGAAAGAGAGAGAGAGAGAGAAAGAAAGGAGACCAGCTGAAGGTGACGAGGCAATCCCAGATGGCAGTGGCTGGGCGGGGGAGGCAGTGGGAGTGGGGAGAGTCAGGGAAGGGGTGGTCCCACTCTGGGAAAATTCACACAGAGAGGAAGTAGATATCTGCAGAAAGCCTTGGTATGGGACAGGGGGTGACTGCTCCCATAGGCACCCAGTCGCATGGACCTGAGTTCGAATCCCCCCTCCACTGCTTACAAGCTGTGGGGCCTTGGTCAAGTCACTGCCTTCTCTGCCTCTTTGTAAAATGAGAGGTTAATAATGGCATCCTTCTCACCTGGGTGCATGAGTTCAGAATGAGCTCCAGTCTGCAGTACTAAGATCAGGGCTGAGCACCAGGTAAATGTCGAAGACGCGTGAGTCGGTACTGCAGATAAATGATGCTGTGGCCGTGGCCTGAGGACCCCGGTGGGGTGGGGTGCTGGCTGACCCCCTCTCAGCCTCTGTTGCCTCATCTCCGCACAGCACAGGGGGCAGGAGGCCCTGAGCCAGGTCCCCACAGAGGGCCTCACCTGCAGGAGCCCCTTTGAGTTCAGCAGGGAGCGCAGGGTTCACCTCCAGTGTCCTCTGAGACCTGCCTACAGGGTAATGGCTCGGAGTGAAGAACCAGCTGGTGAGCTGCAGACATTTCCCTGAGTCTTCGGCGGCTGTTTATCACAGTCCAGAGCAAACCATTCTTTACAGCCAGCTCTGCGGGAGGGTTTGCAAAGGGGGACCAGGAGCGTCCTGGCCCCAGGGCTGGGCCCGCAGTGGGCTGGCTCCCCGGGGGGTTATACCTGCCCTGAAGATCTCTATACCCTGGGTTCCATTTGGGGGCCTCCTTACTCTCTTTCCTGCCCCCATCCAGGCCACGTGGTGCCCCCAGTGGTCAAGGCGTGATTCTGCTCCTCAGCCACGATTTATTAAATGGACAATCAAATGTGAATTGGTGTGTGCACTTTTTTGTAAGGCTTTTTATATAAGTAAATGGCTAAATCGGGAAAACATCTTTGGGCAGACCATCTGTCTCAGTTTGAGCTTTGAAAAATGTGGTCACCTCGCAACATTCCCATGTCAGACTCTAAAAACAAGAAACTGGGCAGGCAAGTGAACATCACTCACTTGCCTGGGCTCTGCTGTCTCCTCTGCTTGGAGAATCCCTGAAGCCTTCCTTCCGGCCACAGCTGCCGGGGCTGGGGCTGGGGCTGCCCAGAAGAGGGGCCGGCTGGGGGAGGCACCGGGGCCTTTGCAGGGGTTGGGGGCAGGTGAGAAGCAGCCCATCTGCCTCTGGGGCCTCAGTGGATCCACAGTGCGCACGCGGAGGTGCATTGATGTTCTGCCTTTTTATAATTTTTCACATCTCTCTGGCTCTCACGATGGCCAAACAGGGCTTCTCTAAGCAGCACGCCACCCCCCAGCCCACCCAGTCCTTAGGAGGCAGAAATCCAGGTCACAGCTGGGCAGGCTCCAGAGAGGAGTGAGGCCGCTTGGCACTAAAGAGAATGGAGTGTGGGGAAGGAGGCAGTGGGTGGCTGAGTGGAAGAGATGAGCCCAGGTGCACAGGTGCAACAGCGTAAAAAGACCCCTGGGCTGGGTGCGATGGTGCATCCCTCGGGAGGTTAAGGCGGGAGGTTCTTGAGCCCAGGAGGTCGAGGCTGCAGTCAGCCATGATTGCACCACTGCACTCCAGCCTGTGTGACAGATTGCAACCCCTATCTCTTAAAAAAAAAGCCAATTAAGACTAAAGACGACCCCGGGCTGAGAATGCTGTGGAGGCGATTCAAGGACAGAGCTTGTGCTGAACAAAACACGCCTTTAAATTCTTAACTCCTATGACCATTTCCTTTTGTTTATCATATTATTTGAGGCTCCCTGAAGGCCTAGGGAGGAGGATAGAAAGCACTTCAGGTGCCGAACCCAGAGAGAACTGGATGGAGAGAGTGCTGGGAAAGCCAGCCTTGGGCGTGCAGTCTCTTGACCCGAATAGTCACATGAAAATGGGCCTTGGGCCGGATCATTTCCTTACGAATAAAGAAAGAGCTCCCCCAGACTGCGCCCAGCATCTGTCTTGTTCGGGGATCCCTTTCCCTGTGCTCGACGTGGTGTGCCCTCTGCTTTGCCTAAGTGTGTGTCTCCTGTGGCACCCGCCACCCACTGCTCTATCTGTTCCTGGTGGGTGTTGGGTGAGAGGGTGCACGCAGACCCCCTCCCTGGAGGGCGAGGCCACGTGGGGCCAGGGGAGCTGCCACTCACTATTGCAGCTGACCATGCTCCATCTGTTGTCCAGGTGAGTATGGCATGGTGCCATCCCGTGCCTGTGTGAGTCGTGCCTTTCTTGGCGCCGCCCTCACCAGCAAGCCTCCACTGCTTGCAGTGTGGGGAGCTGGCATCCCAGGACTGCCGCTCCTGGTGGTGGGACCCTGAACTCAGCGGGACTCCTCCGCTGGAGGTCGTAACAGGTGCCACTTGCTGGATGCTTAATGAAGGCCTGGATGATAAGGGGCAGGGATAGGAAGCTGCTACCACCCCGAGGGCTGAAGGGACAAAGGGAAGATGTGGCGCTACCAGGACCACAGGACGGGGGTCACTTGTGGAGAGCTATGGGTGGGGTTATAGCCATGCAGAGGTGCAGCCCAAGACAGAGAGGAAGAGGATGAACTCCCCAGAACGCCCACCCTCCAGTGCCCCCGCCAGTGCCTCCCACGGACTGGAGCCAGTCTGGGCCTGGAAACAGCCTGCAGAGGTCAGCCGACCACTGCTGCAGCAGGTGAGGAGGGACCTGGGGCAAACAGGTCCATGACAGCCAGGGAGCGCACACACTGTGTCCTCAGAACAACACGCAAAGGGAGCCAAAATGACTTCTGATGGCTGCCGTCACTACTTACACAAACGCAGTAGCTTAAACAACGTTTATTCTCCTACAGTTCCAGAGATCAGAAATCCAAAATCACTTTCATGTCTAGGTGCAGTGGCTCATGCCTGTAATCCCAACACTTTAGGAGGCTGGGGTGGGTGGATTACTTGAGGCCAGGAGTTCAAGATCAGCCTGGGCAACATGGCAAAACCCCATCTCTACTTAAACAAAAAAATTAGCCGGGTGGCGTGGTGTGTACCTGCAGTCCCAGCTACTTGGGAGGCTGATATGGGATGGTCACTTGAGCCCAGGAATTTGAGATCGGCCTAGGCAATATAGCGAAACCCCATCTCTACAAAAAATACACACAAAAAGTTGGCTGGGTACGGTGGTGCACGCCTGTAGTCCCAGTTACTCAGGAGACTGCAGCAGGAAGATCGCTGGAGCCCAGGAGGTGAAGGCTGCAGTGAGCTGAGATCTCACCACTACACTCCAGCCTGGGAAACAGAGCAAGACCCTGTCTCAAAAAAAAAAAAAAAAAAGTCACTTTCACAGTGTGGACTCGCAGTGCTGGCAGGCGGCACTCCCTCTGGAGGTTCTAGGAAGACTCTGTTTCCTTGCTTTTCCAGCTTCCAGAGTGGCTACATTCCTTGCAGTCCTTGGCTAGTGGCCTCTTCCTTCATATTGAAAGCCAGCAGTGTAGCATCTTCAAATCTTCCTGTTGAAGTCCTCATATCACCGTTTTTTCCTTGTAGCCGAATCTCCCTCTGACTCCCTCTCCTAAGGATACTTGTGATTATATTTGGGGCCCATCCAGGAAAGCCAGAATCCTCTCTCCATCACAAGCCTTAATCACTTCTGCTCAGGCCCTCTTGCCATAGGAGGTTATGTTCACAGTTTCCAGGGATTAGGAGCTGGATATCTTTGGGGGCCATTATTCAGCCTTTCATGGGTAAAAAAGTGGACATTCTGTAATAGCTAGCTATTGCTGTGTAACAAATCACCCCAAACATGCAGCTGCTCAAAACAACAAACTTTTAAAATCTCATGCAGTTTCCATGGGTCAGTTGTTTCAGAGTAGCTTACCTGTGTGGTTGTGTCTCTAGGGGCTGCAATCAAGCTGTCAGCCAGGGCTGCCATCACCAGAAGGCTGGACTGGGCTGCAGAATCCACTCCAAGATGGTTCCTCACACAGCTGTTGGCAGGATGCCTCAGGTCTTCACCATGTGGGCTTCTCCATGAGGCCACTTGAGTGTCCTCACAACACAGTGCTGGCTGGTGTCCCCCAGACTGAGCATTCTGAGAGGGAAAGCTGGCAAGAGGCTGCAGTGCCCTTTATGACCTTGCCTGCATTCGTTCGTTAGGGATGACATGATAAAGCACCACAGGCTAGGTGGCTTACACAACAGAAATGTCTTTTTTCACAGTCCTGGAGGCTAGACATCAAGATCAAGCTGTTAGCGAGATTGGTTTCATCTGAGGCCTCTTTCAGAAGGCTGTCTTTCTTTCTTCTTTTCTTTTTTTTTTTGTTTTTGAGACAGAGTCTCACTCTGTCACCCAGGCTGGAGTGCAATGGTTCGGCCTTGGCTCACTGCAACCTCTGCTTCCAGGATTCAAGCGATTCTCCTGCCTCAGCCTCCTGAGAAGCTGGGACTACAGGTATGGGCCACCATGCCCAGCTAATTTTTGTAATTTTAGTAGAAACAGGGTTTCACCATGTTGGCCAGGCTGGTCTTGAACTCCTGACCTCAGGTGGTCCATCCGTCTTGGCCTCTCAAATTGCTGGGATTATAGGAGTGAGCCAGCGTGCCTGGCTTCAGAAGGCTTTCTGAGCCTTCCTTAGAGATGGAAGGCTGTCTTTTCCCTGTAACTTCACACTGTCTTCCCTCTGTCTATGCTTCTGTCCTAATTTCCTCTCCTTATGAGGACATCAATTAGATTGGATTAGGGCCCACCCATATATCATTATATTACCACAGTTGTAACTTTAAAGGTCCTGTCTCCAAATACGGTCACATTCTGAAGTACTGGGGGTTAGGACTTCTATATCTGAATCTGTCCGGGGACATTATTTAGCCTCAGAGGTGACATCCTTCTGCCATATTCTCTGGTCACAGAGACCAATCCTACCACAATAATGGCAGGACTACACCAGGATGTGGACGCCAGGAGGTGGGCTTAATGGGGTCTTCTTGGAGGCCTCTTCCTTCATGTCCAAGAGAAATTTTTTTTTTTTTTGAGATGGAGTCTCACTCTGTCGCCCAGGCTGGAGTGCAGTGGCACAATCTTGGCTCACTGCAACCTCCAGTTCCTGAATTCAAGTGATACTCAGGAATCCTCCGGAATAGCTGGGATTACAGGCATGCGTCATGACACCTGGCTAATGTTTGTGTTTTTAGTAGAGATGGGGTTTCGCCATGCTGGCCAGGCTGGTCTCGAACTCCTGACCTCAGGTGATCCGCCCGCCTTAGCCTCCCAAAGTGCTGGGATTACAGGCGTGAGCCACTGCACCCAAGAAGAGAAATTCTTACTAGTTCTTGAGTATATTTCTAGGGCTACTCTATGTATGCTCAGCCACATATGTGCAAAAAGTGCGCATGTGTACGAGGGAAGGACGTAAACACAGCACCCTGCGCCTTGTTTTCTTCACTTCGTAAACCCGTTAAGAGCGGCCTCCTTCCTTTTCGGTTCCACTGTATGAATTGCTGCCATTTATTTAACTGGTCCCCGGGATGTTTATGTTCTTCCGATATTTTGCCATTGCATATAATGATGCAACAAGTATGCATGAACTTGTATCATTCCTCATGTGTGCTGGTGTATTTGCAGGGTAAGTACCTGCTGTGAAATCGCTGGGTCAAAGGCTGTAAGTCTTTGATAGATGCTGTCTGATGGTGAGGCTGGTCTCTTGAAGGCTTTTCCAGTTCACACTCTTGTGAACATGGTGCAGACACCTGTCCCTGCAGCCTCACTTATGGTGCGGGGTCAATCCTTTCACTTTTGCTGATCTGCTGAATAAAAAGTGGTATCTTGGGCAGGGCATGATGGCCCATGCCTGTAATCCCACCACTTTGGGAGGCGGAGGTGGGAGGATCGCCTGGGCCCAGGAGTTTGAGACCAGCCTGGGCAACACAGTGAAACCCTGTCTCTATAAAAAATACAAAAATTAGCTGAGTGTAGTGGCATGAGCCTGTAGTCCCAGCTACTTGGGAGGCTGAGGTGGGAGGATCGCTTGAGCCCAGGAGTTTGAGACCAGCTTGGGCAACATAGGGAGACCTCGTCTCTATAAAACATGGAAAAAATTAGCCAGGCATAGTAGTGTGTACCTGTAGTCCTAGCTACTTGGAAGACTGAGGCAGGAGGATTGCTTGAGCGTGGGAAGGCGAGGCCTCAGTGAGCCATGATTTCACGACTGCACTCCAGTGTGGGTGACAGAGTGAGACCCTGCCTCAAAAACAAAAAAAAAAAAAACAAGGAAACAAAAGCCCACACCCATGAAGCATCATCCATTTCTCCCTCTCCCATCCCCTGGCAACCGCCAGTCTGCTTTCTGTCTTTATGGACTGGCCCATTCTGGACATTTCGTGGAAATCATGCAATATGGGGCCCTTTGTGAATGGCTTCCTTCACTGAGCACTGTGTTTCTGAGCTTCACCTGTTTGTGGCATGTGCTCCTTCCCTTTCATGGCTGAGTAATAGTCCACTGTATGACACAGCACATGGCGTTCGTCTGGTTATCTGCTGATAAACCTTAAGACTGTTTCCAGCCGGGCGCAGTGGCTCACACCTGTAATCCCAGCACTTTGGGAGGCTGAGGTGGGTGGATCGCAAGGTCAGGAGATCGAGACCATCCTGGCCAACATGCTAAAACCCCATCTCTACTAAAAAAACAAAAACAAAAACAAAATGGACATGGTGACATGCACTTGTAGTCCCAGCCCCTCGGAAGGCTGAGGCAGGAGAATCGCTTGAACCCAGGAGGCAGAAGTTGCAGTGGGCTGAGATCAAGCCACTGTACTCCAGCCTGGCAACAGATGGAGACTGTCTCAAAAAGAAAAAAAGACTGTTTCCATTTCAGTGTGGTTTCAATCTGCATTTCCCTGATTATGAGTGAGGCTGAATTTCTTTTCACGTGTTAGATGCTCTTTAGGGGCAGGACGAGCTGGAGACAGGATGAAGCTCAGGGACCAGCTGGAGCTGCACTGAGGTGCCTTTTCCCCATCCTCCGGGACCTAGCACCTCTGGGTGTCAGAGAGTGACCTCCCTCAGGAACAGCCGCACCTGAGCCTGGTGGGGGCAGGAGGGCCCTGTGAGTTTAATGCAGAGTCACCGTTCAGTGGGTATTTACTGTGCGCCTGGCATTCTTGTTGGCACTGCGTATATTATTATTACCTCCTTGAACCCTTGCAGCAACTCCAGGCTGATTTGTGACACCCTTTACAGTTGAGGAAACTGATAGCAGAGATGTTGTGTAATGTGCTTTTAAACGGGGGAGCACAGCAGGTACGGAAGTCGTCGGCAGGACTGTTGGATGTAGGCACCAAGGATGTGCCCAACACACCCTGCGAGGCCTCCCTCTCAAAGGGAGGTAACTCACCCTGCCCTCCTCTTCCTCAGCACCTTCCCCTCCGGCCGCCTAGAGAGGAGCAGGATTTCTCCTCTTCCTACTTCCCGTATTGGCAATCTATCACGGCTTAACAAAGTGCTTGAGGGCTTAGTAACTTACATCAACATTAGTCATCTCAGTTTCTGAAGGTCAGGAATGAGGCAGTGGCTCAGCGGGGGTAGGTTCCGGCCCAAGTTCCCTCTCTGTAGTCAAACTGTCAGGCTGTAGTCAAATAACTGTCAGCCAAGGCTACAATCATCTGAAGGTTTGACCGGGGCTGGAGAATCCAATTCCAAGATGGCTCCCTCACGTAGCTGTGGACTGGAGAGGCCTCATTTTCTCTCTGCTGCTGGCAGAAGGGCTCCGCTCCTCGCCATGTGGATCTCTCTCAAAGGCTAATTGAGTGTCCTCACAACATGACGGCTGACTTCCCCAAAGTGACTGATCCAACAGAGAGAGCAAAGAGTAAGTTACAGGGTCTTTTACGACCTAGTCTCAGGAGTGACAGATGATAATTTCTGCCATGTTCTATTTGTTGGAAGCCTCTAAATTCAGCCCATGCTCAAAAGGAGGGAATTAAACCTCCTTGAAGTGAGAAGCGTAGAAGCATGTCTGGGCATACATTTCTTCCTTTGTCTTGCTCTGGGTTCTGGATCTCTTTGGCCGAGTGTCCAGGGTCTGGTTATGTGCAGAGGTGGTGACCATGGCCTGGGGGTGGTGGGCTGGGGTCTCAGGGCCTGTGACGGGGTAAGACAGGCAGCCATTGCCTCATTTACCTGGAATGGGGAGTGGCTGGCCCATCTCCCTTCATCTCAGCACATCCTTTTATTTTGTTTTCTGTTGAAGGACCCAGAAGTCTTCGACAGACAGATGGAGGTCACTTCCTCTTCCAACCCCGTCTTTTGAAGATGGCTGGGAGAGAGTCACAGGAAAGGGTGGGGGAGCATTAACGGTGTAAACCTGGATTTTGAACCTGGCATTCAAGGTCCCCAAGGGATTTTTGTATAGAATTTAGGGAGCACATGAATTTGGATAGATAAAAAGAAATTCTCTGTTTTCACAAACCTCTGCCTCGTACTTGACATGTCCTCTAATTATAAATATAGTTGACAAAACACAACAGGATTAGACACACTCTTGACTTTCTCACCAAAAAACAATTGCAGATTTTTTACATCCCATCACAGCTGTTGCAGGAAGCTTGCAGTATCGTTTACACTGATCACTCTTACAAAAGGACCGCGGTTCTGAGGCTGTCCCCTGGGTTGACAATTGATGCCTTAGTAAAGAAGTCCATCTTTCTACCTCACAAACCTGGCTTTTAAATATCTCGATAACTGTATTTCCATATAGCTGGCTTTCTTGTGATTCTATTTATTTGTTCTATGCATTTACAAACTACTCTGAGAAGGGACCAAAGGCTTCACTCGGCTGCAAAGAGGTCTAGGGCATGAAAAGATTGACAACTGACTGGGTGGAGTAGGAGTTTAGGGAGAGGCTGGAACTGATGAAGATCAGGAGATTTGACCAGTAAGAGCTGCTGGTGACCTTTGACAAGGCAAAGGTGGCCGAGGAAATGAAGCAACGGACTCAGGAAACCACTGCCCAGTTGAGGAAGGGGAGGCTTCACACCCATGGAACATTGCCTGCCACGTGAGCGCTGATTGTAAATTGTTCATTTCTACTATCCCTCATTGTGTGTCCAGGAGTCCACCCACCTACAACCGCCCTCTCCCTCTCACCTTCCACCACCCCAACCCCTCGACTTCCTCACTCCATTCTCCAAACTTGCTACACCCATTTGCCCACATTTTCTTTCCCAGCAATGACCTTTTCTCCTTGCCTACCAGGAGACTCCTACTCATCCTTTAAAACCTCACTCTCGGCCGAGTGCAGTGGTTCACGCTTATAATCCCAGCACTTTGGGAGGCCGAGGTGGGCGGATCACGATGTCAAGAGTTCTAGACCAGCCCGGCCAACATGGTGAAACCCCGTCTCTACTAAAAATACAAAAATTAGCTGGGCATTGTGGCACACGCCTGTAATCCCAGCTACTCAGGAGGCTGAGGCAGGAGAATCACTTGAACCTGGGAGGCAGGAGTTGCAGTGAGCTGCCACAGAGTGAAGCTCCATCTTAAAAAACAAAAATAAAAAAACAAATAAACAACCTCACTCTCATAGGACTGACGACACCCTTCTGGCCACTCATCACTCCCATGACTGCCTTCTCCACGGGCACATTGTGGTGGTTATTTCACAGCTGCACCATTTCCCTCAGGAGGCTGAGAGCTCCTTCTGTGCCCCAGTTTACTCATATTTTGAAATTCCAACTCCTGGCACATCGTCTGACAGTTACAGAGCAAATGTTATAAAAATATGGAGTAGTAAATTAACACAGTACCTGTCTATGTCAAAATCGCCTATGAAAGGCAGCTTGCTCTTCCCTTTCCCTAAATCAATGTACCCTCTTTAATTCATATATTATGACTGTAGAATCTGAGAAAAACCAGAGGCTGCTTGGGCAGTTTCTTTGAAACCATCTGATATCGCATGGCTCTGTGTCCCCATCCAAATCTAATCCCCAGCATCCTCACGTGTGAAGGGCAGGGCCAGGCAGAGGTAATTAAATCATGGGGGCGGTTTCCCACCTGCTGTTCTCCTAATAGAGAACGAATCTCACGGGATCTGATGGTTTTACAAGTGTCTGGCATTTCCCCTGCCTGCACTCACTGTGTCTTGCCACCCCATGAAGAAGGTGTCTGCTTCTCCTTTGCCTTCTGCCTTGATTTAAAGGTCTCCTCAGCAATGCGGAACTGTGAGTCAATTAAACCTCTTTCCTTCATAAAGTACCCAGTCTCAGGTATTTCTTCACAGCAGCGTGAGCATGGACTAATACACTATCCATAATAAATGGCTTAACCTCTCTAATCCTTAGCGTCTCCATCTGCTAGATCAGGGTAATAACCATCCACACTAAGTTGGTGTGAGGATTAAAAGGGCTGATGTGTTGCTAGCCGCGGTGGCTCACGCCTGTAATCCCAGCGCTTTAGGAGGCCACGGCAGGCGGATCACTTGAGGTCAGGAGTTCAAGACCAGCCTGGCCACATGGTGAAACTCTGTCTTTACTAAAAATACCAAACAATCAGCTGGGCATTGTGGCATGTGCCTGTAATCCCCAGCTACTCAGGAGGCCGAGGCCGGTGAATTGCTTAAACCCGGGAGGCGGAGGTTGCAGTGAGACGAGATTGTGCCACTGCACTCCAGCCTGGGCGACAGAGCAAGTCTCTGTCTCTAAATAAATAAATAAAAGATAAGATATAGGCAAATTATTGGTGCATAGTAACAGCTCAGTAAAGGGGGGTTGCTATTCTTAAATTTACAAGGCAACATGAAATCACTGGTAGAAAGGACTATAAATTGAGTTCCGTGGGAATTCAGAGGATAGGGAATCACATCCGTTGGAGGCCCAGGGAAGATGTGAAGCAGCAATGGGTCAAGGCATGGCTAGGAGCTGCCCAGTGGAAACAGGAAGGCCATTTCCAGGGAGAGACAGGCTCATGGTTGGGTTTGGGCTGGTGTGTCGG
Source organism: Sapajus apella (assembly GCF_009761245.1). NCBI lineage: Eukaryota > Metazoa > Chordata > Mammalia > Primates > Cebidae > Sapajus > Sapajus apella. The sequence continues at coordinate 5,925,979 of NW_022436988.1, forward strand.
GTTCTGGGGGAATAAGCATTGGCTTCTCCATCACCCCCAAGCATTTCATTCGCACATGATGAAAACGTTGATTGCAAATTGTCCCTTTGCATTCATTTCAGAAGACAGCAAGAAATTTGACTAGGCAGATTCTATTTTGTTAGCTATGTTGCTGTGTGTATTTTTAAAGTTCTCTTAAAAATCATCCAACAGTCTATAATTCAGTCTCTTGCCTTTGTAAGATAGAGCTCAACCCAATTAGTCTAAATTGGGGTGGATTTTGGGAGATGAAAGCTGCCAGCCACTTATGAGGACCCCTCTTCAAAGATTACCTGGGGAGCACACAGATGACACCAGCCTCTTCCCAGGTGTAGGCACTAGGACTTTGTGGAAAGCACTGGTCTCTCCACATACCACAGATACAAAGGTGTTCACAGTCTGAACCTTGCCTCTGGTGCTGATGGCCTAAAACCGGCTCCAGTCCTGGGTGCAAAGGTCCCCCTCTTCCCTTTCCCCCTGCCCACTGCCACCATCCACATTTCCCACCCCTGTAGGAAGATTGGGCAATCTTAAGGCTTGTTAGACTGTGGAATGTGGTGATTCAGAGCGTGGGGTCAGCAGCTAGCTGTAGTCCTGGCTTGTCCCCCATTTTGGCTGTGGGACCTTGAACAAGTCTCTTAGCCCTTGTATTAAGCCGTTCTTGCATTGCTATAAAGAAATACCTGCGACTGGATAATTCATAAATGAAGAGGTTCAATTGGCTCATGCTTCTGCAGGCCATAGGAGCATGGCACCAACATCTGCTTAGCTTCTGGGGAGGCCTCAAAGAGCTTTGATTCATGGCAGAGGGTGAAGTGGGAGCAAACACATCACCTGGCCAGCGCCGGAGCAAGGGAGGGAGGCACCACACACCTTCACAGCCAGATCTAATGTAAACTTAGGCCGAGGGTACACTTGTCACCAAAGGGATGGCCCAAGACATTTACGAGAGCTCTGCCCCCATGATTTGAATACTTCCCACCAGGTCCCCCTCCATCCCTGGGGATTACATTTTGAAATGAGATTTGGAGAGGACAAATATTCAAATTATTTGAATCCACCCCATCCCTCACCCTAATCTCACGTCCTTCTCACATTTCCAAACACAGTCATGCCTTCCCAACGGCCTCCCAAAGTCTTGGCTCATTTTAGCACTAACTTGGAAGTCCAAAGACTAAAGTCTCATCTGAGACGAGGCAAGTCCTTCCACCTATGAGCCTGCGAAATCAAACTTCCTCTCCTCCTCCCGTCTTCCCTCCGAACTCTGCTAACCTCTGCCCATTACCCAGTTCCAAAGTTGCTTCCACATGTTCAGGTATTTTGATAGCAATGCAACACTTCTGGTGGCAATTTTTTGTATTAGGTCATTTTTGCATTGCTCTAAAGAAATATCAGAGACTGGGCGATTTATAAAGACAGTGGTTTAATGGGTTCGTGGTTCTGCAGGCTGTATAGGAAACATGGCACTGGCATCTGCTCGGCTTCTGGAGAGGCTTCAGGGAGCTTTAAGGTACAGCAGAAGGCAAAGCAAGAGCAGGCATCTCACATGGTAGAGGAGGAGCAAGAGAGAGTGTGGCGGGCGAGGTGCCACATACTTGTAGACACCAGATCTTTTGGCCGGACACGGTGGCTCATGCCTGTAATCTCAGCACTTTGGGAGGCTGAGGTGGGTGGATCACCTGAGGTCAGGAGTTCGAGACCAGCCTGACCAATATAGTGAAACCCCATCTCTACTAAAAATACAAAAATAAGCCGGGCATGGGGGTGGGCACTGGTAACCCCAGCTATTTGGGAGGCTGAGGCATGAGAATCACTTGAACCTGGGAGGCGGAGGTTGCAGTAAGGTGAGATCATGCCTGCCTGGGTGTAAGAGTGAGACTCTGTCTCAAAAAAAAAAAAAGAACAGAAAGACCAGATCTCATGAGAGCTCACTCACTATCACAAGGACAGCACCAGGGGATGGTGCTAACCCATTTATGAGAACTCCTCCTCCACGAGCCAGTCACCTCCCACCAGGTCCCACCTTCAGCTGAGGATTACATTTCAACATGAGATTTGGGTGGGGACAAATATCCAGACTATATCAGCCCCATGCCTCTGTTTCCCCACCTATAAAATGGATATAATGGTACCAGCTTCACATGGTGATTATGAGCATTTGTTGAATTATAAATTTCTTAGAACAGAGCCTGACTCGGGGGAGCTCTACCTGAAAGTTTGTTAGGTTACATTCATTTATTATTCATTCAGTCATTATTTATTAATATTAACCCACTCTAGCCAGGCGAGGTGGCTCACGTCTGTAATCAACACTTATCCACATGGGACCTCACAATGTGACCTTATTTGAAAATGGGGTCTTTGCAGGTGTAATTAAATCTAAGATGAGGCCAAATGGATTGCAGCGGGCCCCTATCCAATATGACGGGTGTCCCTGGAGGAAGAGGAGGACACCCAGAGACAGAGGCACAAGAAAAAAGGCCAGGCAACGAGGGAGGCAGAGGGGTGACGCTGTCACAGCCAAGGAAGCCAAGGATTGTCACCAGGCTGGAAGCCAGGCCTGGGACACATCATCCCCCTGGCGCTCCAGCAGGAACTCACCCTGCCAACCCCTTGGTTTCAGTCTCCTGTCCCCAAGCACTGTGAGACGATACATTTATGCTGTATTCGGCCACCTGGTTTACGGCAGGCCCAGGAGACCCACCTAGCCCCTACCCCTCCTCCATCCCAAGCACAAAGTGAGGCCAGCAGTGTTGGCCGCAGAGGACCTGCTGGTCCTGTCCTTTGGACACTCGACTGTGAAGAATGAGCCCATCCAGGGCAGACCAGACTTGCAGCCCAGTGCACAGAGGTGGGGGGTGGCGAGGTGGGAGAGGGGGCTTCTGGCAGGGGAAGGCAGGAAAAGAGACCTTCCAGGTCATGGTGGGGATGGCTGGTCCCTTCTGGCCATGGACAGAGCCTGTGGCTCTCTGGACATCCCTGGACTTAAGATTCAGGTACCAGTCCCATAGGCCGCTGGAGATGAAGCTTTGGTTCTGGAGGAGGGGTTGGGACTGGAGCTGTAGATCTGTCAGCCACTCACATACACGTAAAATATAGGATTCTGTGGCCTGATGACAGACCCCAACCCTGTCTACCTGCAGGCCCACTTTCTGGGAAAAAGAATCTCTGTTCTGAGATCCAGCAGAGATGAGAGGTCTCGTGTCTGTTTCAACCAGTGTCCCTCCTGCCCCTGGGTACCTCTTTCCATAAAATCGCTATGTATTTTCATTAACTCCTGAACCTAATCAGCACTGATTTCAACATGATTTTAAACACCCCGGATTCTTGCAATTTTGATTGGTGTGCATTTCCACACCTTTAAAATAAGTGAGATGAGTAGATGCATATTCCTGGCATGTGAATAAAGGCAGACTACGCAGCAGTGCCTCTTACCCACGACTTCACTTCCAAGGTTTCCGCTACCTGCCGCCAACCACAGTCCACAAATATTAAATGGAGGCCAGGCAGTGGCTCACACTTGTAGCCCCAGTACTTTGAGAGGCTGAGGTGGGTGGATCTCTTGAGGTCAGGAGTTTGAGACCAGCCTGGCCAATGTGGTAAAACCCTATCTCTACTAAAAATACAGAAATTAGCTGGGTGTAGTGGTGTGGACCTGTTATCCCAGCTACTCAGGAGGCTGAGGCACGAGAATCGCTTGAACCCGGGAAGTGGAGGCTGAAGTGAGCCGAGATCACACCACTGCACTCCAGCCAGGGCAAGAGCGAGACTCAGTGTCAAAAACCAAACCAACAAACAAAAAATCCCCAAAAAGATTAAATGGAAAATTCAAGAAATAAACAATTCATAGATGAGGTTAGATGAGGTCTTGAGGGTGGGGCCCTCACAGTGGGATTAATGCACTAATCAGAAGACACCAGGGAGCTCTGTCTTCCTCTCTCTGCCATGCAAAGACTCAGTCAGAAGGCGGCCGTCTGCAAGCCAGAAGGAGAGCCCTTGCCAGAGGTCTGCATGCCGAATCCCTGATCTCAGAATTCCAGCCTCCAGACTGTGAGAAATCCATTTCTGTTGTTTAATTCCCCTCAGTCTGCGGTCCTGTCATGGCAACCCCAGGAAACTCATCAGCAGGGTAGCCTCCAGGATGACCCCCATCAACCCCTGCCCCCTGCCCCCATGCCTGTGTCTGTCACTGTGTTCCAGAGAACAGATCCAATAGGAAATGAATATGTATATATTAACAGATTTATTTTAAGGATTTGGCTCTCAGAAATGTGGAGCTGGCAGATCTGAAATCTGTAGGGTGAAACCCCCATCTCTACTAAAAATACAAAAATTAGCCGCGCATGGTGGCAGGCACCTGTAGTCCCAGCTACTCAGGAGGCTGAGGCAGGAGAATTGCTTGAACCCAGGAGTCAGAGGTTGCAGTGAGCCAAGACTGTGCCATTGCACTCCAGCCTGGGCAACAGAGCCAGACTCCGTCTAAAAAAGAAAAAAAAAAAAACATTAGCCAAGTGTGATGGCATGCACCTACAATTCCAGCTACTCGGGAGACTGAGGCATGAGAATTGTTTGAACCCCGGAGGCTGAGGATATGGTGAGATGAGATCACACCATTGCACTCCAGCCTGGGCAACAGCGCAAGACTTTGCCTCAAAATAAGTAAATTAATTAATAAAATAAAATCACTTTATTTATTGATTTTTTTAATAGATAGGATCTTGCTCTGCTGCCCAGGCTGGAGTACAGTGAAGTAATCATGGCCCATTACAGCCTCAAACTCCTGGCTCAAGCCATCTTTCCCTTTCAGCCCTCCAAGTAGCTGGGACTACAGGAGTGCACTACTGTGCTCAGTAATTTTTAATTTTTTTTTTTCAGATAGAGTTTCATTCCTGTTGCCCAGGATGGAGTGCAATGAAGGGATCTTGGTTCACTGCAATCCACTTCCTGGGTTCAAGTGATTCTCTTGCCTCAGCCTCCGGAGTAGCTGGGATTACAGGCACGTGTCACCATGCCCAACTAATTTTGTATTTTAATAGAGAGCCACCACCGGCCTCAACTGTAGTCTTTTTTTTTTTTTTTTTAGACGAAGTCTCGCTCTGTTGCCCAGGCTGGAATGCAATGGGACGCCAGGGTTCAAACGGTTCTCTTGTTGCAGCCTCCTGAGTAACTGAGATTACAGGCATGCACCACTATGCCTGGCTAATTTTTTGTATTTTTAGTAGAGAAGGGGGTTTCATCAGGGTTTCACCATATTGGCCAGGCTGGTCTCGAACTCCTGACCTCAAGTGATCCACCTGCTTCGGCCTCCCAAAGTGCTGGGATGACGGGTGTGAGCCACTGCACCCAGCCCAAAGAAAATAATTCTAATGTCTTACCATTAAGTGTGATGGCTTTTAAAAATGTGACAGAATACAAAAAGTGTATTAATTTGTTTCAAATTCCGTATTGAAACTAACTGTTAAAAGATATTATAGTTGTATACATTGTGGGGGGTACATTATGATGCTTTTTGGCAAGGTTTTGGTAGATGTTCCAGATTGGTTTAAGAACATTTTTATCTATTGTTGTTTGCTAAGAATTTTTTAAATTCACAAGTGGGTACTACATTTTGTTAAACACCCTTTTTGCATCTAATAAGGTGAGCATATGGACTTTCTTTTTTAATGTTTCAATGTGGTGGATTTCTTTAGCAGATATGTTAGTGTTAAACTGTCTTTAAATTCCTGAGTTACAGTATTCATGTTCATAATGAAGTGTTTATGTACAGATTGCCTGATTTGCTTTGCTAATTTTGATTTGAGATTTGTGTGTCTGTGTTCATATTTTTCTTGCAGGCATCATTCTTGCCTGCTTCTGGCATTAATTTATGCCACCCTTTTAAAAGGAATTAGGGAGACCCTTCTGCCCCCATCCCAAGAAACTTCTATGGGACTATTTGTACCTGACAGGGGTTATGTGCTCCTTAAAGTCTGGGTAAGACTCTGATACTGTCTGGCTTGGTGCTTTTGTTGCAAGTGGGTTTGTGACTACTGATTTAATGTTTTAATGCTTACAGATTTTCTATTTCTTTCTTTCGTTTTTTTGAGACAGTGTCTCACTCTGTCGCCAAGCTGGAGTGCAGTGGCACAATCTCAGCTCACTGCAACTCCACCTCCCGGGTTCAAGCTATTCTCCTGCCTCAGCCTCCCGGGTAGCTGTGATTATAGGTGCCTGCCACCACACCCAGCTTTTTTTTTTTTTTTTTTTTTTTTTTTTTTTTTTTGTATTTTGAGTAGAGACAGGATTTCACCATGTTGGCCAGGATGGTCTCGATCTCCTGACTTCATGATCCGCCTGCCTCAGCCTCCCAAAGTGCTGGGATTATAGGCATGAGCCACCATGCCTGGCCCAGATTTTCTATTACTTTTTAAAGATAATGTTGATAATTTCTATTTTTCTATGCATTTTAAAATTTCATGTTTCAATTTTTTTTGACATAAAGTTTTTAGTAGTCCTCTCTTTTTATTTTTTAAAAGAATTCTGCTGTACATTCCTTCTTTCGTATTTCTGATATTCGTATGTGATTTCCCTTTTTTCATAATCTTTATTTCCAAAAGTTCATCTACTTTGTCTTCTTGAAGAATTAAATTTACATTTGTTAATTCTTTCTTTTGTATATTTTCTGTTTCATACATTTTTATCCTTATCTTATTATTTTCTTCCTTCCATTGTTTTTGTATTTTGGGGATATTTTTTCTCATTTCTTGTTTTGAATGCTTGCTTTATTAATTTCACTATTACTTGCTACTTTTTAAAAATTTTTTAATTTTTTATTGCATTTTAGGTTTTGAGGTACATGTGAAGAACATGCAAGATAGTTGCATAGGTACATACATGGCAGTGTGATTTGCTGCCTTCCTCCCCATCACCTATATCTGGCATTTCTCCCCATGCTATCTCTCCCTAACTCCCCACCCCCCCGACCCTCCCCCATTTCCCCCCTGACAGACTCCAGTGTGTGATGCTCTCCTCCCTGCGTCCATGTGTTCTCATTGTTCAACACCCACCTATGAGTGAGAACATGCGGTGTTTGATTTTCTGTTCTTGTGTCAGTTTGCTGAGAATGATGGTTTCCAGGTTCATCCATGTCCCTACAAAGGACACGAACTCATCGTTTTTGATGGCTGCATAATATTCCATGGTGTATATGTGCCACATTTTTCCTGTCCAGCCTATCATCAATGGGCATTTGGGTTGGTCCCAGGTCTTTTCTATTGTAAACTGTGCTGCAGTGAACATTTGTGTGCATGTGTCCTTATAGTAGAACAATATATAATCCTTTGGATATATACCCAGTCATAGGATTGCTGGGTCAAATCGAATTTCTATTTCTAGGTCCTTGAGGAATCGCCACACTGTCTTCCACAGTGGTTGAACAAATTTACACTCCAACCAACAGTGTTAAAGTGTTCCTATTTCTCCACATCCTCTCCAGCATCTGTTGTCTCCAGATTTTTTAATGATTGCCATACTAACTGGTTTGAGATGGTATCTCAATGTAGTTTTGATTTGCATTTCTCTAATGACCAGTGATGATGAGCATTTTTTCATATGTTTGTTGGCCTCATGTATGTCTTCTTTTGTAAAGTGTCTGTTCATATCCTTCGCCCACTTTTGAATGGGCTTGTTTGTTTTTTTCTTGTAAATCTGTTTTAGTTCTTTGTAGATTCTGGATATCAGCCCTTTGTCAGATGGGTAGACTGCAAAAATTTTTGCCCATTCTGTTGGTTGCTGATTCACTCTAACGACTGTTTCTTTTGCTGTGCAGAAGCTGTGGAGTTTGATTAGGTCCCATATGTCTATTTTGGCTTTTGTTGCTAATGCTTTTGGTGTTTTGGTCATGAAGTCCTTGCCTACGCCTATGTCCTGAATGGTTTTGCCTAGATTTTCTTCTAGGGTTTTTATGGTGTTATGTTTAAGTCTTTAACCCATCTGGAGTTAATTTTAGTGTAAGGTGTCAGGAAGGGGTCCAGTTTCTGCTTTCTGCACATGGCTAGCCAGTTTTCCCAATCCCATTTATTAAACAGGGAATCCTTTCCCCATTGCTTGTTTTTGTCAGGTTTGTCAAAGGTCAGATGGTTGTAGATGTGTTGTGCTGCCTCTGAGACCTCTGTTCTGTTCCATTGGTCTATAGCTCTGTCTTGGTACCAGTACCATGCTGTTTTGATTACTGTAGCCTTGTAGTATAGTTTGAAGTCTGGTAGTGTGATGCCTCCTGCTTTGTTCTTTTTGCTTAGAATTGGCTTGGCTATGCAGGCTCTCTTTTGGTTCCATATGAAGTTTAAGTTGTTTTTTTCCAGTTCTGTGGAGAAGGTCATTGGTAGCTTGATGGGGATAGCGTTGAATCTGTAAATTACTTTGGGCAGTATGGCCATTTTCATGATATTGATTCTTCCTAACCATGAACATGGAATGTTTCTCCATCTGTTTCTGTCCTCTCTTATTTCATTGAGCAGTGGTTTGTAGTTCTCCTTGAAGAGGTCCTTTACGTCCCTCGTTAGTTGTATTCCTAGACATTTTATTCTCTTTGTAGCAATTATGAATGGCAGTTCATTCTTGATTTGGCTCTCTTTAAGCCTGTTATTGGTGTATAGGAATGTTTGTGATTTTTGCACATTGATTTCGTATCCTGAGACTTTGCTGAAGTTGCTCATCAGTTTCAGGAGATTTTGGGCTGAGACGATGGGGTCTTTTAGATATACAATCATGTCGTCTGCAAATAGAGACAATTTGACTTCCTCCCTTCCTGTTTGAATACCCTTTATTTCTTTTTCTTGCCTGATTGCTCTGGCTAGAACTTCCAGTGCTATATTGAATAGGAGTGGTGAGAGAGGGCATCCTTGTCTAGTGCCAGATTTCAAAGGGAATGCTTCTAGTTTTTGCCCATTCAGTATGATATTGGCTGTTGGTTTGTCATAAATAGCTTTTATTATTTTGAGATACATTCCGTCAATACCTAGTTTATTGAGGGTTTTTAGCATAAAGGGCTGTTGAATTTTGTCAAAGGCCTGCTCTGCATCAATTGAGATAATCATGTGTTTTTCGTCTTTGGTTCTGTTTATGTGGTGAATTATGTTTATAGACTTGTGTATGTTGAACCAGCCCTGCATCCCCTGGATGAAGGCTGCTTGATCATGGTGGATAAGCTTTTTGATGTGCTGTTGCAATCAGTTTGCCAGCATTTTATTGAAGATTTTTGCATCTATGTTTATCATGGATATTGGCCTGGAGTTTTCTTTTCTTGCTGAGTCTCTGCTGGGTTTTGGTATCAGGATGATGTTGGTCTCATAAAATGATTTGGGAAGGATTCACTGTTTTTGGATTGTTTGGAATAGTTTCAGAAGGAATGGTACCAGCTCCTCTTTGTATGTCTGGTAGAATTCGGCTGTGAATCCATCTGGACCTGGGCTTTTTTTGGGTAGTAGGCTCTTAATTGCTGCCTCAACTTCAGACCTTGTTATAGGTCTATTCAGGGTTTTGACTTCTTCCTGGTTTAGGCTTGGGAGGATGCAAGTGTCCAGGAATTTTTCCATTTCTTCCAGGTTTACTAGTTTGTGTGCATAGAGTTGTTTGTAATAATCTCTGATGATGGTTTGTATTTCTGTGGAATCTGTGGTGATATCCCCTTTATTGTTTTTTATTGCATCTATTTGATTATTCTCTCTTTTTTATTAATCTGGCTAGTGGTGTGTCTATCTTGTTGATCTTTTCGAAAAACCAGCTCCTGGATTTATTGATTTTTTGAAGGGTTTTTTGTGACTCTATCTCCTTCAGTTCTGCTCTGATCTTAGTTATTTCTTGTCTTCTGCTAGGTTTTGAGTTTTTTTGATCTTGCTCCTCTAGCTCTTTCAATTTTGATGATAGGGTGTTGATTTTAGATCTCTCCTTGCTTCTCACGTGGGCATTTATTGCTGTATATTTTCCTCTAGAGACTGCTTTAAATGTGTCCCAGAGATTCTGGTATGTTGTGTCTTCGTTCTTGTTGATTTTGAAGAACATCTTTATTTCTGCCTTCATTTCATTGTTTATTCAGTCAACATTCAAGAACCAGTTATTCAGCTTCCATGAAGCTGTGCAGTTCTGAGTTAGTTTCTGAATTCTGAGTTCTAACTTGATTGCACTGTGGTCTGAGAGACTGTTATGATTTCCGTTCTTTTGCACTTGCTGAGGAGTGATTTACTTCCAATTATGTGGTCAATTTTAGAGTAGGTGTGATGTGGTGCTGAGAAGAATGTTTATTCTGTGGATTTGGGGTGGAGAGTTCTGTAAATGTCTATTAGGTTTGCTTGGTCCAGGTCTGAGTTCAAGTCCTGGATATCCTTGTTAATTTTCTTTTTTCTCTTTTTTTTTTTTTGAGACAGAGTTTCACTCATGTTACCCAGGCTGGAGTGCATTGGCGCCATCTCGGCTCACCGCAACCTCCGCCTCCTGGGTTCAGGCAATTCTCCTGCCTCAGCCTCCTGAGCAGCTGGGATTACAGGCACGCACCACCATGCCCAGCTAATTTTTTATATTTTTGGTAGAGACGGGGTTTCACCATGTTGACCAGGATGGTCTCGATCTCTTGACCTTGTGATCCACCCGCCTCGGCCTCCCAAAGTGCTGGGATTACAGGCTTGAGCCACCGCGCCCAGCCTATCCTTGTTAATTTTCTGTCTCGTTGATTTGTCTAATATTGACAATGGGGTGTTAAAGTCTCCCACTATTATTGTGTGAGAGTCTAAGTCTCTTTGTAAGTCATTAAGAACTTGCTTTATGTATCTGGGTGCTCCTGTATTGGGTGTGTATATATTTAGGATCGTTAGCTCTTCTTGTTGCATTGATCCTTTTACAATTATGTAATGTCCTTCTTTGTCTCTTTTGATCTTTGTTGGTTTAAAGTCTATTTTATCAGAGATGAGAATTGCAACTCCTGCTTTTTTTTTGCTCTCCATTTGCTTGGTAAATCTTCCTCCATCCCTTTACTTTGAGCCTTTGTGTATCCTTGCATGTGAGATGGGTTTCCTGGATACAGCACACCGATGGGTTTTGGCTTTTTATCCAATTTGCCAGTCTGTGTCTTTTGATTGGGGCATTTAGCCCATTTACATTTAGGGTTAATATTGTTATGTGTGAATTTGATCCTGCCATTTTGATGCTAGCTGGCTGTTTTGCCCATTAGTTGATGCAGTTTCTTCATTGTGTTGATGCTTTTTACCATTTGGTATATTTTTGGAGTGGCTGGTACTGGTTGTTCCTTTCTATGTTTAGTGCCTCTTTCAGGAGCTCTTGTAAAGCAGGTCTAGTGGTGATGAAATTTCTGAGTACTCGCCTGTTCACAAAGGATTTTATTTTTCCTTCACTTATGAAGCTTAGCTTGGCTGGATATGAAATTCTGGGTTGAAAGTTCTTTTCTTTAAGGATGTTGAATATTGGCCCCTCTCTCTTCTGGCTTGTAGGGTTTCTGCCGAGAGATCTGCTGTGAGTCTGATGGGCTTCCTTTTGTGGGTAACTCGACCTTTCTCTCTGGCTGCCCTTAACATTTTCTCCTTCATTTCAAGGAGAAATGAATCTGACGATTATGTGCCTTGGGGTTGCTCTTCTTGAGGACTATCTTTGTGGTGTTCTCTGTATTTCCTGGATTTGAATATTGGCCTGACTTGCTAGGTTGGGGAAGTTTTCCTGGATAATATCCTGAAGAGTATTTTCCAGCTCGGATTCATTCTCTCCGTCACATTCAGGCATACCTATCAAACGTAGATTAGGTCTTTTCACATGGTCCTATATTTCTTGGAGACTTTGTTCATTCATTTTTACCCTTTTTTCTCTAATCTTGCCTTCTCGTTTTATTTCATTGAGTTGATCTTTGACCTCTGATATCCTTTCTTCTGCTTGGTCAGTTCAGCTGTTGAAACTTGTGTATGCTTTGTGAAGTTCTCGTGTTGTGTTTTTCAGCTCCATCAGTTCGCTTATATTCCTCTCTAAGTTGCTTATTCTCATTAGCATTTCATCAAATCTTTTTTCAACGTTCTTAGTTTCTTTGCATTGGGTTAGAACATGTTCTTTTAGCTCACAGATGTTTCTTATTACCCACCTTCTGAAGCCTGATTCTGTCAATTCATCACACTCATTCTCCATCCAGCCTTGTTCCCTTGCTGTTCAGGAGCTGTGATCCCTTGTAGGAGGAGAGGCGTTCTAGTTTTGGGTGTTTTCATCCTTTTTGCACTGGTTTCTTCTCATCTTTATGGATTTATCCACCTGTCATCTTTGTAGTTGTTGACTTTCAGATTGGGTCTCTGAGTGGACGTCCAGTTTGTTGATGATAAAGTTATTTCTTTCTGTTTCTTAGTTTTCCTTCTAACAGTCTGGCCCCTCTGCTGTAGGACTGCTGAGGTCCACTCCAGGCCCTGCTTGCCTGGGGAATCACCTGCAGCAGCTGCAGAACAGTAAGGGTTGCTGCCAGTTTCTTCTTCTGCTATCTTTGTCCCAGAAGGGTACCTGCCAGATGTCAGTCTGAGCTCTCCTTTATGAGGTGACTCTTTGGATATATGGGGGTCAGAGAGCTGCTTGAGGAGACAGTCTGTCCTTTATAGGAGCTCAAATGCTGAGCTTTGAGCTCCATTGTTCATTCAGAGCTGCTGGGCAGGTAGGTTTAAGTCTGCTGCAGCAAAACTCATAAAACCCCCGTTTTTTTCCCCCAGGTGCTCTGTCCCACGGAGTAAGGGCTTTATTTATGAGTTTCTGTTGTGCTGCTGCCTTTTTTCAGGGCTGCCCTGCCCAGCAAGGAGGCAGCCTAGTCACTGTCTGCCTGCAGAGGCTTTGCTGAACTGCTGTGGGCTCCGCCCAGCTGCTGTGTGAACTTCCCTGCAGTCCTGTTTATACAGGTGTAGTTAGAACTGCCTCGGCAATGGTGGCCCACCTCTATAATGGCAGAGTCTCTCTGTAATGGCAGACTGCCTCGGCAATGGTGGGCTGCCTCCACAATGGCAAACTACCTCTGTAGTGGTGGACTGCCTTGGTAATGGCAGATGCCCCTCCCTCACAGATCTGGACAATCCCAGGTTCAGCTGTGCTTGCTGTGAAACTCTTAATCCAGAGTGTTTCCAATTGCTGTTTTTTTGTGGGGGTGGGACCAGCTCAGTCTGATCACCTGGCTCCCTGCCTCAGAGCCTTTTTTTTGTTGTTGTTGAACAGTCGACTGTCTCCCAGGTGTTCCAGTTGCCTGTTGAAAAGGTGCCAGGATCTGTGTGATTTCCCGTGTGGTGACACACTGCACCTGCGCTGGCTGAAACAGTGGCTGCTGAGATTCGTGACACTTTTTTGCCCAGGAATCTCCTGGCCTGGCTCCCTATTTCAGTCCCCTTTTTAATCAGATGAATGGGTGACTCTGCCTTCCCAGAGCTCCAATCGCCAGCTGAAACGGCACCCAGACCCATGTATTTTGTATGGAGAACCACTGCGCCAGGGCGCCAGCCAAAATAGTCACGGGGGCGAAAATAGCCGCACCGGCCAAAACAGCCATGCTGGGGATCCGTGGGGCTCCTCCGCCTAGGAATCTCCTAGTCTGTGGGCAATAAAAATCTGTCTGGAAATGCGGCGTCCACTCACCCTCCACACTTTCACTGGGAGCTGCAATCCTGAGCTGCTCCTAATCGGCCATCTTGGATCCCTCCCACTACTGTTTGTTTGTTTGTTTTTTGAGGCAGAGTCTTGCTCTGTCACCCAGGCTGCAGTGCAGTAGCACGATCTTGGCGCACTGCAACCTTCAGCTCCTGGGTTCAAGTGATTCTCGTGTCTGACTCAGCCTCCTTAGCAGCTGGAATTACAGATGTGTGCCACCACACCCAGCTAATTTTTGTATTTTTAGTAGAAATGGGGTTTCTCCATGTTGGCCAGACTCACCTCAAACTCCTGACCTCAGGTGATCCACCCACCTCGGCCTCCCAAATTGCTGGGATTACAGGCTTGAGTCACTGCATCTGGTCTATAACAAGTGTTTTAAATTATTCTTTTTGACATTTTCTAAAAAATAGAGACAGAGTCTTGCTGTGTTGCCCAGGCTTGTCTCAAACTCCTGGTCTCAAGTGATCCTCCTGCCTCGGCCTCCCAAAGCAACTGAGTCCAGCCTAATGTTCTTAACAGAACTTTAGCTATAATCCATGTTAGGGTAAGTCATTCTTTCACTGTCATTTAGTTCTAAATGTTTGATACCTTTATTATGATTTATCTTTTGAATTATTTAGAAGTATGCTTTTTAGCTTCCAAGTGTTTGAGATTTCTCATTTTATTATTTAACATCCAAGGGGGTAGTCTGTATATCAGTTCTCTGGTGTTTATTGAAATTTCTTTTGTAGCCTAATATCTAATTGTTTTAAGTGTCAGGTGTGTGTTTGAAAGAATAGCTACTTCTGAAGGGTGCAGTAGCTCACACCTATAATCTCAACACTGGGAAGCCAAGGCTGGAGGCTTAATTGAGCCCAGGAGTTTTAGACCAGGATGGGCAACATAGCAAAGCTTTGTCTTTACAAAAAAAAAAAAAAAAAAAAAAAGCTAGGGCTGGTATCACACACTTATGGTTCCAGCTACTCAGGAGGCTGAGTGGGGAGAATTGCTTGAGTCCAGGAGGTCGAGGCTGCAGTGAGCCATGATTGTGCCACTGCAGTCCAGCCTGGGCAACAGAGCAAAGCCCTGCATGAAAAAAAGAAAGAAAGAAAGAAAGAGAAAAGAATATTTAGCTTCTATGTATGTCTAGATCAAGCTTGTTAGTTGTGTGGTTTAAATCTTCTATATTCCTACTAATTTAAGCTACAGTTTTCTAACAATGATATGTTAAAATTTTCCACTATAATTGCAAGTTGGTTTCTCCTTCAGTTTTGTTTCTATAGTTGAGACCAAATGGTTAGATGCACAGAGGCACAGGATTAGTATATTTCTTGAAGAATGATTTATTTAATTATCGAGTAATGACTTGCTTTTTATCTTAATGACTCCTTTGTCTGGTATTAATGTTGCTATACCAGCTTTCTTTTGTATACATATTTTTTTTGACGTTTATGTTTAATCTTTCTGTGTTGTTTGAGTTTAGTTGTATCTACAAACTTTTGATGGCTGGGCACAGAGGCTATAATGCCAGCACTTTGGGAGGCCGAGGCAGGTGGATCATGAGGTCAGGCGTTCAAGATCAGACTGGCCAACATGGTGAAACCCCGTCTCTACTAAAAATGCAAAAATTAGCTGGGAGTGGTGGTGGGAGCCTGTAATCCCAGCTATTTGGGAGGCTGAGGCAGGAAAATTGCCTGAACTCAGGGGGCAGAGGTTGCGGTGAGCTGAGATCATGCCACTGCACTCCAGCCTGGATGGCAGAGCAAGACTCTGTCTCAAAAAACAAACAAACAAAAAAAACCCCAAAGAACTTTTGGAATAGATTAGATGGACCTTTTTCATTCAGTGAGTCTCAATCAATTAATAGACAAGTTTAGTACATTTACTATTATTGTAATGACTCATAAAATTAGACTTACATCTATTACCTATCAGTGTTTTCTCTAATTTTGTCCTCTCATCTTGCATGTTATTATTGGGTAGTTTTTTTCCTTTTCTTTTCTTTTCTTTTTTTTTTTTTTTGAGACAGTCTTACTTTGTCACTCAAGCTGGAGTCCAGTGGCATGATCTCGGCTCACTGCAGCCTCAACTTCCCAGGTTCCAGTGAACTTCCCACCTCAGTCCCCCAAGTAGCTGGGACTACAGGCATATGCCACCACACCTGGCTAATTTTAATATTTTTATTAGAGACAATGTCTCGCCATGTTGCCCAGGCTGGTCTTGAACTCCTGGACTCAAGTGATTCACCTATTATTAGCTAATATTTTAATTTACTTCTTTTTCTTCCAGTTTTGTAGAGTCAATCATCACATTTTATTCATCCCCTGAATCTTGATCTTCTAATAAGGTTATACTGCCCCCATGTGGTGTGGACTGCAAACTTGCTGGAAGGGCCAGGCAGTAAATATTTTAGACTTTGAAGGTCATATGGTCTTTTTTCTTTTTCTTTTCTTCTCTTTTCTCTTTGTAGAGACGAAGTCTCACTATGTTACCAGGCTAGTTTCAAGCTCCCGAGCTCAAGTGATCCTTCTGCCTCAGCCTCCCAAAGTGCTTGGATTACAGGCATGAGCCACCGTGCCTGGCCAATTTCGCTTTGTTTTTAACCTTCTAGGTTCATTGATATTATCATTATTAACATTTGTATTATTTATAGCATTGCTTGTTAGGTTAACTATCATTTAAATTTTCCTGGAATTAATTTCCACTTCCAAGGGAAGCAAACTTCTTAATAGTTCATTCAGTGAGGATCCATGAGTGCTAACTCTCTGCCTTTGTCTGAAAATGTCTCCATTTTAGCCCTTCCTTTTGGATGATAGTTTAGCTGGGCATATAATTCTAGGTTAACAGATACACTCCATCAGTGCTTTGAAGATATTAAATCTTTGTCTTCTGGCATCCACTGACAATGCTAAGAATTCTATTAATCAAAGTGTTCTTTCTTTTTTTTTTTTTTTGAGACGGAGTTTCACTCATGTTACCCAGGCTGGAGTGCAATGACGCGATCTCGGCTCACCGCAACCTCCACCTCCTGGGTTCAGGCAATTCTCCTGCCTCAGCCTCCTGAGTAGCTGGGATTACAGGCACGTGCCACCATGCCCAGCTAATTTTTTGTATTTTTAGTAGAGACAGGGTTTCACCATGTTGACCAGGATGGTCTCTATCTCTTGACCTCGTGATCCACCCGCCTTCGGCCTCCCAAAGTGCTGGGATTACAGGCTTAAGCCACCGCACCCGGCCCTCTTTCTTTCTTTTTTTTTTAAAGATGAGGTTTCACCATGTTGGCCAGGCTGGTCTCAAACTCCTGACCTCAGGTGATCCACCCACCTTGGCCTCCCAAAGTGTTAGGATTATGGGCGTGAGCCACCACACCCAGCCATGTTCTTTCTTTTTAGGCAGTTTTATCTTTTAGGTAGTTTTATCTCTTTGGTTTCTTCTTCTTCTTCTTTTTTTTTTTTTTTTAAGGTGGAGTCTTGCCTCATCACCCAGGCTGGAGTGCAGTGGTGTGATCTCAGCTCACTGCAACCCCCACCAGCTGGATTCAAGAGCTTCTCCTGCCTCAGCCTCCTGAGTAGTTGGGATTACAGGCACCAGCCATCACACCCAGCTAATTTTTGTATTTTTAGTAAAGACAGTCTTTCACTATATTGGCCAGGCTGGTGTTGAACTCCTGACCTCAGGTAATCTGCCTGTCTTAGCCTCCCAAAGTGCTGGGATTCCAGGCGTGAGCCACTGCGCCCGGTCGGTTTCTTGTAAGATCTCTATGTCTTTGATGTCTCTAGTTTCTCCACAGTGTCTCCAGATGTGTATTTAGTTTTTTATTTGCCCTGTTTGGATAATGTGATACTTTGATGACTTGTTCCTTCAGTTACGGAAAAATCCTGTCGTTCTGTATTTTGAATTTGCCTCTCCCCACCCCATGTTGTCTTTATTCTCTTCTAAATCATAAAATATGTGTTTGACCTACTCATTCTGTCTTCTACATTTCCCTATTGTGCTTTCATATTTTCATACTTTTCAACTCTTTATATCTCCATGCTACATTTTGGATGATTTCCTTCTATTTATCTTCTATTTCTGTAATTCTCTCTTTGATGTGCTCTTCCCTGCTATTTATCGCAGAAATTTAATTTATAATTTCAACGAAAGTATTTTTTATGTCTAGATCTATTTGATTAGTTTCCAGGTCTGCTTACTCTATTTTCAAAATGTTTTTTCTTTATGATTTTGATTCCTTCTTTTTCTTCTCATGTCATTTTCAACACATTTCAAAGGCATGTCTGCCTTGTCACATGTGGAAAGAAAAAAAATTCAGTTATTGGTGGGCCAGTTCCCCTTTTGTTATGTTTATTTATTTATTTACGTATTTATTTATCGAGGCAGAGTCTCACTCTGTCACCAAGGCTGGCATGTAGTGGTATATTCATAGGTCACTGCATCCCCAAACTCCTGGGCTCAAGTGATCCTCCCACCTCAGCCTCCTAAGTAGCTGGGACTATAGACATGCACCACCGTGCCCTACTAATTTTTTTTTTTTTATGTTTCTCCAAGCTGGCCTTGACCTCCTGGTCTGAAACAATCCTCCTCCCTCAGCTTCCCAAAGTGCAGGGATTACAGGTGTGAGTCATCAGGCTCAGCCTTCATTTGTTAGTGTTAATATCTCACTTTCAAGGTGGTTTGTTTATTACATATGTTTTGTCGTATTTTGGAGGGGCTTATATTGAAAGCATTTCCCCTGCTGCCATGGGAGTTCAGTGTTCTCTAGTTTGTGAAATCGTCCTTGTACAGCACTTTCATCCTTGCTCAGGCAATTCAATGTTTCTGGACCAGTTTTTTTTTATTTATTTTCATGACTCAGACTTCCTGAGCCTCTCACATAGTATAAAATCACACTCTACCCCAATTTTTGGCACAGGATTGGGGTTTTGATGTCTGACATCTGGCTTCTCTTTTGCTATACAGGGCCCTAAGTCCCTGGTCCAAAAGGTGAAGTTTTTCTAGTCCCCTTTCACCGCCTTGAGGGCAGCAATCCATAGCTCCAGGCTTTAAACTGGGGCTCCATTCCAGCCACATTACCTCAAGTAGGCTCCAAATGTCGCCTCCTATTCCCACCTTAGAACCTCAGTTCCATCCAAAACTTTGAGGATTGCCGGTCTCTGCTGTCCTGCCGTGGCCTGGAACTCTGCTTCCCATCCTGAGGGTTTAGCTTTCCTTCTTTTGAGTATTTATTTTAAAAAACTGTTCAGTGGTAGTCGTTTTGTTTTGTTTTGTTCTGTTTGTTGTTTTTGAGATGGAGGTTTGCTCTTGTTACGCAGGCTGAAATGCAGTGGCGTGATCTGAGCTCACCGCCACCTCTGCCTTCCGGATTCTCCTGCCTCAGCCTCCCGAGTAGCTGGGGTTACAGGCATGCGCCACCACGCCCAGATAATTTTGTATTTTTAGTAGAGACGGAGTTTCTCCATGTTGGTCAGGCTGGTCTCAAACTTCCAACCTCAGGTGATCCGCCCACCTCGGCCCCACAAAGCACTGGGATTACAGGCGTGAGCCACCGCGCCCGGCCAGTAGTTGTTGTTTTTGCTGTTTGTTTTTTCTGTCCTCTTTGTGTTTGAAGAAGGAGCCAAGGCCAGGTCCACTGGGTCTGCCATGTCACTGGAAGCCCTTCTTCCCCTTCATTCATCTGCGCTCACCTGGTTTTGTTTGTTTGTGTGGTTTTTGTTTTTGTTTGAGACGGAGACTCACTCTGTCTCCCAGGCTGGAGTGTAACAGCACAATCTCAGCTCACCGCAACCTCCACCTCACAAGTTCAAGCAATTCTACTGTCCCAAGTAGCTGAGATTACAGGCACCTGCCACCATGTCCAACTAAGTTTTGTATTTTTAGTAGAGACAGGGTTTCACCATGTTGGCCAGGCTGGTCTCGAACTCTTGACCTCAAGTGATCTGCCCACCTCGGCCTCCCAAAGTGCTGGGATTATTGGCATGAGCCACCGTGCCTGGTCTGTTTGTTTTTTGAGACAGGGTCTCTCTCTGTTGCCCAGGCTAGAGTGCAGTGGCACAATCTCAGCTCACTGCAGCCTCAACCTCCTGGGCTCAAGCAATCTTCCTGCCTCAGCCCCTTGAGTAGCTGGGACCACAGGTGTGTGCCACTGAGCCCAGCTGAATTTAATTTAATTTTTTGTAGAGACAGTCTTGCTATGTTGCCCAGCCAGGTCTTGAACTCCTGACCTCAAGCTATCTTTTCACCTTGGCCTGTCTTAAGTGCTGGGATTACAGCATGAGCCACTGTGCCTGGTCTCATTTGGTAGAACAAAGACACAAACATCATTCAAAAAGCCCTTAGAGAGAGGAGACCAGAGGGAAAGGAAAGGCCAGGAAGAGAGAGGGAGACGGAACAATGACGAAAGGACACAGGGCTGTGGGGCCTCTGGGGCAGTTTCTACAGGAATGAATTTGGGGAGACCAGCTTTGGGGTCAGAGAAGGTCCTCCTAACATTCACAGCCCAGGGGATGGAGAATGTAGCGTTCTCCTGCCTCAGCCTCCTGAGTAGCTGGGATTACAGTTAGTCGCCACCACGCCTGGCTAATTTTTGTATTTTTAGTAGAATATTTTAGTTGGCCAGGCTGGTCTCAAACTCCTGACCTCAAGTGATCTGCCTGCCTCAGCCTCCCAAGGTGTTGGAATTATGGGCATGAGCCAGCATGCCTAATTTTTGTATTTTTAGTAAGACAGGGTTTCACCATGTTGGCAAGGCTGGTCTTGAACTCCTGACCTCAAGTGATCTGCCCGCTTTGGCCTCCCAAAGTGTTGGGATTGTAGGCGTGAGCCACCACACCCGGCTAGCTGTCTCTTTTCAGCTGTCACATGAGCTCACGAGAATCACATCTGTGGTTGCCATAGTCAGCCGTGGGAGCCTCCTGCCCCCTGCAGGGGTCCAGCCTGCAGGTCATGTGGGCCCCCATGGGGAGCACACTGAGCCCCACAGCTCTAGATGTCAGGACGGAAAGAGGACGCTGGAGGGGGAGCTTCGCAGAGAGCCACTGCCAGTGGGGACAAGCCATCAATCTCTGGTAATACGGAAGCCTGTCTGCTTCCGGTCGCCAATCAACCAGAGGACACAGAAGAGGCGGCTGTCACCAAGCTGCCACCACTCCAGAATCACTGCTGAGTAATTGCTCGGTACTTCAAGTCCTGGACTGGGGGCTCTCTAAGCAATATTTCATGTGCGAGATATTGAGCCCTCATCGAGAGGAAGAAATATGGTTGTTAAACAGGCAGCTAATGGTACACCATCTATCTGATGGCAAGTCGGGGAGGCTCATTAAGCTGGCCAGCTCAGCCTCTGAAGAGGAATGCAAAATTAGCCAGAGGAGGGAATAAGTAAGGAAATTAAAAGGGAAGGGCCAGGTGCAGTGGTTCACGCCTATAATCCCAGTACTTTGGGAGGCTGAGGTGGGTGGATCCCTTGAGGTCAGGAGTTCGAGGCCAGCCTGGCCAATATGGTGAAACCCCCATCTCTACTAAAGGTACAAAAATTAGCTGAGTGTGGCAGCGGGTGCCTGTAATCCCAGCTACTGGGGAGGCTGAGAAAGGAGAATTGCTTGGACCCGGGAGGCGGAGGTTGCAGTGGGCCGATATGCACCCCTGCACTCCAGCTTGGGTGACAGAGTGAGACTCCATCTCACAAATAAAAATAAATAAATAAATAAAAATTTAAAATAAAATAAATAAGGCAGAGAACGCTGATCGTACAGATCGGCGTGTTTCCAAAACGCTGAAGGGAAGGAATTGGAAGTTTCCTTTCTCCCCTGCTCCTTAGAGGGAGTATTTTGACTCTGCAGCACAGAATTCTGAGAGGAATCTCCAACACGTGCATCTGAGCGCCCTCCACAAATACAGCAACTTCCATTGTTAAATTCCCATCTTACACCATCCCGAACCCAGAAAGCTATTTTGCAAAAACCTGCACAATCAATCCAGCCTCTGGATAATCAGAAAATCAATAACAGCCTCACCTTCATCAGGGAAAAGCTGGAACCTACCCGCCCTGGGAAATCTATATGTAAATTCAGATGTGCAGCCTCCCTAGCTCAGCGTTTCTGATCTCCAGCCAGACCCCGAGCTCAGATGACACACAGCCAGCAGCAGACTGCAGCGCCGGGCTGAGGGGTTTCTGCTGGGGTGGGGTGAGGGGAGGGGGCATCCAGGCTGCTTCTGAAAGTCGCAGAAAGTCAAATCGTCTCTAGGTTGTCCTAGAGAGCCCAAACCTACAGCTCATATTCAAGTGCTTAAAATTGTAATTCGCAGTTGAAAGAAAATGAAAGGAGACCGCTGGTGGGAAAAAGCAACCATTTAAAAATATTATAAAGCAAAGCTTTGTTGTTGTCGTCGTTGTGGAGACAGGGTCGTTCTCTGTCACCCAGGCTGCAGTGCAGCCGTTCAATCAGGGCTCACTGTAGCCTGCATCTCCCAGGCTCAAGGGATCCTCCCACCTCAGCCTTCCGAGTAGCTGGGACCCCAAGTGAGCACCACCACACCTGGCTAATATTTTTTACTTTTTTGTGGAGATGTGGCCTCACCATGTTGCCCAGCCTGCTCTCAAACTCCTGGCTCAAAGGATCCTCCCGCCTCAGCGTCCCAGAGTGCTGGGATTACCAGGCAAGAGCCACCATGCCCAGGCAAAGCAAGCCTTTTTTTTTTTTTTTTTTTTTCTGAGACAGCATCATGCTCTGTCACCAAGGCTGGAGTGTAGTGGCACAATCATGGCTCACTGCAACCTCTGCCTCCTGGGTACAAGCAATTTTCCTGCCTCAGACTCCCAAGTAGCTGGGATTCCGGGCATGTACCACCACGCCTGGCTAATTTTTGTGTTATTGGTAGAGATGGGGTTTCACTATGTTGGCAAGGCTGGTCTTGAACTCCTGACCTCAGATGATCCGCTTGCCTCGGCCGCCCAAAGTGCTGGGATTACAGTCATGGCCTGTCAACCTGAAATAACCAAAAGAATCAAAATCCAGTTTAAAAGAGTTGATTTAAGTGAAAAGCTGAGAGTAGCCATTCAGGTACACAGACTCCAAAGGAATAGAGTCGGTGCTCTGAAGTCAAAAGTTAAGGTCTTAACCAGGCGCTTACACCTGTAATCCCAGAACTTTGGAAAGCCCAGGTGGATGGATTCTTTGAGCCCAGGAGTTTGAGACCAGCCTGGGCAAGACGGTGGGATCCCCATCTCCACAAAAAAGCTAAAAGATTAGCTGGGTGTGGTGGTGCACACCTGTGGTCCCAGCTACTAGGGAGGCTGAGGTGAGAGAATCACTTAAGCCCAGGCAGTCAAGGTGGCAGCGAGATGTGACCGTGCCACTGCACTCCAGCCTGGGCAACAGAACAAGACTCTGTCTTAAAAAAGAAAAAAAAAAAAAAATAAGAAAGTTAAAGTCTTGCTTATATAGGCAGAAAACAACGAAATTTAGTAGGAACATAGCATCTTTTATACAAGCCTAGTTTATGAGGTACAACAATTTAATCAGTCACTATTTTCTGTACAACTTGTTTTTATTTCCTTTCCATTTAAGAGTCTATTTGACATTCTTAGACGATGTGATAGTCAGGAAGTCTTTGTATGAGGGAGGAAAGCGGGGGTAAATCTGTGATGAAGATCAACAGTGAAGAGGGAAGGGTCTTCCCTGGTGCACTTCAGTCACAACATTTTCAAAACAAGGTAGGTAAGGAAAAAGGCTAATCTATAATCAGAGAAACAAAGGTTATAGCTGCCCGTTTATGTGGTTCAGGTTCTACAGTCACAAGCCCTTAGAGCTCAAAATATTTTGATGTTCCAACAGCTTAGATTTTTTTTTTCTCACTTTGTGGCCCAGGCTGGAATACAGTGGTGCAATCTCGGCTCACTGCAGCCTCCACCTCCCAGGTTCAAGGAATTCTTCCACCTCAGCCTCCATAGTAGCTGGGATTACAGGTGTCTGCCACTACACCCGGCTAATGGTTGCATTTTTAGTAGAGACAGGGTTTCACTATGTTGGCCGGGCTGGTTTCAAACACCTGACCTCAGGTGATCCAACTCTCTCAGCCTCCCAAGTACTGGGATTACGGGCTTGAGCCCTCACACCTGGCCAGACTTTTGAATTACTTATTTTCACACGTACCCCTAGGACACTGATACAGTCTCCAGCTTACAATGGTTTGGTTTGACTTACAGTTGTTTTACTTTACAATGGTGTGAAAGTGACATGTATTCGTTAAAAACCGAATTTTGAGGCTGGGCACCGTGGTTCATGCCTGTAATCCCAGAACTTTGGGAGGCTGAGGCAGGCAGATCGCTTGAAGTCAGAAGTTCCAGACCATCCTGGCCAACACGGTGAAACCCAGTCTGTACTAAAAATACAAAAAATTTAGCGGGGTGTGGTGGTACACGCCTGTCGTCCCAGCTACTCGGGAGGCTGAGGCAGGAGAATCAGTTGAACCCGGGCGGTGAAGGTTGCAGTGAGCCGAGATTGGGCCACAGCACTCCAGCCTGGGTGACAGAGTAAGACTCTGTCTCAAATAAACAGACAAACAACCAACCATACTTTGAACACCCATGCGATGATTCTATTTTTTACCTTCAGTATAGTATTCAAGAAATTGCGTGGGATATTCAGCATTTTATTATAAAATAGGCTTTAGTTTAGATGGCTTTGCTCAACTGCAGACTCATGTAAGTGGTGTATGTTTAAGGCAGGCTGGCCTAAGCTATGATATTTGGTAGGTTAGGTGTATTAAATGCTTTTTCAACTTACAGTATTTTCAACTTACAGTATTTTCAACTTATGGTGGATTTATCAGAATGTGACCCCTCCATCAGTTGAGGCGCATGTGTACAGATTTTGTCTGCATTCCAGGACCTAGGCTGAAGGAGCAGCTCTCTGTGGATCACCGGGGCTCTTTCTAGAAGGAGCAGAAAGCAGGGCACAAAGTACAAGCTGGATCCTAAAGCTGCCAAGCGAAGGTGACCCCTTGGCTCACGGTTCATGCGTCGAAGCAGGTCACCTGGACATCTCTGAGTTCAAAACAGGAAATCTGATTCTCTGTTGTAGAGGACAGCAAGCTTCTATAAGGGCTACGTGGTAAATATCTTAGACTTTGCAGGCTGCATGGTTTCTGTCACAGCTACTCAGCTCTGCTGTTTTTATGAGAAAGCATCCACAGATAATATATAAGCGTATGTGTGTTCCAATAAAACTTTATTTATAAAACCAGGCAGTGGGCTGATTGGGCCCGTGGGCCACATCCCACTGACCCTGCTGTCCTGGAAGCGGTGGTGGATATGGGTGGGTAGCGGGCAGCCTCGCTTACATTCCTGGTGTTCCTCATCTCCTCTTCCAGTTGTTGATTGCTGCCTGGGCAATCACCCCAAAAGGTAGTGTCTTAAAACAGCAGCCATATTTACCCTGTCTCTCACAGCTCCAGGGGTAGACTGGGCTCGGGCAGCTCTAACTGGTGTCTTTCTTGGGATCACTGTTAGACACAGGCTGTGGCGAGAAGCATCTCAAGTCTGGCTCATGTGTGTGTCTGGAGCCTTGACTGACAACACTCAAACCAGTGGGGGCTGGAAGCTGGGGCTCCCCCAGCTGCCCTGTCTTTGTGGAGCCTCTCCACATGGTTTCTGCAGCGTGGCACCTCTTACTTGTTGGTTCCACACATGGGTGGCGAGAGAGAGTGAGCTGGTGCCATATGTGCTATTGCAATTTCAACGAAAATGTATTAACATTGGCCGGGTGCAGTGGCTCACGCCTGTAATCCCAGCACTTTGGGAGGCTGAGGCGGGTGGATCACGAGGTCAGGAGTTTGACACCTGCCTGGCAAACATGGCAAAAATCCATCTCTACTAAAAATATAAAAATTAGCCAGGCGTGGCGGCGGGTGCCTGTAATCCCAGCTACTTGGGAGGCTGAGGCATGGGAATTACTTGAACCCGGGAGGAGGAGGTTGCAGTGAGCCAAAATCGCACCTCTGCACTTCAGCCTGGGTGACAGAGTGAGACCCTGTCTCAAAAAAGAAAGAGGAAAGGGGGGGGGAGGAAGGGGAAGAAGTATTAAAATTGAATAAAACTAAAAATTCAGTTGCTAAGCTGCACTAGCCACATTTTAAGTGCTCGGTGGTCACATGCAGCTAGTGGCTATGTATGAGAGAGAGAGAGAGAGAGAGAGAGCCAAGTGGAAGCCTCATCGCCTTTTATGACCAAACCTGGAAGTCACACAGCATCATTTTGACCTTGTTCTGTTTGTCAGACAGTCACAAGCCCAACTAGGTTCTAGAGGAGGGAAAACAGATGCCACCTCCTGAAGGAAGGGGCAGGCCGGGTGCAGTGGCTGACGCCTGGAATCCCAGCACTTTGGGAGGCTGAAGCGGGCAGATCACTTGAGGCCAGGAGTTTGAGACCAACCTGGCCAAGATGGTGAAACCCAGTCTCTACTAAAAATACAAAAATTAGCCAGGCGTGGTGGCACATGCCTGTAATCCCAGCTACTCAGGAGGCTAAGGCAGGAGAATCACTTGAACCCGGGAGGCGGAGGTTGCAGTGAGCCGAGATCCTGCCACTGCACTCCAGCCTGGCAACAGAGCAAGACTCCATCTCAAAAAAAAAAAAAGAAAGAAATATTGCTGGGGCCATTTTTAGAAACCAGTCACCCCTCCTCCATGCATCTCCTGGCCCTACGCCCCACTCTCTTGCACCCATGTTCCTGGCCAGGATGAATCCTCAGCTGAACAGGTTACAGGGGCCAGCACTTGGCAGCTCGCCTGGAAAGGGCCTGCCATTGGTGGGATGCTGGGCCCCAGGGCTGAGGACCATTGTACTGTATGATTCACCCACTGGGTTTACTGTCTATTTTCTCCCTCTAGGGAAAATGTCAGCTCCCCAAAAGAGATTATTAATCTCTTTGGTCACTGCTCCGTCTCCAGGGCCACGAACAGGGCCAGATACATCATAAGCATCTGATAAATATTTGCCAAACGGATGAATGAACCCATGTCAAGCGCCCCCCACCTGCGAGGTCTCCGGAAGCGGGATGTCATGGTGAGTCATGACGCTCCCGTCTTTGTTCTTTCGAAGCCAGCCAAGCGAGGGCACAGTTTGGGATAGGATAAAGCCTAAATTGCTTGTGTAACTCAGCTATGGCCCCTGGGCATGGAGAGAATGCTGCAGCAGGTGCAGAGTCAGCCTGGCGAAATTCTGGAAGCAAAGGAGATGCAGGTGGCCTCCTTAGTAAGGGGATCTGCTCCTCAGGGAGCACAGAGGCCAGGGCTGCCCCGGGGTTCTGTGCCCGCCTCGGGGAACAGCCTGAGGCCAAAGCCAGTATGCCTATCAGGGTGGGGGCACCGCTCTATCTAACAATGTCATCTTGCAGGCGAGGGACCCACCTGAGCTACACTTCACACCCCTTCCACATCACTGAGCTAGCCCATCTCTGAGAACTGATACCGGTTTTTGGAGGATGTGGGGTGTGGACAGCGGTCACCCCGAAAGACCTATAAGGATCCTCTTCACTCCGTCGTCAGGGAAGAGACATGGAAGGCACCCTGCCTTGCAGGTCCAGAGCCCTGCTCCCCTCTCTGTTCTCCCTGGATTAGGTCTAGACTTGTAGGACATGCAACTTGGGATCCCCGTGGCCCAGGGATAGACGGTTAGGTTTCTTAAGGGAAGGGTTCTCATGTTTTTTGTTTTGTTTTGTTTGAGACAGGATCTTGCCACATTGTCCAGGCTGGAGTGCAGTGGCCAGGACCATGGCTCACTGCAGCCTCTATCTCCCAGGCTCAAAAGGTCCTCCCACCTCAGCCTCCCAAGTAGCCAGGACCACAGATGCAAGCCACCAAGCCCAGACAAATCTTACATTTTTTGTAGAGATGGGGTCTCAGGGTTTCACTATGTTGCCCAGGCTGCTCTCGAACTCCTGGACTCAAAGGATTCTCACATCTTCCTCCCAAAGTGCTGGGATTACAGGCATAAGCCACCATGCCTGCCCTTGTTTTGTCTTGTTGTGTTGGGTATATTTTTTCCTTCCAACATTCATTTTAAGGTCAGGAGGTACGTGTGCAGTTTTCTTACATAAGTAAATTGCATATCTCTGGGGTACCCATAGGTCATTTTCCTTTTCTTTTCTTTTCTTTCTTTCTTTTTTTTTTTTTTGAGACAGAGTCTTGCTCTATCACCAGGCACCAGGCTGGCGTGCAGTGGCGCGTTCTCAGCTCACTGCAACCTCCACCTCCCGGGTTCAAGCAATTCTCCTGCCTCAGCCTCCTGAGCAGCTGGGACTACAGGCGCGCGCCACCACACCCAGCTAATTTTTGTATTTTTTAGTACAGACAGGGTTTCACCATGTTGGCCAGGATGGTCTCGTTCTCTTGACCTCATGATCCGCACATCTTGGCCTCCCAAAGTGCTGGGATTACAGGCGTCAGCCACCGTGCCCAGCCTCTTTTCTTTTTTTTGAGACAGAGTCTCGCTCTGTTGTCCAGGCTGGAGTGCAGTGGAGCAATCTTAGCTCACCAAAACCTCCGCCTCCTGGTTTTGATTCTCCTGCCTCAGCCTCCTGAGTAGCTGGGACTACAGGCATGCACCACCATGCCTGGTTAATTTTTGAATTTTTAGTAGAGACGGGGTTTCACTATGTTGGTCAGGCTGGTCTCGAACTCCTGACCTTGTGATCCGCCTGCTTCAGCCTCCCAAAGTGCTGAGATTACAGGCGTGAGAGAGCCACCGAGCCCGGCCGATATGTCGTTTTTCAGTCCTCAGCATCCTCCCACCCTGCACCTTCAGAGGCCCTGGTGTTTAGCTCCCACCTATAAGTAAGAACATGGTTTTCTGTTCCTGCGTTAATTCACTTAGGATTAAGTTCTTTAAAACATTTTATTATTATTTATTATTTACTTATTATTATTATAATTTTTTGAGACAGAGTCTCGCTCTGTCGCCCAGTCTGGAGTGCCGTGGCATGATCGCTGTTCACTGTGACTTCCACCTCCCAGGTTCAAGCAATTCTCCTGCCTCAGCTTCCTAAGTAGTTGTGATTACAGGCGCCCGCCACCACGCAGGCTTTTTTGTTTTTTTAGTAGAGACAGGGTTTCACCATGTTGGCCAGGCTGGTCTCCAACACCTGACCTCAGGTGATCCACCCACCCCAGCCTCCCAAAGTGCTGCAGTTACAGGTGTGAGCCACTGTGCCTGGCCTGGATTAAGTTTTTTTTAAATTTTCAAATTATGTAACAGTTTATGTAGAATCTCCACATCTGGCCTTGGGCAGGTCACAAAACCGTCTCAGTGTCCATCTACTTCCCCATCTGCAAAGCAGAGATCATGATGGCATTTGTGGTGAATTCTGGAAACTCTGCAGTCCCACAAGGCACAGGTCCCACAAGGCGGCCCCCACCTCAGACCCCAGCCACACTATGAGGGTCCCAAAACCACCCTCACTTCAGAACAGCTGGCTATAAATTCGGGGGCCCCCATAACCACCCTCTCATTTGACGATTTTCTAGAATGACCTACAGAACTCAGGAAAGTGCTATACTTAACAATTACAGTTACAGCAAAAGGTAACAAACAAATGGTGAGGTGTGGTGGCTCATGCCTGTGATCCCAGCACTTCGGGAAGCTGAGGCGGGTGGATCATGAGGTCAGGAGTTCGAGACCAGCCTGGCCAACATGGTGAAACCCCACCTCTACTAAAAATACAAAAATTAGCCGGGCATGGTGGCACACGCCTGTCATCCTAGCTATTCGGGAGGCTGAGACAGGAGAATTGCTCAAACCTGGGAGGCAGAGGTTGCAGAGAGCCAAGATTGCACCACTGCACTCCAGCCTCGGTGACAGAGCAAGACTCTGTGTCAGAAAAATAAATAAATAAATAGGTGACAAATTAGGACAAGCCCCAGGCTGAGATGAACAGGGAGACGTCTCATGGGATCCAAACGCGGAGCCTCTGGCCATCCTCTCCCCAGGGAGCCCTGGACGGCCTTCCCACCTCCTGGCCCTGATGTCTGACAACTCTCAAGAGTGCTGCCAGCCAGGGAAGCTCGCCCGGGTCTTTGGGGTCCGTTTTACTGAAGCTCCATCACACGATAACCACGTGACTCACCTGCCGTCGTCAGTCCCTCTGGAGGCTGGCACTAATAGGGGATGTCCTGAGGCCGCCATCATAAACCACATCGCTGGACACTCCGGGGACCAAATCCCTCAGACAACAAAGACACTCCTGTCAAGCGGGACATGGCAGGGCCTAGAGATCACCCTCGACCCAGTAGCCAAAAGGAAAGGCCAGGCTCTGTTGGGGTCAGTTACCTCTCCTGCACGCAGTGTCTAGCTCCTAGGGCTGTGAGGGTCCTGTGAGCTAATCCCTGCAAAGTGTTAGCTGAGTGCTTGATACACATGAGTTGCCATCATGTCACAGCTCTGTCTTTAGAAAGGACGCTGTCTCAGGCTGTTAGCGCAGAGACTGAGTTTTGGCTGGAGAGATGATGCTATGGGTACCAGGGCCTCTGCCCCACCATGTGCAGGACTTACAGCGGGAGGAAGGAGCATTGCCCCTGATCTCCTGAGCCCCCTCGCCCTCTCCCAGAACCTTAGGAGGGAGAATTTCCAAGAGCACAGTGTTCCCGGTCAGTGGACCCTCAGAAAATAGAAACTGACTAAGATTCTAAGATGGGCTCTAACAAGGCAGTTTATCGGGGCTTTCAGCTCGGGCAGCAAGGGGGACAGTACCGGAAGAGACCTGCAGCTGGCTCCCCAGAGCAGGTCAGACTGCGGTTTTATTTTCCTTCCAGCCTCCTCCGGATGATGTCACTGCATGTTCGGGGTGGTCTGTCCATCACGACTGCACAATCTCCCGTCACGCTGCTTCACGCGACACGCATCTCATTAGCATCTCGAATCTCCACCCGGGCTATGATGTTTACCATAAAAATGAAGCGAAGGCGCATCAGGGTGGGCTAGGACCTTGCTGGGATGTGCATTTGGGGACTGTGGAAAGTCCCTACTGTTAACAGCCTGGACTCTTGTGGTTTCTGCACTCTGTTTTAGATTTAATTGTCCTATTTTTATGAAAGGAAGCGTTTGTGGTTACAGGGTTGCAAAGCTGAGTATAGCTGCCATCAGCACGGCATGTTAGGAAAACAGGGACCCTCCCCCCTCCCTGTCCTGCTTTCCCCAGCTGTCTCAAAAAGGGCACTTGTAGGTCGGGTGCCGTGGCTCATGCCTGTAATCCCAGCATTTTGGGAGGCCGAGGCGGGTGGATCACGAGGTCAAGAGATCGAGACCATCCTGGTCAACACGGTGAAACCCCGTCTCTACTAAAAATACAAAAAATTAGCTGGGCATGGTGGCGCGTGCCTGTAATCCCAGCTCCTCAGGAGGCTGAGGCAGGAGAATTGCCTGAACCCAGGAGGCGGAGGTTGCGGTGAGCCGAGATCGTGCCATTGCACTCCAGCCTGGGTAACAAGAGTGAAACTCCGTCTCAAAAAATAAAATAAAATAAAATAAAGGGCACTTGTAGCAGGGCACCATGTGAGGAGAATGGCCGCTAAGGCTGAAGACCCGAACTCTTGACAGCTCACAAGCAAGGGCTTTTTTTGTTTTTTTTTGTTCATTTATTTTTGAGATGGAGTTTCACCCTTGTCACCCAGGCTGGAGTGCAGTGGCTCGATCTCACTGCAACCTTCGCCTCCAGGTTCAAGGGATTCTCCTGCCTCAGCCTTTCGAGTAGCTGGGGTTACAGGGATCCACCACCACGCCTGGCTAATTTTGTATTTTTTTTTAGTAGAGATGGGGTTTCACCATGTTGGCCAGGCTGGTCTTGAACTCCTGACCTCTAGTGATCCACCTGCCTTGGCCTCCCAAAGTGCTGGGGTTACAGGCGTGAGCAGAAGCAAGGGTTTTTTAAGGCAGGAGTGCATTTTGGGAAAGCGAGGGGTGCATTGCAGGTAAAGTCGTAAACCCGTACGTGGAGGTTGTACAGCAGTGGCCACGGGCGTGACTCTCCAGGCCTCTCAGGAAGAAACTCTGAACAAAGATCGGTGGTCAGAGTGCCGCCCTCGGTTCCCCCGCATCTGAGGTCTATGGGATAGAGGCTGGCAGTGGGGGTTCAGAAAAACAACTCGAGAACATATGTTACGATGTTATCTTTAGTTTCTGTAGGAACCAAAACACCTTGTGCCTCTGGCTTGCTTGGGAGGCTGCTGCTGCTCCCATCTTCTCTTTTGTTGCTGTCTTCCTGCTTATCCGGCTACTCATTTATTTTCCAAGGCTAGCTAGTGCCTGGAATTTCCCATGAAGGAACTCAAGATTCTTCCTTTATTTCCACGCTTTGGTTGGAAGGGGGTGGGTGCAGGTAGGCCCCTAGGTGGGTCCCTGCTCTGTCTCTGCATCAGGAAAACTCACGGGACCCCCCCCACCCTCCGAGAGCCTTGAAATGTGAAATTTTTCTCCTGCAGCAGAAAAATGCAAAGCATGGACACCTGGCCAGCCTGGAAGCTCATAAGTGAGGGGGCCGGGGATCTGCCTCCCCCAGAAACATCTCCATGGCGGGGAAATGGCTGTGGCCATTTGGGTGGTGGAGCGGGAGGCCTACAGGGGTTTGGGTGTCAGAGCAAGGAGGTGGGGGCGTTCCTTGCAGACTAGAAAGAGAATCACAAGGGGCTGCCCAAGGACCCTATCAGTGGGGGCGTCTGGAAGGAGAATGGACAGTGCCCAGACGGATGCTCAGGGGGGCTTCTGCTGGACGTCCTGTGGGACAACCCGGGATTTGAGGAGCATCCCCCAGGGTCACAGGGACCCAGAGCCCAGCAGGGAACTTTCCAGGAGCCCACGGAAGCCAAGAGAGGAAGCTGTCCAGGCGAGTGGAGGACCATCCCCTTTCCGTTGCAGCCCCTGGACTGGGGCAGGCTAAGCTGAGGAAGGGAGAAGATTCAGCTCCTAGTTTCCTTGAGAGATGTGATTAATATCACAGGTTTGTAGGGGTGGAAACCTCATTTGTTCCTTTAACACTGGTGAGTTCTCAGCTGGAACAAAAAGACGGATTAGCAAGAGACAGACACACACACATGTGCTGCAGCATGCGTGTTTCTTTTTCTTTTCTTTTTTTTGTTATATGGAGTCTCACTCTGTCTCCCAGGCTGGAGTACGGTGGTACGATCTCACCTCTCTGCAACCTCTGCCTCCCGAGTTCAAGTGATTCTCCTACCTCAGCCTCCTGAGCAGCTGGGATTACAGGCACGCACCACCACACCCAGCTAATTTTTGTATTTTTAGTAGAGACCAAGTTTTACCACGTTGGCCAGGCTGGTCTCAAACTCCTGACCTCAAGTGATCCACATGCCTCAGCTTCCCAAAGTGCTGGGATTATAGGCGTGAGCCACGGCACCTGGCTGGCATGCACATTTCCTATGTGCACAGGAAATACCCAGGAAGCTTCTGGTTCTCAAAGAGATGTCTTTGAATCCCAGCCCATGTCACATCTTCCACAAAGAACAGTACATCTTTAGAGAAGCCACCAGACAAAGGGAGAGGACTCTGGGTGGAGGAGCAGCCCCTTCGGGAGGCACAGAGCTGGCGGGCGCAGGCTGGCTGGGGAAGCCTCTTCCTGTGGATGCCTCTGGAGCTGGCCCCAGGCCCACAAGGGCGCAAAGATGTCTTCGGTGGCTCAGCTTTGCTCTGTGGTAGAAAGGGGAGCAGAGCAGCTTCTGTCTCTGTAAATCTATGTCTTGCTTTTAGGCAAACAGGGGAGCACAGAGCTTCCTGCACCTGTTTCTTCTTAACTGCCCGCAGCTCAACAAGCCTTATGCCAAAAGATACATATTTTGGGTGGCATGTTTCTGATCTCCCACAGCCTGAATATCTTGAGGATCACATGAAGACTGTGTTTACAGCCCCGTGTGGCCATGAGTTATTACCTAAGAGAAGGAGCTGAGGGGCCATGCATTTACTAGTGCTTGCATCCAGGGCTGAGGGATGATGGACCTCCTCCCACCGACACATGAAAGGGCAGGGGAGACAAAAATAAAGCTGTGATGTCAGGAGCCAACAAGGCAGTTACCCAGAGAGACAGAGAGGTTTACAGCCAAGTGCTAGCGGTGGGTATTTGGGGTGGGAAGGGGATTATAATTGGCTTTATCTTATTCCGTGTTGTTGGAAATAGATGCTCAGTGCCGCAAAGAAAAATCAGCACTGAGACAAAGGATCTTTCAGCAACGTAAGTTTCACTTCCTGGGCTGCAGGAAGAGTACCCTCGCTAGCCAGCTTGCCACAGAAGTAAAATGAACAAAGGAAAGCAGACAAATTTATTCCTAATGCATTTGAGGTCGTCCTTATTGATACTGTGTCTGATCTCCATTGGCTGGAATCAGACCTCACAATCTAAACTAAAACCCGATTGGCTAACAATTTAAAACTTTCCTAAACAGATAAAACCAATGGAGAGCTGGGACATGCCTGTGAGCACGTACAGCACAGATATCTTGGTTAAAGTACAAGGACATAGAATGTACTACGTGCCTGTAAGCATGGCATGTCAAACAGCTACACAGGATAGGGCTTCACAAAGTTATTAGCACACTTATTCTTTAACAAGAAAGGAAACTTTAAAAAGGAACTTCCCTACTTCCCACACATGTGATTTTCTCTATTTTCTCATCTTTCTACAGTGGATCTGAAAGACTTATGTAACTGGGAAGAAATGCTGGGTATTTTTGGTTTTATTTTTATTTTTTAATTTTTTTTTGAGACAGAGTCTCACTCTGTCACCCAGGCTGGAGGGCAGTGGCATGATCTCGGCTCACTGCAACTTCCGCCTCATGGATTCAAACAATTCTCCTACCTCAGCCTCCTGAGTAGCTGGGACTACAGGTGACTGCCACCACGTCCAGCTAATTTTTTGTATTTTTAGTAGAGATGGGGTTTCACCATGTTGGCCAGGCTGGTCGTGAACTCCTGGCCTCAAGTGATCCACCCGCCTCGGCCTCCCAAAGTGCTGGGATCACAGGCGTGAGCTACTGTGCCAGGCCCCTGTTTTTCTTTTTCGTATAAAAAGGAAGGCACGCAGAATCAGGGGTTTTCCTTTGAAGCTGAATTCTGGAGTCTTGGGATGAAACACACAAAGCCGGTCGACCGTCTGGCCTGCTCGGGACGCTCCCTCCAGAACCCCTCAGGCTGGCCTCTGGTGTGGGCACTCTGGGATTTTCTGTCTTTGAGCTGGTATTGTTTCCCCCAAACGTGGCATCCTTTGCAGAGATCAGAACAGGGCAAAGGCAATTTGAAGTAAGGAGCCCAGCGTGGTGGGAGAGTAGGGGAAAAATCAAACCTCATTGTCTTTGACATTTCTGGAAGGCTCTGGGTTAATTGCAGTGCCGGGAACCGTGTGTGGGAACCACAGAGCCTGCTCCTGCCCTGTGGTCAGGGCGACTTCTGGAATACTCTGTAATTAATAGTTGTCCTTTCTGGAGTGGCTTCTCGGCATCTCATCAGGCCCATCTCCTGGAAATAAAGACCCCTTCAGAGGTGCTGGGCCTTCTGGTAATTTCCTTCCTCAATCCATTTGTCTGGAGGGGAGTTCACTTGAAAAGCACTTCCAGTGAATTCCATTTCACCATCACAAAAGGGCTAGGGGTGGTTGCCATAGCAACCAGGGATGGGCCAGTCTATTAATTTGTAGAAGAACAATGATGGATGTCCTGACCCTCACAGGAAGCCTGAGGTTGGCGTGACCATTGTTTTTCTGATTCTCCTCCCGTCATCTCTGAGCAAGGGAGAAATGGACTGGGTGGTCAGCACTGGACCATAATAAGAGAATCACTCAGAACCTCTGAGGCCCCTGGTTCATCAGTGCCCCCTGCTCCAGCTTCTTTCCAGATATGTTTATATCCTGTTCCTGACTCTCCGAAGACGAGGGGAACAAGTGTGAGCTGTGTGTTTAAATAAATAAATCTCCATCAACCCCCAAAGGACAAATCGGGAGATGCCTGGTAAAGAAAACAGCTTCCCAGGGCAAGGCCTTGGGGGAGGGTGGGCTGGGAGGCCTCTGAGGGACTTCTCAGTATCCACCTGCCTGCCTTCACCGTCTTGCAAAACTTTTTTGTTTTGCAAGGGGAAAAATCAAACCTCATTGTCTTTGACATTTCTGGAAGGCTCTGGGTTAATTGCAGTGCCGGGAACCGTGTGTGGGAACCACAGAGCCTGCTCCTCCCTTGGGGCCAGGGTGACTCCTGGAATACTCTGTAATTAATAGTTGTCCTTTCCGGAGTGGCTTCTCGGCATCTCATCAGGCCCATCTCCTGGAAAGGAGCCTTTTCAAACAAGGTCTCACTCTGTTGCCCAGGCTGGAGTGCAGCGGCGCGACCGTGGTTCACCTCAGCCTCGACCTCCCAGGCTCAGGTGATCCTCCCACCTCAGCCTCCTGAGCAGCCGGAACTACAAGTGTGCACCATCAAGCCTGGCTAGTTTAAAAAAAAATTTTATAGAGATGGGGTCTTACTATGTTGCCCAGGCTGGTCTCAACTCCTGGGTTCAAGCAATCCTCCTGCCTCAGCTTCCCAAAGCGCTGGGATTACAGGGGTGAACCACTGCGCCCAGTCCCTAGTCCTACAAAACTTAATGTTGACTTTCATTTTATCTAAGGATGAAGAAAAGGCGGGGGTGTAGGATTAATGCTCAGGAAAACCTTGCCTGAGGCTATGCTAAGAGCCGGAAGGAGACGACGGTCATGGTGGCCCACACCTGTAATCCCAGCTCTTTGGGAGGCTGTGGTGGGCGGATCACGAAGTCAGGAGTTCGAGACCAGCCTGGCCAACATGGTGAAACACTGTCTTTACTAAAAATACAAAAATTAGCCAGACACGGTGGTACACACCTGAAATCCCAGCTACTTGGGAGGCTGAGGCAGGAGAATTGCTTGAACCAGGACCCAGTAGACGGAAGCTGCAGTGAGCTGAGATCACGCCACTCCACTCTAGCCTGGGCTACAGAGTGAGACTCTGTCTCAAAAAAAAAAAAAAAAAAAAAAAGCTGGAAGGAGAAGCCCAGGAAGACTGGAATCCCTTCCTGTAAAATACTAAACTAGAGAAGAGCGAGGGGAGCCAGCGATCGCTCCTGTCATCTGTGAAACCTTCCATAGGAGCTCCCGTGCTTGATTCAATACAAAGTCCACAGCCTCCCCTTTACCTGCAGAGCTGAGGCCAACAGAGACTGAGGGAGCATGGTGTGTCTTGGACGAGAGGTGCGGGGGCAGCAGCAAGGCCACCTCCCTGGCCCCAGTTCCAACTTGGCCTTTCTTTCTTTTCTGGCACTTTCCCAGGGAGACCAGAGCCATGCACTCAATTAACCCTCAACGCTGGAGAAACTGGTCTTCAGCCAGAAAAATATAAATATAAACAGGCACACAGCACTTTCTTAATCTTCACAGCAGTCCTGTGGGCTAGGACCGCAACTGCCCAGAGGGGGGCCTTTTTCAGATTTACCCAAGGGCACCGTATGAAGCCAACAGCTACCCCAGCAGCCTCCACCTTAGCCAGAAAGAAACTCAGAGAGGTTAGGTAACATATACAGACCACACAGTTGGCCGGTGGTCACGGGGATTCAAGCCAGGGCTTTCCATTTCACAGGTGAGGAAACCGAGGCTTGGCGAGGTGAAGAATCTGCCCAAGTTATACAGCCAAGAGGTGACTAAGCAAGACTTTGAACCTCATCTTTGATGCCTTTTTTTTTTTAAAGACCGAGTCTTGCCCTGTCGCCCAAGCTAGAGTGCAGTGGGGGTGATCTCGGCTCACCGCAATCTCCGCCTCCCAGGTTCAAGCGATTCTCCTGCCTCAGCATCCCAAGTAGCTGGATTACAGGCACCTGCCACGGTGCCCGGCTAATTTTTATATTTTTAGTAGAGATGAGGTTTCACCATCTCAGCCAGGCTGGCCTCGAACTCCTGACCTCGTGATCCACCCACCTTGGCCTCCCATAGTGCTGGGATTACAGGCGTGGGCCACCGCACCCGTCCCTCATCTTTGATTTCTAAGCTTGTGTTTCCCACCATGTTTGTTGCTGATGCTCCACCCAACAGAGTCCCCAGTGTCTGGACATTTCCCTTAACACAGCATCTGTTGAGGTCTTTTGCTTAGCAGAACCTTGCTTTGGGCAATGCCATAGAATGCAAAGACTGGGCTTGGATCCCAAGGATCACTGACCAGCTATGTGATCTTAGATATGTTACTTAACCTCTCTGTGTGTCTTCATTTGTAAAATGAAGGCGTCAGGGTGGCTATCATATGGTACCTTTGGGCAAATCTGAATAAGGCTTCCCTCTGGGTGATTGCAGCCTGTGTGTGGGCTCCCAGTTGGGCACATGGAGCCCTGGCTGGATTTCAGCACCGCTCAGCATTTGGCCTTTTGCTCTTGTGCAGTGAAAACCTGCGTAACTGTAGAGGGCAGCCTTGGGAACTGCA
This sequence comes from Sapajus apella, assembly GCF_009761245.1. NCBI lineage: Eukaryota > Metazoa > Chordata > Mammalia > Primates > Cebidae > Sapajus > Sapajus apella. The sequence goes on from NW_022436988.1 coordinate 5,964,076, forward strand.
GAGGGTCTTAGATGCAGTGAAAAACAAGCTTTGAAATAAAAGACAAGGGCCTGAACCCTTGCGTGGTCATATGTGCAAAGTGTCTTGTGCAGCAAAGATGCAATGAATGGGAGTGGAAACAAGAAGCGATGCCTTGAGCAGAGCAGCTTTGACGGCCAGAGTTTGAGCTGGGGTCCCAGGGCCACGCTGGTCTCCACATTTCCAGTCCACGTAAGACCTGCTCCCAGGTAACGACAAGAACAGACTTGAGAGAAGGGACCCATCTCCCACGATGGGTCCCTTCCTGGCCAGCCCAGGGCCGAGCTGGAGAGTTAGACCAACCAGCTCTGTGAAGCCAGCCCTGCCTGCCTTCTCCCTCCCACCTCCACTGAGGCAGGGCTGTGGTCACAGAATGCAAAAAGTCCTTGTATTTGCCTGTTCTCACATTCCTATTAAAAAAACACACACCTTGAGACTGGGTAATTTATAAAGAAAAGACGTTTAATTGGCTCACGGTTCTGCAGGCTGTGGAGGAAGCATGCTGCTGGCATCTGCTCGGCTTCTGGGGAGGCCTCAGGAAACAATCACGGCAGAAGGCGAAGGAGGAGTAGACGCCTCACATGGGGAAAGCAGAGGCTGGGCAGGGAAGGGCTACACACTTTTATTATTATTATTATTTATTCATTTATTTTTGAGACAGAGTCTTGCTCTGTTGCCGGACTGGAGTGCAGTGGCACGATCTCAGCTCACTGCAACCTCTGCCTCCCAGGTTCAAGCAATTCTCCTGCCTCAGTCTCCCCAGTAGCTGGGATCACAGGTGTGCACTGGGACACCCGGCTAATATTTTGTGTTTTTAGTAGAGACGAGATTTCCCCATGTTGGCCAGGCCGGTCTCAAACTCCTGACCTCAGGTGATCCACCTGCCTTGGCCTCCCAAAGTGTTGGTTGGGATTACAGATGTGAGCCACTGCGCCCGGCCTGCTACACACTTTTAAACAAGCAGATCTCAGGAGAACTCACTCTCACTATCCTGAAGTCAGCATCAGGCAATGGTGTAAACTATTCACCAGAAGCTGCCCTCATAATCCAGTCACCTCCCCCAGGCCCCATCTCCATCCAACACTGGGCTTACAATTGAACATGAGATTTGGGTGGGGACACAGATCCATGTCAGCTCTCAACCTCCCACTTCGTGGTATGTAACCCACCCAAGCCAAGTCCCGGGGCTTGGGGTTCAGTGCCCCCAGAGTGCCTGGTATGCGTGGCCACACCCACCACAGACTCCACAAAACTGGAATCAAATTCCCTCCCGAATCAGGAAAGGCCCGGGCGCCAGTCACAGGGTGTGGCTGCAGAATCATGGCCCCCATAGGTACCCAAGTCCTAGGCCCTGGAACCTGTGACCATGTTACTTACATGGCAAAAGGGCCTTTGCAGATGGGGCTAAGTTGTGACTCTGGGGTGTGGAGATTGTCCTGGACTATCCAGGTGGCCCAATCTCAGCACGTGGCAGCTCAAAGGGGAAGGAGGAGGAGAAATGATGGTGACATTCGGCATCTTGTCACATATTCGTGTGCTGGGAGGTCACGGGTCCTGAGCACAATGGAGGCTTTACATGTGGGACCCTCCTAGACACCGCCCCATGTGCCTCGCCCTGTGGCTGGTTGATTTGTACCCTTTGTTAAAATAAAACTGAGGCTGGATGTGGTGGCTCATGCCTGTAATCCCAGCACTTTGGGAGGCCAAGGCGGGCAGATCACGAGGTCAGGAGTTCGAGACCATCCTGACCAATATGGTGAAACCCTGTCTCTACTAAAAATACAAAAAAAAAAAAAATTAGCCAGGAGTGGTGGCGCATGCCTGTAAACCCACCTACTCGAGAGGCTGAGGCAGGGGAATTGCTTGAACCCAGGAGGCGGAGGTTGTAGTGAGGCGAGATCATGTCACTGCACTCCAGCCTGGGCAACAGAGCAAGAATCCATCTCAAAAAAATTAATTAATTAAATAAAACTGAAATCCTAAATTGTTCCTGAGTTCTGTGAGTTATTCTAGTGAATGATTGAAACTTAGGGGGTAATGGAAGCCCCTGAATGTCTAGCCAGCTGATCAGAAGTGAGCTGACTGGGGACTCCAACCTTGCAGCTGAAGGGAACAGTTTCCTGTCATTCATGTGGGTCGTGTGGCCCAAATCATGGCGACTCCCTTCCACGGGTGGCCAGAGCGGGGCCTTCTGCAGCCTGGAGCTCAGGGCAGGGGTCTCACCTGCTTAGCTGGAAGGGTGGTCCCCAGCTTTAAGGGACGGCTGCATTTTGGGATAGCAGGCTCCGGGACAGGCAGGGGAGGAATTGGCAGGAGCAAGCTGGTCCAGGTGGCTTGTAAAGGTCTCAAGGATGGTGAGGACAGGAAGAGGGGAGCTCCTAGGCTCTGCAGAGCCTCACACAGGTGACCTGGGGCCACCCCACATGCTTCTACCAAGTAGCCAGTTGTTCCCTGGACCTGAGGGCTTAAGGGATAGCAAAGCCCCACGGAAGTACAAATAGGGCCGAGGGCTCCAAAGTCCCCTGCGGTACTGCCTGGAGTGCTGGAGCGCTCGGCTGGGCCATAGCTTACTGGAACTTCCCAGGGATCTTTCTCCTGCCTGGATTCCAGACACTTTTCCCAGCCCCAAGCACAGAGAAAAATTGAAAATGAGATTTACCAAGAAAGACTAGAGGAGAAAGCTGATTTGCATTATAATGATTTCTTCTTTTTTTTTGCTACAGCTAAAATTTCCCTTTTAAATAGCAAGCACCCCTGGGGGCAGTGGAAATGGAATTCAGCTTACAAATTCAGGGCTCACGCTCCTATTTTAGGGACCCCTTTACTACACTGGGTAAAGCCAACCTGGCCTCTGAAGATCCTATTTTGGAGGGTGGAGGAGGAAGCCGCTTGCATGTTACCCATCAGACAGCGACTCCGAGGCAGCGCCCGCAGAAAGAGGGACATCATTCTTCCCAGGTCTCCTAAACCCGTGCGATTTCGGCTATTACAGTAACAGATAAATATTTTTGCAGGAGATTCTGTTTGGGCTCATGTGATTGTATTCTTTTTAATAAAGGATTGTCGCTCAACGCCTAAGAGAAAGTGACTTCAAGTTTACAGCGGTTTCGGTGACGCTGCCGGGGTGCACTGTGGTGGTCTCAGTCACGGTGGCCGGAGGGGGAGTTCTAGTCGTTAGGAGGAATCTTGTGTCTGCAGAGGAACCAGGAACAGCCGAAGCCCCAGGCTGGGGTGAGCTGCAGTGAGGTGGGCCATGTGGTGCAGACCTGGCTCTTGCCATCTTTTTCTTTTTTCTTTTCTTTTTTGTTCTGAGATGGAGTCTCGCTCTGTTGCCCAGGCTGGAGTACAATGGCACGATCCTGGCTCACTGCCATCTCCACCTCCTGAGTTTAAGCGATTCTCCTGCCTCAGCCTCCCGAGTAGCTGGGATTACAGGCGCACACCACCACGTCTGGCTTATTTTGGTATTTTTAGCAGAGACAGGGTGTTGCCATGTTGGCCAGGCTGGGCTCGAACTCCTGATCTCAGATGATCCTCCCACCTTGGCCCCCCAAAGTGCTAGGGTTACAGTGCTAGGATTATAATTTTCTGAGCCAAAAAGTTATGGCCGTGGATTCCCTCCTTCAACTTGAGAATGCATTTAGGTAAAAAAGATGACAAGAGGCTGGGCTACCGCATTTTTACCTAAATGCATTTTCAAGTTGAAGGAGGGAATCCAGACCTATAATTTTGGCTTACGTAGTTTTTCCTTTAGTTTTCTTTTTCCCTGTCTTCCCCATGATGAACTGGACTTCTCTTTACAGCTGCTGCAGCAGGAATTAAGTCATTCCTCTACATCCGGGGATCCCAGTTGCTATTGCCCCTCAATATGCCCTTGAGGGCTCAGACACTGTCTTCCAGCTACCTGGTCACTGCAGGGACCCACTCTCCTCACCGTTACCTCCCCCACTGACTGTGGCAGGGTGGGCTGCGAGCCTCTTTCTCTACCTCTGCAGGAAAGTCTTGGCTGTTTGCAAAAGCTTGCCTGTGGCTTCTTTAACAAGAGGTGGGGGCAGATGCTTGAGCCCAGGAGTTCAAGTTCGAGGCTGCAGTGAACCTAGATCCCAGCACGACCCTGCAGCCTGGGTGTGACGGAGTGGGACCCTGTCTAAAACAAAACAAAACAACAACAACAAAAAAAAACAAGAAACTGTTCAAGAAAAAAACCTTTTCTGGCAATTTAGCTGTGAGCGCATGTCAAAGTTGAGCACGTGTCAAAAATCAGCACACAACCAAGTTAAGAATCCTCTCTGGAGAGGGTGGGGGTCCCAGGCCAGCTGAGAGTGTGGTGCGGACACGGCTGAGCTCAGGCCAGAGCTGTCACTCCTAATTTGGGCTGGGGTCTTTGAGCTGATGTGGGCGGGCGTTTGTCTCTGAGGTTTTTGAGACACAGAGCTGAGTGAGAGTGTGTCATGAGGTGGGGACCCGCAAGCGAGGAGTGGCAGGTACCCCAGGCAGCATCTCCGGGCAGCGCCTGTGGCCTGTGGGCACCCACCCAGCCTGTGAGCACGAGTGCCACGGCCCACACACACGTCCCCTGCGGGGGCTACGTGGAGGAGCACACTCACATCAGTGTGCGCACTATGTCACATGTTCCAGGGACAACAGGCAGACTGTTTCAATGGAGTCCCACCTGCTGTGTCTTCTCAGCAGCCCCTGGGTGCCCACAACAGAGATTCTTTGCCAAGGATGCAGGCCAAGCCTTTACCGCAGCCCTGCCTCCCTCCTTCATTCTTCATCAGAGAGTGGCCCCACATGGACTCCTGTGGGCTGACCCGTCATCTGATGAAGTTTGTGGTGGCCTTAAGTCCTGATTCCTGTGAGTGTCTATAGGCCGGCTCAGGGGCTCTGCCATTCTGGTGGCAGCAGGGGTGGGGTCTGCCCTCCCAGCCAGGAGGATGCATGAAGAGGACTCATGGGCTCGAGGTGGCCATGTGCCCCTGGAGCTACAGTCCCTGGGAAGAGAAGGTGGCAGACTGGACACTCTCCTTAGCCTGCTGGGGAAGGGTTATCACAGGGTCTTCTGTGCAAAGGAATTAGAGGTACTAGAGTCCTCTGAGCTGTGGTCAGTGGATAGAAAAGTGCAGAATAAATGCTGCTTGTGAACTCCCTCCCAGGGTGTGGACGAAGCAGTCCCAACAAACTCTGTTCCTCGTTGAGACTCAGGGTAAGGGACGGGGATGTATCTGAACCTGGGGACCTGGACAGAATCGCAAAGCCCAGCTTCTGATGTCCAGAGGTGGAGACCAGCTAGGTAGCCCTTCCTTGCTTCGGAATTCTGTCCTAACAGGGCTTGTATTTATCTGGGGACGCTCAATGCCAACAACCAGAATAATGACTGTCTGTTGCGGAATCCAGCAAAGGAGCTGTCACTGGCTCCTTGGGGCAGGCTCAGGAGCAGATTGACGTGTGTGGCTTCCCCAGGGAAGCCTCCAGCCCTTTGTCTCCTGCCAAGGGTCCTGGAAGGCTTTGAGGCAGGATTGCTGTCAGTCGCTGGGTTCCCAGGAAGCTCTCTGGCCGGCAGCCTGCAGCAGGCTGGGGAAGTGTCGGAAGGAGCCCAGGCTCTGGTAACCTCTCAGGCTGGCAGCAGGCAGTCGGGGGCGGGGGACCTCGTGATACACTGCAGATGGAGGAGTGCCTCAGTAGCGGGGCCTGGAAGTGTCCCTGGGACTTGCAGCAGGCCTTGAGCTGGATTCTGAGTTGTTTCAGGTTCTACATGGCCTTCCCTCCTCTCTTCTAGGGGCTTGGGCCAGGGGAGGGGGCAGTAAAGGGCTCTGCCTGCTGGGGGCCAAGCAGAATAGAAGGTCTAGTCCAGTGACCACCGGAGACGCTGTGACCAGGAGCGTCCCTGCACCCAGGCCCCGCTTGGGCCCCACACTGGAGAGGGCCCTATCTGACTAGGCCTCACCTCAAGGGCAAGGGTCTGGGGGCCACAAAGGCCCTACAGCCTTTCATATACTCACATGGAATTGTTTTCTAGGAACTTTATTGACTTATTTATTTATTTATTTATTTTTGTCTTTGAGACAGAGTCTCACTCTGTCACCCAGGCTGGAGTGCAGTGGCCCGATCTCAGCTCACTGCACCTCTGCCTCCCGGGTTCAAACAATTCTCCTGCCTCAGCCTCCCGAGTAGCTGGAACCATAGGCGCTCACCACCACTCCCGGCTAATTTTTCCATTTTTAGTAGAGACGTGGTCTCACCATATTGGACAGGCTGGTCTCGAACTCCTGACCTCAGCGGATCTACCCACCTCAGCCTTCCAAAGTGCTGGAATTACGGGTGTGAATCACTGCACCCTGCCATTTTTTTTTTTAATTGCGGTAAAAAAAACACATGACATAAAATCACCATCTTACCCATTTTTAAGTGTCCGCTTCAGTAGAGTTAAGTACATTCACGTGATGCAGCCTGGCTCCAGGACCCTTTATCTCGCAAAATGGAAACTCTGTCCCCATTAAATAACTCCCCATTCTCCTCCCTCCAGCTCCTGGCAACCACCATTCTACTTTCTGGCTCTGATTTTGACTGCTCTAAGTGTCTCATATAAGTGGAATCACACAGTATTTGCCCTTTTGTGACTAGCTTAATTTATTTAGCATAATGTCTTCAAGGTTCACTGGTGTTACAGCACGTATCAAAAGTTCCTTCCTTGGGGCTGGGCCTGGTGGCTCACGCCTGTAATCCCAGCATTTTGGGAGGCCAAGGCAGGTGGATGGACCCTGTCTCTACTAAAAATACAAAAATTACACAGGTGTGGTGGCGCATGCCTGTAATCCCAGCTACTCAGGGGGCTGAGGCACGAGAATCAGGCTTGGGAGGCAGAGATTGCAGTGAGCCAAGATAGTGCCATTGCACTCCAGCCTGGGTGACAGAGGGAAACTGTCTCAAAAAAAAAAAAAAAAAAAAAAATTCTTCTTTGGCCAGGCTCAGTGGCTCATGCCTGTAATCTCAGCACTTGGGGAGGCTGAGGTGGGAAGATCACTTGAAGCCAGGAGTTCAAGACCAGCCTGGGCAACATGATGAGACCTTATCTCTACAAATAATAAAAAAAATTAGCAGGGTGTGGTGGCTCATACCTGTAGTCCTTGCTACTCAGGAGGCTGAGATGGGAGGATCTCTTGAGCCTAGGAGGATGAGGCTGCAGTGAGCCATGATGGTGCCACTGCACTCCAGCCTGGGTGACAGAGCAAAACTGTCTCAAAAAAAAAAAAAAAAAAATTCCAGGCTGGGCGCAGTGGCTCACATCTAATCCCAGCACTTTCAGAAGCTGAGGTGGGCAGATCACCTGAGGTCAGGAGTTCAAGACCAGCCTGGCCAAAGTGGTGAAACCCCACCTTTACTAAAAATACAAAAATTAGCCAGGTGTGGTGGCATGCGCTTGTAATCCCAGCTTCTTGAGAGACCGAGGCAAGGGAATCGCTTGAACCAGGGAGACGGAGGGAGGCTGCAGCAAGCTGAGATAGTGCTACTGCACTCCCAGCCTGGACGGCAGGGTGAGGAGACGGCTGCTGCACTCCCAGCCTGGATGGCAGGGTGAGGAGACAGGGCTACTGCACTCCCAGCCTGGACAACAGAGTGAGACTCTGCCTCAAAAAAAGAAATTCCTTCCTTTGTAAGGCTGAATATTTCATTGTATGGAGGAGCCACATCTTGCTATATCCATTCATCCATAGATGGATGCTTGGATTCATTCCTCCAGGCTGGAGTGCAGTGGCACGATCTCAGCTCACTGCAGCCTCTGCCTCCCGGATTCAAGCAATTCTCCCACCTCAGCCTCCTGAGTAGCTGGGGTTGCAAGCATGCACCACCCTACCTGGGTAATTTTTGTATTTGTTTTTCAGTAGAGATGGGGTTTCGCCCTGTTGGCCAGGCTGGTCTCCAGTTCTTGACCTCAAGTGATCTGCCCGCTTCGGCCTCCCAAAGCACTGAGATTACAGACGTGATCCACTGTACCCATCTAGGTACTTTCATTTGGTAATATTTTCAAACACATTTTAAAAAGTTGGAAGAACAGTACCAAAAAACTCCTGTGTATCATTTACCTAGACTCATCATTTTTTAAAAAATAAAATTTTATTTTTGAGTAATTTTAGATTTGCTGAAAATGCAAAGTAATTACCGTTCCCATCTCCATTTCACTCAGCTTCCCCTGAAGCTACCTAACCAGGGTGCATACATTTGTCAAAACTAAGAAATGGGCATTTGTTCTAGGCTATGAACTAAACTACAGACTTGATTAGAATCTCGCCAGTTTCTCCTCCGAGGTGTTTTTCCTGCTGCAGCATCTGATCAACGGTCCCCACGCTGCCTCTAGTCAGATGCCAGTCCGAATTGGCGACAGATGACAAAACCAGCTGAGCCCGAAACGCCATCAAATGTCAAGTTCAAGGTGAAATCTCTCCCAGGTTCCCAGGAGGTGTGAGCAGGGCTCTAAGGAGGATTACAGATTGCAAAGGAAGCTGCTGTCTCTGCCCATCTGCAGAGAGGTGATGTGAGCACCTTGACCGCCTAAAGGGAAGACTTGGCCCAGGGTCTCTACAAACCCCACAGCTGGCAGGGTCGGCAGGAGGCATGCATGGGTCAAGGGTCCAGGTGGGGAGCTATGCCTGAGCAGCCTCTTCCAGGCTGGAGGAGAAGGGAGGAAGGCAGCAGGTGCAGAGCTGGGGCGATGGGCAAGAAGCAGAGGGAAGCAAGCCTGGAAACCTCCGCTCTTCCCCAGGAAGTAGGTTCCTCGGTCATCTGCTAAGAGGAAGTGGAGCGGGGTGGGGTTTGGGAGCCTTGCTGTGGCCAAGCAGCGCCGGGCATGTCCGGGAGTGTGGGGCAGGTACGTGGCTGCCTCCAGGGAGGTGCGCTCCAGGGGCTCTGCAGACCGAGGTGACACGAGGAGGTGGCCACAGGCTGACGCAGGGCAGGCTGGACAGGCAGCTAGGACTGAGGCTACAAGGAGTGGCAGTTAACTGAGCAGTCCTTAAAACTGCAAACCCCAGCTTCTCTGATCCCCAGTATCCGGGGCTGTGGGTTTCTTTTTCCATAGCACCTTCCACACTGCTTATCATGCATGCCCTACGTCTACTGTCCACTCTCTGCTTCCCATGCCAGAATGTAAGCTCCTTGAGGGCAGGATCCTTCTCGGACGTGTCCACTTCTGCATCTCCAGAATAGTGCCTGGCAGAGGAGCAGCTGTTTGTGGATGCTGATCCAAAAAGGCTGTGCGCCTCAGCCTGGTGATCCCAAGGAGTCAGCCTTGGGCCTCTCCCTGCAGATTTGGAGTCTCCCAGGACAGGGAACAGATGCTCACATTACACCAAGCTGCCCTTCTCCATCCTCCCTCCCACCCTTCAGCTGTCTCTCTGTCAAGCATGAGCCACAATTCCCCAAATTTGCTAGCAAATGGTGGATTATTCCCTCTAGTACCTCCCTACTGGGCCCTGGAGAAACTGTGAGGTCTAAAGCTGTTTCTATGGCAACGGGATCAGGGATCAGAGATCCGATGCTACAGGAGCTGGTTAGGAGGCAGCTGCCGCCCTGCTCCTGGTGAGGGTCTTGTCTAAACTGGGTGTAGTATTGTCACAAGACTGTGTCATGGTATGGAAACCATCCAGACATCGATGGATCTTTATCCCAAATTCATCACCTTCTTTACTTCCCTAAGCCTCAGTTTCCACATCCCTAGAATGGGGATTAAAAGGCTGTTTTAGCAGTCACTGAGAAAGTTGCTGTAAGGTACCAAGCATGGCCCGGGCAGAGCAGGGCTCGTGGATGTCAAACTGTCTGGCAGCGAGAGCCCTGCTGGGGCGGTGGTGGGTGACATGTGGGCAGGCTGTGGGCTGACACCACTCAGGGCGCGGGAGCCCAGGGCTGGCAGGAGAGCGGCCTTTGGTTGTGGGCAGCTTCCCTATTTCTCTTTCTGAATTCTCTGCCCAGCCTGCCAGCTGGCAAGCCCCTCTCCCAGCTCCGGAACACTTTCTTTTCCCAATCTCATCCCCACAGCTAAATTTCAAGGAGACACTTTATGCTCATTCAAACGCTCCTCCCCCCTCAGCCTCCCAAAGTGCTAGGATTACAGGCATGAGCTACCACATCTGGCCAGGGATCCATTCTTTTAGGGGCCAGCTCTCAGCTGGATAAAATGTATGTGGGGGCTAGTCAAGGCACCTCACTCCCTGCTAGGGTGTTCCCTAAATGGCATCTTGCCTTTTTCCAGGAGACATGGTTTTAATCCATTCGAGTGGTGTCCCCAGATGGCTCCAAAGGGTGACTCTTAGGCCTGGGGTGCCAGGCTCCTGGACAGGCTCCAGCAGCAGACTTCTACACAGCTAGAAGTCTAGCCCATGGGCTCAGCTGGCCAGATTTACAAATGAGTAAGATGAGCCTAATAGGGCTGTTTTCCCATCCCTATCAAATGGTGTGATTAGCCACAGAAAAGATGAGTACTTGGTGGGGTGTGGTGGCTCACGCCTGCAATCCCAGCACTTTGGGAGGCTGAGGTGGATGGATCAGCCGAGGTCAAGAGTTTGAGCCAGCCTGGTCAACATGGTGAAACCCTGTCTTTACTAAAAAATACAAAAAGTCACTGGGTGTGGTGGTGTGCACCTGTAATCCCAGCTACTTGGGAGGCTGAGGCAGGAGAATTTCTTGAACCCAGGAGGTGGAGGTTGCAGTGAGCTGAGATTGTGCCATGGCACTCCAGCTTGGACGACACAGCAAGACTCCATCTCAAAAAAACAAAAACAACAACAAAAAAACCTGTGAGTACTAGAAAGGCCTGGAGAAACCACTAAACCCTGGCTGCACACATCCAGCTACAGGGCCATGTAGGTGATGGCAGTGGGTGGGAGAACCACAGGGCATGGTGGAGCCTGTGGCAACTGGAGAGCATGTGACCCTTCTCAATGGGGCAGCCACTACCCAGCTCCCATGAGCTGTTACCATGTAGGCACGTGATCCTTGTAGATGGATGATTTGCTCACAATTCTTCTTCCCTCCCTACCTTGACCATGGCTTTTTATGAGAGGCATGAACTTCCTCTCCCGAGATGTCAGCCTCGGCTGACTTTCTTCAGCCAATGGGATGAGTGTCTGGGATGTGTGCATAGGCATTAAATGCCGGCCTGGGAAGCCTTTGATCACAGTGAGACACACCTGTCCTAGGCAGCCTCTGCCCATCTGGCCTGCTGTCCCCTTGCCCAGAAGTTCTGTCCCCTTCTGTCCACCTAAAAGAGGGGAAATTGGATGGGTCAGGTTACCTCGGTTTGGGGTCTGGCTGCAGCCCCCAAGTCCTAGCTGGGCAATCCTAGGCAAGTTACTTAACCTCTCTGAGCCCTAGTATCCTCATATGTAAAATGGGGCGGGTGAGAGAACCTACTGTGTCTCAGGGGATCCAGTGGGAAATCAGTGCCAACTGACCATCAGGTGTCAACAACAGTTACGTCTCTGGGCGCCCTGTCCCATCCTTACTCCTTCTTCGGTGGCCCTACTGTGTTCCACTCAGTACTCTGACAAATATTTATTGAGTTTCTGTGTGCTGGGTGCCATAGTCACCCAAATTCTTGTCCAGGACTGAAGGACTTAGAACCCCAGCTGCTGAAAGTGTGCTGACACTCTCCGTCAAGTGACAGCCCCTTCAGGGACTGCTTCAGCTGAGAGAGCTGTCTTTCTGGACAATGTCCCCTTCCCAGGATGGCCCTTCACCAAGGACTGCCCAAAGCAGGGATATGGAGTCCCAGCCCTCTCTTCCCAGCCAGAAAGGCCATGTCTTCAGAACGCCCTGCATGAGCCACCGAGGCCTCTGTTGAGGCTGCATCACAGCTCAGCTTCTCCTTAGACCCCATGTGCTCTTTTCCACCCATCCCATAGCCACGACCCCCAAGAATGCTCCCCAATCAGCCTTGTGACGTGAATCTCCCACTCAGCCGATGGGCATTTGAGTTGTTTCCAGCTTTGGGTGACTATGAACAAAGGCTGCTATAAACATTCTCACGCAGGTCTCTGTGTGAACACAGGTTTTCACTGCTCACAGATAAATAACTAAGGGAGATGTATTAGTCAGTCCTTGCACTACTAAAGAAGTACCCAAGGCTGGGTAATTTCTCAAGAAAAGAGGTTTAATTGGCTCTCAGTTCCACAGGCTATACAGAAAGCGTGGCGGCATGAGCTTCTGGGAGGCCTCAGGGAGCTTAGGGAGCTTTTACTCGTGGTGGAGGGCAGAGGGGGAGTGGGTGTCTTATGTGGCAGGAATGGGATGGAGATAGGGAATGGGAGGTGCCACACACTTTCCACAACCAGGTCTCACCATCACAAGAACAGCACCCGGGGGGATGGTGCTAACCCACGCGTGAGAATCCAGCCCCAGCATCCAACTACCTCCAACAGTGGGGATTACAATTCGACAGGAGATTTGGGTGGGGACACAGATGCAAACCACATCAGGTGGGACTGCTGCGTTGGATGGTAAATGTAGGCTTAACTTCATAAGAAACTCAGTCGGGTGCGATGGCTCATGCCTGTAATCCCAGCACTTTGGGAGGCCGAGGCAGGTGGGTCACCTAAGGTTGGGAGTTTGAGACCAGCCTGGCCAACATGGTGAAACCCCATCTCTACTAAAAAAAAACAAAAATTCATTTGTTAAAAAGTATGTCTTTAAAAATCTCATAATGTTTTAAGAGAGTTTCTAGTATAATTTGTGTTGGACTGCATTCAAATCCATCCTGGGCTGCATGTGTCCCGTGGGCCGCAGGGTGGACAAGCTTGTGTTACAGGTTTATTTTCACATTGCCCATCTTCCTTTGAGTGCAGGAGGCTGACTCTGAGATGGAGATTAGCATGCAAGAGGCTTACAGGGAGCGCTCTTGGACGAACAGCTGTGGAAGAGAAAGGAAAGAAGCAGAATTGAGCAAAAAGAGTTGAGCTGGCACTGCAGTCTCAACAGAGGCCTCAGCCTACCCTACAGGCGTTCTGAAAAATCAGATGACCCTTCTGAGCTGCGCAGGTTGCAGTGAGAAGGCCAGGCCCCTGGACCCTGCATCAATCAGTCAGTCCAGTCTGAGCAGAGCTAACGACAGCAGCAAAGGACTAACACAGCTCCAGGTTCTGCAGAGTTTGAGGGAGAAGCCCCAGTCTCTTCCCAAAGGGATTCTCCTACTAGCATTCAAGGTCACATAGTCTACAGACTCCAGACAACTGGCACCCCGTATTCGCACCCTAGCAAGGCTGAAACCACAAATGTTTTCTCTCCTCTGTGCTTGCTTTCTGTACCCTTCCTCCAGGTGATATAACTGGCAAGGCCCACGTGGGAATGCTGCTTCTCTTAGGCTAAATTTTGGGGAGGGATAACAGCTGTTTCAGGATGATGAGTTATCCTGAAAACCCTCCCTCTCAACCACATATAAAACTGCAGGTAAAACATTTTAAACACTCTTTGGCCTACAAAGGTGAACTCATGAGAAAGTGAAGGAAGTCCTCAGAGGCCCCAAATGAACAAGGAGCACAAATCCATGGGGCTGTCTCAGGGACTCATTAGAACTTTGGGGAAGCATGACATTGGAGACATTTGAAATTGGTTTATCATGGAAAGCAAATCCGGTTCTAGTGAAAGGCAGCTTGGACTCTAATTGCTAAAGAAGGAACACAGGTGTTTGGAACTTGTTACTTTGGGAATTCCATTTCCATAAGGAGAGGATGATTTTGTTTGGCATTCTAATTCTTGGTGGAAACTTGGTCAGGGAAAGGTGTTTGTATCCACACTTTGGATACTGGGTATCTGGGCTTTCTGAGCTCATGCTGTGCAGTGTAAACCCCTCCTTACTGACCTAAGTGTCTGGGTTAGTCTGTTCTCATGCTGCTGATAAAGACATACCCAAGACTTGGCAATTTACAAAAGAAAGAGGTTTAATGAACTTACAGTTCCATGTGGCTGCAGAAGCCTCACAATCATGGTGGAAGGCCAAAGAGGAGCAAAGGCACATCTTACATGGATGGCAGCAGACAAAGAGAGAGCTTGTGCAGAGAAACTCCCATTTTTAAAACCATCAGATCTCATGAGACTCATTCACTACAAGGAGAACAATGTAGGAAAGACCCACCCCCATGATTCAATTATTTCCCACCAGGTCCCTCCCACAAGACGTGGGAATTATGGGAGCTACAAGATGAGATTTGGGTAGGTACACAGAGCCAAACCCTATCATTCTGTCCCAGCCCCTCCCAAATCTCATGTCTCCACATTTCAAGACCAATTATGCATTCCCAAAGTCCCCCAAAGTCTTAACTCATTTCAGCATTAACTCAAAAGTCCACAGTCCAAAGTCTCACCTGAGACAAGGCAAGTCCCTTCCACTTATGAGCCTATAAAATCAAAATCAACTTAGTTACTTCCTAGGTACAACAGGAGTACAGGCATTGGGTAAATACAGTCATTCCAAATGGGAGAAATTGGTCAAAACAAAGGGGCTACAGGATCCACGTAAGTTGAAAATCCAGTGGGACAGTTGAATATTAAAGCACCAAAATAATCTCCTTTGACTCCTTGTCTCACATCCAGGTCATGCTGATGCAAGAGGGAGGTTCCCATGGTCTTGGGCAGCTCTGCCCCTGTGGCTTTGCAGGGTACAGCCTCCTTCCTGGCTGCCTTCACAGGCTGGTGTTGAAGTGTCTGCAGCTTTTCCAGCTGCATGGTGCAAGCTCTCAGTGGATCTACAATGCTAGGGTGTGGAGAACAGTGGCCCACTTCTCACAGCTCCACTAAGCAGTGCCCCAGTAGGGACTTTGTGTGGGGGCTCCAACCCCACATTTTCCTTCTGCACCGCCCTAGCAGAGGTTCTCACAAGGGCCCCACCCCTCAGCAGGCTTCTGCCTGGACATCCAGGTGTTTCCATACATCCTCTGAAATCTAGGCAGAGGTTTCCAAACCCCAGTTCTTGACTTCTGTGCACCCGCAGGCTCAATACCACGTGGAAGCTGTCGAGACCTGGGGCTTGCATCCTCTGAATCCACAGACCGAGCTGTACCTTGGCTCCTTTCAGCCATGGCTGGAGCAGCTGGGACACAATGCATCACGTCCCTAGGCTGCACACAGCATGGGGGACCCTGGGCCCAGCACATGAAACCACTTTTTCCCCTAGGCTTCCAGGCCTGTGACGGGAGGTTCTGCTGTGAAGACCTCGGACATGCCCTGGAGACATTTTCCCCATTGTCTTGGGGATTAACATTCAGTTCCTCCTTATTTATGCAAATTTCTGTACCCAGCTTGAATTTCTCCTCAGAAAATGAGATTTTCTATCACATTGTCAGGCTGCAAATTTTCTGAACTTTTATGGTCTGTTTCCCTTACAAAACTGAATGGCTATAACAGCACCCAAGTCACCTCTTGAATGCTTTGCTGCTTAGAAATTTCTTCTGCCAGACACCCTAAATCATCTCTCTCAAGTTCAAAGTTCTGCAAATCTCTAGGGCAGGGGTAAAATGCTGCCAGTGTCTTTGGTAAAACATAACAAGAGTCATCTTTGCTCCACTTCCCAACAAATTCCTCATCACCATCCGAGACCACCTCAGCCCGGATGTTATTGTCCATATGACTATCACATTTTGGTCAAAGCCATTCAACAAGTCTCTAGGAAGTTCCCAATTTTCTCACATTTTCCCATCTTTTTCTGGGCCCTCCAAACTGTTCCAACCTCTGCCTGTTACCCAGTTCCAAAGTAGCTTCCACATTTTCAAGTATCTGTAGCAATGCCCCACTCTACTGGTACCAATTTACTGTATTAGTCTGTTCTCATGCTGCTGATAAAGACATACCCAAGACTGGACAGTTTACAAAAGAAAGAGGTTTAATGGACTCACAGTTCCACGTGGCTGGAGAAGACTCACAATCATGGTGGAAGGCAAAGGAGGAGCAAAGACACATCTTACATGGATGGCAGCCAGCAAAGAGAGAGCTGTGAAGGGAAACTCCTGTTTTTAAAACCATCAGATCTCATGAGACACATTTGCTATCATGAGAACAGCACAGGAAAGACCCGCCCCATAATTCAATTATCTCCCACCAGGTCCCTGCCACAACACATGGGAATTATAGGAGCTACAAGATGAGATTTGAGTAGGGATACAGAGCCATATCCGTTTCCAAAACAACTCAACATGATTTGAGATGGAAATAGCCTTGAGTGCAGGAATTACTCCATGCTTTGTCTGTCACTGGATTGCAGGAGCTTCAAGAAAGCCGTTTTTTGTTTGTTTAAAATGGGAGTCTCACTAGCTTCCCCAGGCTGGACTCAAACTCCTGGGCTCAAGCAATCCTCCCACTTCAGCTTCCCAAATAGCTGAGACTACAGACATGAGCCACCACACCTGATTCAAGAGGGCTTTGAAGGATCTTCTCACTGGTCCTAACAAGACACACAGGTGTGAGGACAATTACTGGGGAAACAGTCATATGGAAGTAAGGGTGGGGCTTTCTTAATATTTAATTATTACACTCCCTGGAAGGAGTGGCTATAATTTGAAGCGGCCATAGGTTTGGCTGTTGACATGGTTTGGATGTTTTGTTCCCTCCAAATCTCACGTCAAAATGTGGCCTCTAATATTACAGGTGTGACCTAGAGGGAGGTATCTGGGTCATGGAGGTGGATCCTTCATGAATGGCCTGGTGCCCTCCCTGTGGGAATGAGTGGTAATGAGTTCACCAAGAGCTGGTTGTTTAAAGGATCCTGGCTCCTGGCTCCCCCCACCCCTCTCTCTCTCTTCCACTCTCTCCATGTGATGCGTCTGCTACCCCTTTGCCTTCCACCATGACTGGAAGCTTCCAGAAGCCTCACCAGAAGCAGATGCCGGCACCACACTTCCTGTACAGCCTGCAGAACTGTGAGCCAACTAAAGCTTCTTTCTTTATAAATCACCCAGTGTGAGATATTCCTTTACAGCAACAAAAACAGATTAATACAGTTGTTAAGCCCAACAGAATGAAAACAGAGAATAGGATGGAGAGAAAATCTTCATTCCCTCCTCTCAGCCTCTTAGTCAGCATTCAGGGCTGTTGTGTCCTGAACTGTGTTCTCCCAAAATTCATATGCTGAAGCCTCACCTCCCTCTCCCCTTCCATGTGACTATATCTGGAGATAGAGTCTTTAAGAGGCAGGTATGGTTAAATGAGGTCGTAAGGGTGAGGCCCTCATAGGACTGGGGCTTTACAAGAAGAGGAGATTCTCTGTTTCTCTCTCTCTTTTTCTCCCTCTCTCCTTCTGCCATCGGAGGACACAGCAAGAAGGTGGCCTTATGTAAGCCATGGAGAGAGCTCTCACCAGAACCCACACACGCTGGCACCCTGATCTCTGGCTTCTATCTGCCAGAATATCATGAGAAAATACAATTTCTTTTGTGTACATCATATGTACACTCCATTTATATAATTTCATTATGACAGCCCAAGTTCAGCCAACTAATACGAGGACATTGATGGAACCCACTACTCAGCAGAGAACCTAGAGGAAAATGATATAGCCTTCAAGGCTCTGTTTCTTCTCTGGTGACCTCCATGCCCTGGGACGTAAGGGCTGAACCAGGGCCTCCCAGGTTGCCATCTTGCTCCTTCTTGTCCTTCAAAGCTTGCCTAAGTGCAGCTTTATTACAGCCCAATTCTTTATAGGGAGCCAGCCAGAGGGTGGTAAAATCCCAAGGTCTGTGTTTGTTTTGATTTTGTTTGCTTTTTTCTTTTCAGCCTTTATGAAGATAACATATGCCCGTGGTAAAAATCAAAAAGTACAGAGATCTTATAATAAAAAGCAACCGTCTCCTGTCTTATCCTTCCTTCCTTCCCTGGTTCACCCCCTGGGGTATTTTCCTCTAAGGTATTCACTTCTGATTGCTCTCTTTGTGGTGGTTATCTTGAAACTCTAGATAATGTAGAAATACTACTATTTCTTGATTTTTTAAACTTTAACCAAAAGCCACTGGATTCCCACTGTGAAACATGAAGATTCAGCTCTCTTCCTTCTCTTCCCCCTCTGCCTCTCCTAGTTTGACGATTGTCGTTGTTGTTATTTGGGTTCCATTGTGCACCTTTCAACTCTAGTAGATGAATCTCTTTCATGTGGCACCAACTTTTGACAGTATCTCTTTCTAATGCATCTCTTTTCCCAGCAATGGTTTCCACTCCTGACAACCATTTTGATTTTTACACTGTCAAAGTTCTTCACGCTTATCATCTGTCCCTGAACTTCAATCAGATCCTCTCTGTGTTATCCATAGCTTGATTCTAAAAGTGGAAAAGAATAACATGTTTGTATTTGTATGTCCATGCAAATATTTGTTGCCATGGAATCAAGCAGTATACTGAAATATATACTTTGTGTCCAGTGTCCAACCTTGGATCACTCATGGATTATTTCTAACACTGAGGACCAATAGATTCTCTTTTCTCACACTGAAACAATAGCTTACAATCATGTCACATTTAATATGTTTTGAGTTGGGTCATCATTTTATCATGTAATTGTTTATTTTTCTTGGAGTTTCTAATTGCCTTTGTTTTTGGTATTGTGTACTTTACTCATATCTCCATCATACTGTAAATTCTATGGCACTCCTCTTTCCCTAGGAAACCTCCCTCTTAGAATCTACTCCTCTTGCTACAATTTTCACTGGTTGGTCTCTAGGCCTAGGGTTACAGGATCTTTTGGGTGTTGATTTTCTTCCCAGAAACCTCTGTGGCCAGTGGCACCTTTGCCCAAGTTCTTGTCCGGTGTCCAGGAAGAATGAGGTATGCAGACAAGAGAAGGGTGAGCAAGATGAAGAGGAGCTTTATTGAGTGTTACAACAGCTCAATAAGACCCGTGGTGGGTAGGTGCTCTCTTTAGGCAGGTTTTCCCATCAAGTGTTCAGGTCTCAGCAGAGAGGACGCCCTGGAGGGGGGCTCCCCTCTGCAGGCAGGTCACTGGGACGTCTCTGAAGGTCTCTGAAGCTCTCAACAGAGAGGGCAGCTCCTTTCTGCAGCTGGTCATTCTGTCATCTGCTCAGCTTTGGCTGATCCTGGGGCTCTTAAGGGCCACAGAGGGCAGGAAGTGAATGAGCAGCCATGGGTGGATCTAGAAAAGGCACCAGTTCCCATTTCACTCAGTGGGACTGGCAGCCTGGCCCCCAGCCTTCCAGACCTCCCTGGCTGGAAGGTGGTGCCTCACCAGGGACCTACGCACTTCTGCTGGGAATCTGTCTCCTGCTGTTGTTCATGGCACCTGGGCTCAGCCCAACTTCACTCCGAGATTGGAGCAGGCACCGACAGCAGAAAGAAGCCAGATAGTGGGGACAGGCACTCCTAAGCCTGTGAGGGCACGAGGGGCCTTCCTGCGACCCCAAGACTGCAGGGATGCCTGAGTTTGCAGCACAGTTTGGGTGGCTGCAGTGGCACCCGGGAGAGCAGGGCTCCTGCCAGCTCCTGGCCCCCCAAGAGCACAAGGAAGCTCTGCTCTGCAGACACAACTTAGGAGGCTGCAACCCCACCCAGGAGCACAGGACTCCTACCTGCTCCGTGGAGCGTGCAGCCCTGGCCATGCCTCCCTGCTGCAGCCAGTGTGACAGCAGCATCAGGCCATTTGCAGCAGCTTGCTGCCATCACTAGTGTCACCAGTCACCTCGGTTTTGCCCAGGATGGCAAGGTTCCCCAGGAGACAAGACTTTGTCTTAGTTTTAGTTTTAGTACTGAAACTAAAAAGTCAGCCAACCGGGATGAGCTGGTCACCCTGTCTAGACCTGAGATCAAACCTCAGAACTTCCCTTGACTCTCTTCTAGGTTGGATTCAGTTTTCTGGATCTTCCTCTTTCTTTGTTTATTCTCTAATTTCTCTGGAGAACATTATCAAGCAACTTTTAAAGAAAGAATGTGTTTGTATATGTATACCAAATCACTCCACGTTGTACACCTTAAATATATACAATTTGTATTTGTCAATGGTACTTCAATAAAACTGGGAAAAAATTTTTTTTCCTTTTTTTTCTTTTGAGACGGAGTTTTGCTCTTGTTGCCCAAGGTGGAGTGCAATGGTTCGGTCTTGGCTCACTGCAACCTCCACCTCCCGAGTTCAAGCGATTCTCCTGTCTCAGGCTCCTGAATAGCTGGAATGACAGGTGCATGCCACCATGCCTGGCTAGATGGGGTTTCATCATGTTGGTCAGGCTGGTCTCGAACTCCCAACCTCAGGTAATCCACCTGCCTTGGCCTCCCAAAGTGCTGGGATTAGAGGCGTTTGAGCCGCAGCACCCGGCCGGGAAAAATGTTTAAGTGGTCATGTTGAAGATAATCTGTGTCCTTCATGTTTGACATGTCTTTATTCTGCCATAAGGTTTTTGGTAGACAATGTAGCTAGCTATACAATTCCAGGTTGACAATAATTTTCCCTTCTAACGTGAAGCCATATTGCATCCATTCCCTTCTAGCACCCCGTGTTACTGGTAGGCAACGTGATCCTAGTCTGCTCTCCTTTGTACAGAGCCCAAGTCTCTTTTTCCTAGGTTCCCCGGCTCTGTTTTCTTTCGCTTTTGCATGTTGAGACTGTGTGTTTTCCAGTCCTCCTATTGAACTTCTCATTTCAGCAAGCATATTTGCTCATCTCAAGAGCTCTTTGATGGTTCTCCGGGTATTTTTTCTCCTAAGAAAACTGAGCTTTCTTGTAGATGGAATAGATTCTGCAGTTCTCCCCGAATATATTCAGTAGAGGGCTTAAATGCCATCTTCTGTTCAGGAATTATTTCTGTTTCCTCTGGGCCAGTGTTTTTGTTGCTTTCCTTTTTCTCCTTCACACGGTTGGTCTTCTTCAAATGCCTGGGGATCCTTCAGGGCTCATTCATGTGTAAGAGAGAAGGACAGGGTGGCAGGTTGGTGTTTCCTCTGCTGTGGAGTAAATCAGCCTCCCCATTCCCTCCTGTGTAGGCTGGGGTGGGGGCCTCTAGGCGGGATGGGCAGGGATTTTCTGTGGGCGTCAATACCTTCACGGGTGCACAGTCATATTTGGCAGCCCTGCCGTTCAGAGGCCTTAGCTTCCCCAGCAGTTGAACTCCTTTGGTGAGGAGCCTTCTAGGGTGTTGCTGAGTGACACACACAGAGGCTGGGAGAGGGTGAGCCGCTACTTGTGCAGGTGTTTCATAAACAGACCGTCAGTGACGCCCCGTCCTCAGGAAACATGTTTTGCTCTACAGAATCTCTTGCCCCTGAGCCCTGAGTCCCGGGTGCTGTGTCTGTGGCTGGTCACTGCCTCTTCTCTCTGCAGTTCTGTCCTGAGCTGTAGCACCCTCCCCACCCGTGTGGCAGGCAACACCTTCCGTGCACTGTCTGTCTCCCAGGAATCGGTGACCCCCCACCCCTGTCTCAGTGTTGTGGGTTTATTCCTTTTAGTCTCTTACATATGCATTTCGGGGCCAGTGTGCAGAGGGGAGCTTGGAAGACACTCTTATGCACAGCCTTCAAAATGGAAGCTTCGTCGGGTGCAGCAGCTCATGCCTGTAATCCCAGGACTTTGGGAGGCCGAGGCAGGTGGATCACGAGGTCAAGAGATCGAGACCATCCTGGCCAACATGGTGAAACCCTGACTCTACTAAAACTACAGAAATTAGCTAGGTGTGGCGGCACGCACCTGCAATCCCAGCTACTCAGGAGGCTGAGGCAGGAGAATCACTTGGACGCAGGAGGCGGAGGTTGCAGTGAGCCAAGGTTGCACCACTTCACCCCAGGCCAGGAGGCAGAGCTAGACTCCATCTGGGGAAAAAAAAAAAAGGAAGCTTCATCTCAAGATTAAATTGGGGCTTGCCATGAAATAAAGGCTCCCATAACACAAATAAAATTGGACATTTGTGGACGCTTGTAACACGTGAGGCTCTGTAGTTCACATGCTTTATCTCATTTACTTCTCATAGTTTTTCATTTTACAACTTAAAACTGAAATGTATAAAAATTAAGTAACTTGCTCCAAATCACATGGTAGGTAAAAAGTGGCAGCAGAATTCTAACCCCCACCCACTCAAAGTGAAATTAGCCAAGTACCTGCCAAGCAGCTGGGGAGATGTTTCCATGGGGCGGCTTCCAGAATCCCCACCCACATTTATGTTACAGGAAGACTGCACACACCAGGTTTCCTCCAGGAGCCCTCCCCAAGAGAGGCAGCCTTGGGAGCCCTCTGACCCAGCCTGGGCAGGCAAGGGGCTGCATCCTGTCCCTTCCTCTCTTCCTTGTCATTAATGGGCCTCAGCTAGAGCCTCACCTTGGGGCTACCTCCTGCTCTGACAGCTACAGGGAGGAGGAGGGAGATGCGGCTTCCTTCAAGCTAAGCCTAAGGCAGAGCTGTTCCAGTCATTCCCTCCCCCTGGGCTGCAGGCAGCAGCACCTGCATGAGACAGGAATGAATACAGGGTGGGTCACAGGAGAATTTAAAAATTCCAGGCAGCAGTTTTGTCAGAGGCATTGGAATCAGAGCAATTCCATCTTGAATAAGGGCTGGGTAAAAGCAGGCTGAGACCTACTGGGCTAGTCACAGGATGAAACAGGAGGTCGGCACAAGATACGGGTCATAAAGACCTTGCTGATAAAACAGGTCTGAGTAAAGAAGCCGCCAAAACCCACCAAAACCAAGATGGCGACGAGAGCGGCCTCTGGCCGTCCTCACTGCTACACTCCCACCAGCGCCATGATAGTTTACAAACACCATGGCAACATCCGGAAGTGACCCTGTATGGTCTCAAAAGGGGAGACATGAATAATCCCCCCCTTGTTTAACATCTATAATCAAGAAACAACCATAAATATGAGCGGGGCTGCACTGTCTACAGAGTAACCATTCTGTTATTCCTTTACTTTCACAATAAACTTGCTTTCACTTTACAGACTTGCCCTGAATTCCTTCTTGCACGAGAACCTTCTCTTGGAGTCTAGGTTGGGATCCCTTTCCTGTAAGTTTCACATGACTAGAGGTTATAGGCTGATAAAACCCCGAAAACCAGGGTGTGGACCAAGCTGGACCCAACAGAGTGCTGGATGTGACCCCGGCTCCACCTAGGACCTTATTACACACTCATTAACGTCCTAAATCACACACCCGCCAGCGCCAGGACAGTTCCAAGATCACCCATATTTGGTGTAAAAATGAGTGGCACCACAATTCTGAGAAATGCCCACCTTTTTCCAGAAATTTTCATGAATATCCCACCCCTTGGTCAAATAAACCCATAAAGATGAAACCCCAAACCCCACTGCGTGATCCTCTCTTGAGAACGCCGAATTCCCCTTTCCTGTGTACTTTTCGCTTTGCAATATATCTCCGTGCTTTCACTATTTCCTGACTCATCCTTGAATTCCTTCTCGAGATGGGGTCAAGAGCTGCGCGGAGGTCCCACCAGCATTTGGGGACCTCCCCCAGCCCATCAGTATCATGAAGAGTATTTGAAATGACAGCCACTGCGTACCGAAGGCCTATCATGGTCAAACACATCAGCTCCAATTCTCCATAACCCTTAAAGAGAGGGGCTTGCATCCCCATTCTTCTGATAAGAAAACTGAGGCTCAGTGGTTAAGGAACTTGCCCAAACCACCCAGTTGGTCAGAAGCAGAGCCAAACTTTAACTAGGTCTGAAACGTGCTCATGGCAGCGTGCCCTAGAGACAGCAACAAAACTTCCATTTCCGCTACAGCCTGGCATGGCCCTAAGGGACAGCCAGACCCCAAAGGCTGGGCTCAGGCTCAAGAGGCCCCTAGCAAGGCACTCCTCACGCCACTGGTTGCCACCTTTGGGAATTTTCAAGGGTAACCTTGGGCACTGCCTCCTTCAGACCCCCTGTCTGGGAAAAACAGCCACCTAATTGTTGATCAAGACTCTGGATTAATCCTTCACTAGCCTGGCCTGAGCTGGCCACTTGACCCAGAGCTGTGCCGCAGCCAGGGATGGGTCCTTCCCGCCAGCAGGGCTTCCTTCAGCATTACCACATTGACAGCTGGCTCACAGAGCTGGCAGCCTGGCCAATGCAGCTGCGGAGAATGTGGGGGGGTGGTAAAAAAACACTTGGGGAGTCCAGGGAAGGGGGGGTGAGAATGACAGGAAAGGAACAGGATGTAAGGTCCAACTTTTAAGGATAATGGCGACAAAGATTGGGGAGTGTAGAGAAAACATTTGCAAAAGCATCAAACCCAATGCCTCCCCTTTCCCAGAAGATGTCAGCATCAGAGACCAAGAAGGTAGGGGGAGGGGGAACACCAGGAGGGCCTGGAAGGGGGCAGTAGGTTATGGGGGGGGGTGGCAAGGGGCGGAGAAGAGCTGCCCAGACCCATTGGGGTGGAGGCTGGAACCCTAGAGGCGCTCGGCTGCCTGCCAGGCTCTCAGCAGGCCCAGCTCAGGCAATCGGCCTTAAGACTCCGGATGGAGATGCACAGTCTCCCCCTTACCGATGAGTCTCACTCCACTTTATGAGCCTTGCTGCAAGAAATTTCTATTTTCACCACAAGGGTCGGTGCTGAGCTTCAGATCCTGCCCTCTGGGGGCCCTTTTCCTCCTTCCCGACTTGGGAGGAGGAGAAGGCAAGGCGGGGGGCGGGTGCGCAGCCGAGGGTCCCCAGGCCGAGCTCCTCATGCATAAAACAGGGGGGCTTTTCCTCCGCAGCTCATTAGAACCTCTGGGCTGAAGGACTGGCCCCGTCATTTCCCTTGCAAATGAAGCTCCCGCTCCGCCGCCTTTTCCTCTTTAATACCTCATCAGCCCAGCAGGCGACCCGGAGCTCGCTGCTCCACTCCGCCCGGCGCTGGGCAGCTGTTTGGCACATTGCAATTAGCGCGACGCGTCCCTGGTAAACAGCCGCGGCCGGCTGCGGGCACCTGCAGACCCTGACCCCCGACGCCGCCCCGAGGCCCTGAAGACGCAGCTGCGACCCCACCGGTAATTAGGAGGTTTTCAAGGCCGGTGTCCCCCAAGCCCAGACCTGCTGGAGAGCTCAGCCCCGCGGTCCCGCCGCGCTCTCCACCCTAGCCTCTCAGGAGTCAAGGAATCCGCCTTCAGGGTGTAAGTGGGGCCGGGGTCCTCGGGAGAGGAAGGGTGGTGTTTGGGGAGTCCTGGCCAGTTCTTAAGGCCTCTAGATGGCTACGGGCCACATCTGCCGGCAGAGCTCAGCTCCAGATAAACCCAGAGAAGAAAAACCCAAGCCGCTCACCCTCTGGGTGCCTCAAAGCCTTTCTATCTGTAACAGGCTAATGAAATTATCTACAGCTAGTGCTCGACTTACGACCACGATTGGTTCCGACAGACTGGTCGTAACACGATTTGGTCGTAAGTTGAGTAGACTATATGCACGCGGAGATGGTAGTGCTGCCGGAAGCTGGTCCGCACTGTCGTACGCCCAGCTGGGCAACGTTTGCGCTGCCAGACGCGGAGCAGTTGTGGCTGGCGATTGTGGTCGTAAAGTCGAATGGTCGTAAGTTGCATAGGTCGTAAGTCGATCAATACCTGTACCTGGTAGGGAATTAGGAGCAAATGAGATGATCCGGATGTAGCCTCAGTGTCTGGAACTGAGAAAGTGCTGATTAGCGGCCAGGTGCGGTGGCTCATGCCTGTAATTCCACCACTTTGGGAGTCCGAGGTGGACAGATCACCTTAGGTCAGGAGTTCAAGATCAGACTGACCAACATGGCGAAACCCCGTCTCTACTAAAAATGCAAAATTAGCCTGACCTGATGATGTGTACCCGTAGTCCCAGCTATTCGGGAGGCTGAGGCAGGAAAATCACTTGAACCCGGGAGGCACAGGTTGCGGTGAGCCGAGATCACGCCATTGCACTCCAGCCTGGGCGACAAGAGCGAAATTCTGTCTCAAAAAACAAAAACAAAAAGAAAGTGCTCAACAGATGCTAGCCACGATTTTCGTTAATATTCTATCACTGCTTTGCCCTGTGCAGACATCAAAACCACCCCACAGTGTGCAGTAATCCTGCTGTAGAAACAGCCACTTACTAACCTTGAGAATGTGGATCAATTACTTAACCTCTCTGTGCTGCGGTTCTTGGGCGTAAATAATGTGCCCATTTTGCCTGGTGGGGTGGCTCATGCCTGTAACCCCAGCACTGTGGGAGGCAAAGGCAGGAGGGTCGCTTGAGGCCAGGAGTTTGAGACCAGCCTGGGCAATATAGCTAGATCCCGACTCTACAAAAAGTAAAAAAAAAAAAAAATTAGCTGGGCCTAGTAGTGCACACCTGTAGTCCCAGCTGCTCAGGAGGCTGAGATGGGCTGCGGGTGGGGGGGGTGGTCACTTGAGCTCCTCAACCTCCTTGTTGAGGCTGCAGTGAGCTGTGATTGGGACACTGTATACAGCCAGGGCAACAGAGTGAGATCCTGTCTCTAAAAATAAATAAAGTGCCCATTTTGTGGAACCGACATGTAACAGAGCTCAGGTCTTCCTCCGGGACTCTGACCCAGAATGCTGCATCCAAATCCTTGCCCCACCCCACCTAGCTGTGTGACCTGGGCAGACTACTTAAAGTCGCTGTGCCCCGTTCTTCCTCTTAGCATGAGGGTGTGTAGTAGTTCTCACTGCTAGAGTATAAGGCATTGCTAGAGAATATTTTCTATAAAGGAATATCATGGCTCGATCAAATATAACGAACAAATGTCCATGCTTTTATTTAACTCATTAATTCATGAGGGAGCCTGCAAGGTGCTACAACCAAGTTCAAAAAAGAATTCAAGGAACATATATAAATAGGGAGTCAGGAATGCAGAAATGAATTGACAAACAGATGCAACACTTGCCACGAGGCAGGAATCAACTGCATTCCATCAAAGCCTCCTCCTTGGCACTGAGCTTGGGTGTGGGGACTCCTTGCCAGGGCTGCTGAGGCCAGAGCTCCTGGGGTCATCACAGCCTCTGCAGCCATCCCTTTCGAGGACCTGTCACCTTGTAGGGAGCCTCCTAGGACTGGGACACAGGTTCCCCCACCTTCCGAATCATCTGCCCTCAAAGCTCCAATCCTCTTCCTTTCTGAGGAAGTGACATTTAGTGACACTGTCTCCCATTCTCCAAGCCTCAGAGCTGTCCCACGCTCAGACTTTTACCTTCTGGGCTCAAAGCCTCCACCCTCCTAGCCCTTAGGGGTAGACCAAAAAGAGAGAGAAAGAGAAAGTGCTCTGAATTCATATTCTTTTATGGTGAGCAGAAATGACACATAACCATGCAGGGACATTATCCTGTCCCAAATGGCCACCACCGCTTTAAAATGTTGCCTTGCCTCTGTTCAGAGGGGGGCTTCTCAGTTCACCCAGGAAGGAGAGACCCTCAGAACGCTGCCAGTCATCTTCTCAGGCAAGCCTTTCCTGTCCTCACCTGCCACCTCGTCCCAGCAGCCCGGCTCCACGTGGCCAGAGCTCCCGGGCTTAGCTCAGGTCCTCCAGGTGTGGTCTGTCCCCCTGCAATGGCCCAGGAGCTCCCTGAGGGCAGGGCTGGGTCTTCATCTCTCCACTGTCTGGCATCATCCTAGCAGGGATGGAATTTCACACATGCCCCAGCCCCAGTCCCCCAAATGAATGAGCAAACCCTGAGTCTTGGTTTCTGCAGCAGGCTCGTGCCTTCGCCCCGGGAAAGCTCCCAGACGAGCAGGGCTGGGCAGAGGGGCAGCACCCTCGGCCTCTGGCTCATCCCACTACACTCCACGCCACTCTCCTCTCCTCGGTCCACCCCACCCCTGCTAGTGAGAGAGACTCGTTGGAGATTCCTCTTGAATTTTCATTAATTTCTATTGAATAATTAAAACCAGGAAATTAATACTTTCATCCTAAACCCGAATTGCAGTGTGTGTGCTTTTCATAATTATAATTCCACTGGAGCATTAAACATTCAAGTGAGCCATCCCTCTCGAGGGGCAGAGGGGACAAAGAGCTATGTCCTGGGGGCTTAAACCAGGGTTTGTCTCAGGATACGCACGCAGTAACTACTTTTTAATGGATGGATGGATACATGGGTGGGTGGAAACAAAGACCTTTTCAGGACCCAGAAACTGATACTCCGAAGCATGGTGATTTGATATGAGGTGGCCTCAAGGTCTCTCTGACCGCCCCTCAGTCCTCTGTCTCTCTCAGAGCAGGGAATGAAGCTGTTCTCTGAAGTTCCCTTATCGACCCAGAAACCAGGCCTGCCAGAGAAGAATGCAACTGCCTTCCCCGATGATGATGATGATGATTACTATTGAGACAGAGTCTTACCCTGTCACCCAGGCTGGACTGCAGTGGCTCAATCTCAGCTCACTGCAACCTCCACCTCCCAGGTTCAAGCAATTCTCCTGCCTCAGCCTCCCGAGTAGCTGGGATTGCAAGCGGCCGCCGCGGTGCCTGGCTAATTTTTGTA
Organism: Sapajus apella; assembly: GCF_009761245.1. Classification (NCBI taxonomy): domain Eukaryota; kingdom Metazoa; phylum Chordata; class Mammalia; order Primates; family Cebidae; genus Sapajus; species Sapajus apella. The sequence continues at coordinate 5,992,481 of NW_022436988.1, forward strand.
TTTTTAGTAAAGATGGGGTTTCACCATATTGGCCAGGCTGGTCTTGAACTCCTGACCTCGTGATCCACCCTCCTCGACCACTCAAAGTACTGGGATTATAGGCATGAGCCACCGCACCCAGCCTCTTTTTCTTTCTTTCTTTCTTTTTTTATTTTTTGAGACACAATCTTACTCTGTTGCCTAGGCTGGAGTGCAGGAGCATGATCTCAGCTCACTGCAACCTCCGCCTCCCCGGTTCAAGCAATTCTCCTGCCTCAGCCTCCCGAGTAGCTGGGATTACAGGCGCATGCCACCATATCCGGCTGATTTTTTTTTTCTTTTTTTTTTTTGTATTTTTAGTAGAGACGGGGTTTCACCATGTTGGTCAGGCTGGTCTCAAGCACCTAACCTCAAATGATCTGCCTGCCTTGGCCTCCCAAAGTGCTGGGATTACAGGGGTGTGCCACCACACCTGGCTAATTTTATTTTATTTTTTAAGTAGAGATGGGATTTCACCATGTCAGCCAGGCTGGTCTCAATCTCCTGACCTCAATGAGGTGAGTGAGCCACCATGCCTGGCCTTTGCTTTTCCTGTATTCCTACCCAGTGTCAGGCCACCTCACATCCAGGTATTGTGTGCCCTGCATCCAGCCTTGCCCGAAAGGTGGGATTCCTCAAACATGGCATCTGTTCCGGGCCTGGAACAGGCTGACTGAGGAGAGGAGGCACAAAGGTATGGTCTACAGCCTACAGCCTGGCCCCTTGGGATGGCCAGGAGGTTGCTCTCGTTGGTGTGGATACCCTTCCAATCCCGATGACTACCTCTCTTCTCCTGGCAGGAATTGGGTTTCCACCGTGTCACCCTCATGGAGCTTTCGTTTGCCTTATTTGGGATACAAAGGGATAAGTGTCCTCTGATTTTAGAGAAAGTTCAAGAGCCAGGGAGCAGGATTTCCCAGCAAGGGACGTGGAGCCAGGCACCCGCAGATGGTCCACTTGCTTGTGGCTGATGGCAGTCCGCCTCCGGGAGGGGTCCGCACACCTTTCCCCCAGGAGGAGGGAAGGACTCAATCATTATCCAGAGTCAACAGTGAGTTAGGGGCAGCAGTGGTCCCTAAGAGGGTCTCCACAGGAAGAGGGCAAGGCCGACGCAGCCAGGGCAGCAGGGAGAGGACCTAGTGGGAGGGAGATGGGAAGTGGTGGGATACGGCCTCTAAGGTGAAGCTGCCTCCCTGGCCCACCCTGGGGGCTCCTGAGAGGTGGGAGATGTGGACGGAGGGCTCTCCAGACTCCACGTGCCCTTGTGTAAGTCGAGATGCCCGGGCTTGACAGGGCAGTGCTCCCACTGGGCCAATCAGAAGTCCTCAGCAGCCTCGCCCCTCACCACCAGCCATCTACATGCCTCTCCATGGTGGGGCCCTCCCCATAAACACTGAGCTCTTTGAGGATGAGGATGGATATGTTTACCACTGTCCCTCCAGGGTCGAGTCCAGGGCCACCCACAGGGCTGCAGTTCAGCAACTCTTAGAGAGAACGGCTCTGATCCCCACTGTCCGCTTCCTGCTGTGCTCCACCCACGCTTTCCTCCTTCCTCCATCTTGTACCTGCCTCAGGGCCTTTGCACACGCTGCTCCCTCTGCCTGGATGCTCGTCCCTTTGGTGCACGCCCTCATTTCCTGCCCAAATGTCATCTCTGTGAGATCTCCCTAGAAACCCAGGACTACCTTCTCACCTTCCACACTCCCTCGCCCTCTTGCTGTAATTTTCTCTATGGCATGTATTAAATATTTGCTTGTCTATCTTCTGCCGACTGCACTGTAAACTCCCCGAGAGCAGGCACCTTCTTTCATGCACAGCTGTATCCCCTGAATGGTGCTTGCAGGCAGCAGGTTCTCAGTAAACACTTGATGAATGAATGAATGGATGGATGGACCACCATCCCTGGCCAGGGAAGGAGCACAGGTCATTGGGCCTAACAGGGAAAGCTGTTTTCTTTAGACTCAGCTGGCAAGCAGGGGTTTCATCCTTTCCCTCTGTAGCAAATGGTCACCTGCTTCCAGGTCCTCCTGTTCCCTCCCTGCTGGTAGCCCTCCCAGAAGGAAGGCCGACTCTGATCTTGGGGACCGCACTCCTCTGGGTCCTCCCCATGCTTTCCGGCTGTACCCTCACCCTCAGATAGAACTTCCCCTCCTCCTCCCATCATCTCAGGCCTCATTTGCAAAGTTCGGATCAGAGAGAGGCCCAGACTGCAATGGGCAACCGAGCCAGTTTTCCGTTTCAAATCGAAGTTTCAAAGATGCCACTTTTAATTATGCTTGAGTGCAGTGTGCCCTGAGGCCTTTTGTGGTAAATGGCTTTCAATAAACCCAGTTTATTCATTAATTATTATTAATTATTTTCTTAAGCAGTGGCAAGGGGAGGCAGGGCCCAGCTCAGACAGCAAGTCACACGTTGACCGTGAAACCCTCGACGAGCCGCTCTGAGGAGCTGGCTGGGCCGGGCTGGGGCGCAGGAGCGTTCTGGACAGAGAGGGGGCAAAGCGGGGGAGGGCCTGGAAGGAGCCAAGGGCACCAGACAAAAATAACTTCTTCCATCAGGGTGGCACTCCACCTTCACTGGATAATGAAGACTTTTGTCTTCAGCGAAGTAGGGAAGAGAAGAGAATTACCGTTACCACCAGCCAAGGCATAAGACATGTTCAGTCACTGGTGAACTGGTGAACTGGATCTCCAGAAAAAAAAAGAAATCATCTAACATGTCTCTTTTTTTTTTTTTTGAGACAGGGTCTCGCTCTGTCACCCAGGCTGGAGTGCAGTGGCATGATCATGGCTCACTGCAACCTCCACCTCCCAGGCTCAAGTGATCTTCCTAACTCAGCCCCCAAGTACGTGGGACTACAGGCGCATGCCACCATGATTGCCTAATTTTTGTATTTTTATGTAGAGATGGGGTTTCTCTATGTTGCCCAAGCTGGCCTTGAACTTCTGAACTCAATTGGTCCTCCCACCTGGGTCTCCCAAAGTGCTGGGATTACTATGAGCCACTGCACCTGGCCTACCATTTCATTTTTTATGGTTCTGTAATATTCCACTGTGGGGGCATACAGGTCCCTTAACTTATCAGTCTCTTACCACTGAGCACTAGGGCCATTTCCATTATTCGAAACAAACGTGATGAACAGGCTTTTGCACAGATATCTATCCATATCCTCATTCACTTACCTAGGTGACACTTCTAAAGGTGAAATTACCTGCTCAAAGGACATGTGTTTTTAAGGCTTTGATTCAGGAAGAATGGTGATAAATTATACCCCAAGGCCAGCACTTTGGGAGGCCGAGGTGGGTGGATCACTTGAGGTCAGGAGTTGGAGACCAGCCTGGACAACATGGTGAAACCCCATCTCTATTAAAAATACAAAAATTAGTGGGTATGGTGGTGGGTGCCTGTAATTCCAGCTACTAGGGAGGCTGAGGCAGGAGAATCTCTTGAACCCAGAAGGCAGAGTCTGCAGTGAGCCAAGACCGCACCACTGCACTACAGCCTGGGCAACAGAGCAAGACTTGGTCTTAAAAAAAAAAAAAAATCATACCCCAAGGATAGATATTTATAGGGGATCACACTGATTTTTATATACAAAGTCTAGAACAAAGCAAAATGCAAATAAGAAATCAAAAGTCCTGAATTTTAGTACTTGCCAATTTTCATGGTGTAATACTCCCACCATGCCCAGTTTCAAGATACTAACAATTTAACAACTGGCTTGCAAAATTCCTAAAAATCTAACAACCATCTCTGGGAGCTCATGGGAGCTGAGCCGAGCACCTCAGTGTGTGTGATGGGATCTACTCCGTCTCTGACAGGAGGTCATGGTGGTAATTTTATGTCAACCTGACTGGGCCATGGGGTGCTCAGGTATTGGTCAAACATTCTGGGTGTTTCTGAGAGTATTTCTGGGTGAGATTAACATTTGAAGGCCTAGTGCGGTGGCTCATGCCTGCAATCCCAGCACTTTGGGAGGCCGAGGCGGCCAGAAGGCTTGAGCTCAGGCGTTCGAGACCAGCCCAGGCAACACGACAAAACCCCATCTCTACTAAAAATACAAAAATTAGCCAGGCATGGAGGTGCATACCTGTAGTCCAAGCTACCTGGGAGGCTGAGGTGGGAGGATCACTTGAGCCTGGGAAATTGAGGCAGCAGTAAGCTGTGCTCACACCAGTGCACTCCAGCCTGGGTGACAGATTACCTTATCAAAGGACATGTGTTTTTAAGGCTTTGATGCACAAAAAGGGACGCAGGAGAGTCAGGGGCAAAGGGATGAGACACAGGAAGGACTCGACGGGCTATTGTTGGCTCTAAAGATGCAGGAACGGGCCAAGAACCAGGGAGTGCAGGCAGCCTCTAGAAAACAGAAGAGGAAGAAAATGTGTTCTCCCCTACAGCCTCCGGGAGGGACGCAGACAGCCCTGCTGGCACAGGGATTTTAGTCCAGTGAGGGCTGTTCCGGACTTCTGATGTTCAGGACTGTAAGATATATTGTGTAATTTTAGCCACTAAATTTATGGCCACTTGTTTCCAAAACAGTGGTATTGTCCCCATTTAACCAGGCGATGGAACAAAATTTCAGAGCTGTAAACTCTGTGGGTCCCAGCTAGTGATGGGGACTCAAAACAGGGTTGGACCCCGGGCCGTCCGACTCCATGAGCCATGTTCTTTGTTGTGCCCCAGGAGAGAAGCCACTCTTTACATGAAAGCGCTTCTGGGAGGGTTAATACTTCGTCCTATTTCAGGCACTGGAGCTGCGGGGCCTTTCTTCACAAAACACCAGAAAACAAAAGAAACCGCTCTGTCACCCCAGCTCTTAGGGAAGCCAAGGCGGCGGATCGCTTGAGGTCAGGAGTTCAAGACCAGCCTGGTCAACATGGTGAAACCCTGTCTCTGCTAAAAATACAGAAAAATAGCCAGGAATGGTGGTGCATGCCTGTCATCCCAGCTATTCGAGAGGCTGAGGCAGGAGAATGGCTCGAACTCCAGAGGTGGAGATTGCAGCGAGTCAGGATTGCGTCACTGCACTCCAGCCTGGTGACAGAGAGAGACTCAGTAGGAAAGGAGAGGAGAGGGGAGAGGGGAGAAGGGGAAAAGAAGGGGGGAGGGAGAGAGGGAGGAAAGGGGGAGGAGGGAGAGGGGAAGGGAAGGGACCACCACAAACAACCATATCCAGCTGAAAGCAGGGCTGAGTTTGCAGGAAGGAGGGGAAACCCAAGGACCCAAGTGCACCAGGACGCTGGAAACCAGCCGGTGGCCACGTGAGTGTGGCCCACATAGGCTGAGGCTCCCCGGCTCTGGGGTCTGGGGCTTGGACTTTGACTCTTCCATGGAAATGAGGTGTGGACTCAGCGATGGACATGCAGAATCAAGACCCCTGCATAAAGCCAGGCCCCTCAGGACTTTGGCCTCTGTGGAAGGACAGAGCAAAATGCCCAGCCCCAGGACGGGGAGACGGGGAGGCTGGTCTGTCACTGTGGAAGAAGGGAGATCGGAGACAGTAGCAGAGTGGTCTCCAGAACTGATGAAAACCAGGCACCATCAGATTCAGGAGCCCCACTGAGTCCCCAGCAGGCCCCGGCCCTGGACATGGGGGCTCAGGACACAGTGACCAGACAGGAGACTGTATCTTCCAGGCCTGGTGCCTCACCCAGCACTGCTGCTGGGGGAATGTTTGCTGAATGGGTGGTGATGGGGAAAGTGAGGGTGTCTAAATCCAGCTTGAGACAAAGCCGAGGAATTCCCAATCTCCACCCACCTTCCACCTGTACCAGGGCTGCAGGATGGGGTGGGCACCGGCACGGGGCTGGGGGAGCCATGGGGTTCAGGGGTATCTCCTGTGGGCTCAAGGAGCCCTCCCACAGCTCAGACCCTAGCCCAAAACTCTCCCAGCACCCTGAAAGTCCAATCCCACCCAGCCCTGGGCTGCTCCACGGGGCCCCAGGCTGGAGAAGACCCCCCAAAAAGGGTATCTAAGGAAGAGGCAGCTGGCAGTCAGGCCTGGGCAGCCAGGGCCAGCTGTGGGAGCTGGGAGTTGATGGGGAGAACATGCACTGTTGGCTTCATGCCCCAACATCAAGGGGAACCAGCTGCACCGTTCCCCTGAATCACGGTCTCTTGAGCCCAATATTCAAATCTATGCGGACGGCACCGACGTCAGAGGGAGATGATCTCAGGCTGACTCGGAGCGGGAGGGGCTGGTCCCAGAGGAGCACAGAACCCACCTGAAAAGTCAGGGTTGGGGACCGCCCCCTTTCCCTGCTGTGATTGCCTGGATTCTGCACCCCAGGTGCCCTGAAGGTCTGTATTGTGGGTGTTTATTTGGGGCGGGGGAACTGATCTTTTTTCTTTGAGGCTTTTCTGTGATATGACAACACGGGCTGCACACTGGAGCCAGCGGCCTGGCTGGGGGCCCTTTGACTCCCGACTCAGGATGCAGGGCCCGGCCTCTGCTACTATCTTGAAAGGTGGTGAGTCTGACCCCTTCTGAATGCGCTTCCTGTGGCTGTTATAAAGTTACCACGCGCTGCAGCTTAAACCAACAGAAGCTATTTCCTCACCGTTCTGGAGGCTGGAAGTCCAGCATCAGGGCGCCGGTGGGGCGTGCTCCCTCCGAAGGTGCTGAAGAAGGGCCCTTCTTTGCCCTCCCAGATTCCGGCGGTCACCAGCAGTCCTTAGCATGTGTTGGGGCAGCTGCATGGCTCTGACCTCTGCCTCTGTCTTCACAGGGATTTCCTCCCTGTGTGTCTCCGGTCCTCTCCTCATGAGGACACCTGTCATTGGACTTATGGCCCATGCTGACCCAGTGTGACCTCTTCTCAAACTGATGAGCGTCTGCAAAACTCCCTGTTTCCAGGTGAGGTCCTGCTCACAGGCACCACAGGTGTCTTCAGTATGTCTTCGGGGGGAAACATAACCCACAGCATCTTCTATGTTCTTCTGCCCAAGGACAGCCACCCTCAGAAGCTGCAGTGAGGAGAAGGCCTCCTAGGTTTGGGGTTTCCAATCGTGGGTGGCAGCAGGCTGGGAGCCAGGACCCACTTGAGCCTTACTGTGCCTTCCTGCCAGGAGGGTGGCAGTTCCCCTTTCTGCCACACCGGTTCCTCCATGTCCTGTCCTCGCTGGAGACAGCGAGGCTCCTGAGAGCAGCTGAGTGTCCCGCAGCCATCAACATCTGCCTCCTCTCAGGGGCAGCACCTGGAGGCTTACCTGCCTTGCCCCTTTACTCCTCAAAACACCTGTGATCCAGGACGATGTCCCTTGTTTTTACAGAGGAGGAAGCAGAAGTGCAAACCAAGAGGAAGTCTCGCAGTGGCAGGGTGGGGCGCTGGGTGCCAGCTCGGCCAGGAACTCGGTGCTCTGGCAAGAACTGTGACAGGGCTTTGATCCCGTCTTCCCTTCCAAGCTGGGCTTGTCGGGATGGGGCGGTGGGGACTGCACCTGCACAGCCACGGAGGAGCAGGGCAGCCTCTCCCAGCACAGTCCTGAAAGGAGGACTCCCCACTTTAAGAGAATATGTCGATTCCCTTTTAGCGCTAGGACAGGACATGGAGGAACCGGTGTGGCAGAAAGGGGTGAGTAAACCCTGCAGACCTCTTTTATAAGACCCCAAATTGCCCCAGGCTGTTCCCCCTGGAGATCAGATCTTCCCCGGGGTAGGGTGTGGGAAGGTGGAAAGTGGGGTGAGGGAACACATGGGGTCTCTGGAAGCCCCCTTTTTTTTAGATGGAGTTTTGCTCTTGTTGCCCAGGCTGAAGTATAATGGTAAGATCTCGGCTTACCACAACCTCCGCCTCCTGGATTTAAGTGATTCTCCTGCCTTAGCCTCCCCAGTAGCTGGGATTACAGGCATGTGCCACCATACTCAGCTAATTTTTGTATTTTTAGTAGAGATGGGGTTTCTCCATGTTGTTAAGGCTGGTCTCAAACTCCTGATCTCAAGTGATCTGCCCGCCTTGGCCTCCCAAAGTGCTAGGATTACAGGTGTGAGCCACTTTACCTGGCCCCGCCTCCCAAAGTGCTGGGATCACAGGTGTGAGCCGCTTTACCTGGCCCTGCCTCCTAAAGTGCTGGGATCACAGGTGTGAGCCACTGTGCCTGGCCCCACCTCCCAAAGTGCTGGGATCACAGGTGTGAGCCGCTTTACCTGGCCCCGCCTCCCAAAGTGCTGGGATCACAGGTGTGAGCCGCTTTACCTGGCCCCGCCTAGATATTTTGGTTTGGGGTTTATTGGCTCCTCAGGTGAGTCCATGGACTGAGGGGCTTCATCACACCTGTCTCCTCACCTGTGAGTGGGGAGGGGTGGTCATCTGGCAGGGTGGTGGTGAGGCCGGCCATGCCTGCCCTTCCATCTACTGTTCAGGGCTGAAGGAGGCATGGCCAGCTTTGGAGGAAGGCCTGGGAGTTGCAGCTCTGCCTGGCACTGACATCTGGTCTTGCATCTGGGCTGCAAATTATTTCTAATCCCAACTTCTCTCGCCCTGCTGCCAGCCAGCCTGCCCCTCCAGCTTCATTTAAAAGTTCAGGCCGGGCACAGTGGCTCACGCCTATAATCCCAGCACTTCAGGAGGCTGAGGTAGGTGGATCACAAGGTCTGGAGTTCAAGACCAGCCTGACCAATATGGCGAAACCCCGTCTCTACTAAAAATACAAAAATTAGCCAGGCGTGGTGGCGTGCCCCTGTAATCCCAGCTACTAGGGAGGCTGAGGCAGGAGAATCACTTGAATCCAGGAGGCGGAGGTTGTAGTGAACCGAGATCACACTACTATACTCCAGCCTGGGTGACAGACCGAGACTCCATCTCAAAAAAAACGTTCAGACAGGATTCAAAAGTAGTCTGATACATAAAGACCTATTAAAGCTCAACAGTAAGGAAACAACTCAATTAAAAAATGGGCAAAAGACCTGAATAGACACCTCACCAAAGACGATACACAGATGGCAAATAATGTGTCACATCATATGTCATCAGGGAAATGCAAATTAAAACAGCAATGAGATACCGCTGCACATCAGAATGGCCCAAAACCAAAACACTGACAGCCTCAAATGCTGGTGAGACTGTGGAGCAGCAGGGATTCTCATTCAGGGCTGGTAATTCAAAATGCTACAGCCAACAGCTTGGCAGTTTCTTACAAAGCTGAATATACTTTTACCATAGGATCCAGCAATCGTACTCCTTGGCATTTACCTGAATCAGTTGGAAACTGTGTCCAGGAACTTCTGGATGGCGGAACGTGTGGAGGTTCCTGGAAGGTGGCCGTCCAGGGAGGGCATGGAAGTTCTGTGTCCCCTCCTCCATACCTCACCCTATGTAACTCTTCATCTGTATCCTTAGCAAAGACCTTTACCATAAACGGGTAAACCTCGGTATGCCCACGTGACTCAGCGCTGGCCAATGGAACACGATCAGAAGCGGTGCGAGATGACTCTCCCTCTTTCTCTTTCATTGGATGGAATGAGGCCTTAGAAGGGAGCCATCTTGGACCGGATGAGGGCAACCATCCTGAAATGCTGGAAGACCAAGATGCATCTTTGGCAGATTATATTTTCCAAAGATAGAGGCCACACTATGTCCCATTCCACGAGTGCTGCTTCTGTGACTTTGACACTCCTCCTGTTGAGAGGTAGCATCTATGTCCCCTCCCCGTGAGCTGCAGCAGGAGGGCCTTTGTGACTCTCTTGACCAATAGAGTGTGCCAGCCTTGACAGTGTGTGGCTTCCAAAGCCAGTTAAAAAAAAAAAAATGCCTTTCACTTCCACCTTGCTCTCCTGGGATGTTCACTCTTGGAACCCAGCCGCCGTGCTGGGAGGAAGCACAATCAGGCCTTGGAAAGGCCCGCATGGAGGGGAACCACAGCCCCCAGCCCAAATCCCCTGCTGAGCTCCCAGCTGACAGACAGCACCAACTTGCCAGCCACATGAGTGAGCTGTCCTGGAAGTGATTCTACAGCCTCCGGGCGAGCCACCTCAGCTGATGCCACGTGAAGCGGAGATGAACTACCTCCACCAAGCCCTGCCCAAATTGCGGCTCTGCGAGCAAAATAAATGACTGTGATTGTTATAAGCAAAAAAGAAAATGGATTCCAGTCAAAAACTTGGCCGTGAACGTTTATAACAGCTTTATTCATAACTGCCAACACTTGGTGGCAACCAAGATGTCCTTTGGTAGGTGAATTTGTAAACAAACTGCGATACATCCAGACAATGGAATATTATTCAGTGCTAAATAGAAATGAGGCATCAAGCCATGAGATGTGGAGGAATCTTAGATGCATGTTACCAGGGGAAAGGAGCCAATCTGAGAGGCTACAGACTTAAAGCTCCAACTATGTGATGATCTGGAAAAGGTAAAACTATGGAGACGGTCATAAGAGCAGTGGTTTTCCAGGGTGAGGAGGAGGGAGGGACGTATAGGAGGAGCACAGAGGATTTTCTGGGCAATGGAACCACTCTGTATGGTGCGGTAATAGTGGATACATCTTATGAAAGATTTGTGAAAACACGTAGAATATACACCACCATGTTTGGCTGCTGATGATACGTCAGTGTTGGCTCATAGATTGGAACACATGGCCCACTCTGGTAGGGGATGCGGATGACTGGCGGGCTGACCTGCATATGTGGGTGAGGTGGCACATGGGAAATCTCCATATCTTCCACCCAACTTTGCTATGATCTTAAAACTGCTCAAAAAATAGTCTTTGTTTGTTTGTTTGTTTTTTGGAGACAGGGTATCACTCTGTCACTCAGGCTAGAGTGCAGTGGTGCGGCATAATAGCTCACTGCAGCCTGGGACTCCTGGGCTCAAGTGATCAGGTGATCCTCCCACCTCAGCCTCCTGAGTATCTGGGATCACAGACACCTGCCACCACACTTGGCTAATTTTTAGTAGGCTAGGTGTGGTGGCTCACACCTGTAATCCCAGCACTTTGGGAGGCCAAGGTGAGTGTATCACCTAAGGTCAGGAGTTTGAAACCAGCCTGGTCAACATGGTAAAACCCCGTCTCTACTAAAAATTCAAAAATTAGCCGGGTGTGGTAGCAGGTGCCTGTAATTCTAGCTACTCAGGAGGCTGAGACAGGAGAATCACTTGAACCCGGGAGGCAGAAGTTGCAGTGAGCTGAGATCACGTCACTGCACTCCAGCCTGGGCAACAAAGTAAGACCTTATCTCAAAAAAATAGAAATAATTTGTGTAGAGATGGGATCTTGCCATGTTGCTTGAACTCCTGGCCTTAAGTGATCCTTTTACCTCAGATTCTCCCACCTTGGCCCCCCAAAAACATTGAGACAACAGGTGTGAGGCACCACACCTGGCTTTTTTTTTTTTTTTTTTTTTTTTTAAACTAGGCTCAGTTTCTGAAAGAAGGCTTTGGCCAGGTTTCTGAGCCCCACCCACCCTCCTGCTGCACAAGACCATGGAAAATGCCTGGTTCAGCTATTCTTTCTCAGCCTCTTTTAAGCAGCATAGCAGAGAGGAACTGAGATCAGGGCTCTGGCCGGGCGTGGTGGCGCATGTCTGAAATCTCAGCTACTCGAGAGGCTGAGGCAGAAGAATCGCTTGAGCCCAGGAGGCAGAGGTTGCAGTGAGCTGAGATCGCACCACTGCACTCCAGTCTGGGGGGACACAGCAAGACCCAGTCTCAGGACAAAAAAAAAACCACAAGATCTAGGCTCTTCCTCCAGCTACACGGTAGGGATCAGGCCCCTGGACTCTTCTGGCCTCCATCTGTAAAATGAAGGGACAAGAGGAATTCTGATGGCCTGTGGCTTTGATCTCTGTGAGCAGATTTGGTTGTATGAGGTCTCTCACCTGGTATGACATGCTGGAACAGAAGAAAATGGCCACAGTCACTGTTACCTGTAAACGTAATCAATTAAAAACTGGTACCGTGTTATTGGTGCTCTCATGTTTGAAATACCTACTAGTATCTGCTTGGTCTAGACCAGCTGTTCTCAAAGTGTGGGCCCCGGCCCCCCTGTAGCAGCAGCAGCACCGGAAGTTGTTTTTTTTTTTTTCTTTTTTTATGAGATGAGGTCTATGTTACCCAGGCTGGTCTACAACTCAAGCCTCGGCCTCCTAAGTGCTGGGATTACAGGTGTGAGCCACCACGCATGGCCTTTTTTTTGAGACAAGGTCTTGCTCTGTTGCCCAGGCTGCAGTGCAGTGGCACAATCATGGCTCACTGCAGCCTCAAACTCCTAGGCTCAAGCCATCCTCCCCCCTCAGCCAAAAGCTTGGCTCTCTTTTCTTTTTTTTCTTGAGACAGAGTCATGCACTGTTGCCTGGGCTAGAGTGCAATGGCACGATCTCGGCTCGCCACAATCTCTGCCTCCAGGTTCAAGCAATTCGCCTATCTCAGCATCCCGAGTAGCTGGGATTATAGGCATGCGCCACCATGCCCAGCTAATTTTGCATTTTTTAGTAGAGATGGGGTTTCTCCATGTTACTCAGGGTGGTCTCGAATTCCCGACCTCAGGTGATCCACCCGCCTTGGCCTCCCAAACTGCTGGGATTACAGGCGTGAGCCACCGTGCCTGGCCTCTTTTTCTTTTGTAGAGACAAGGTCTCATTATGTTGCCCAGACTGGTCTCAAACTCCTGGGCTCAAGCAATCCTCCCGCCCACCTGGAGCTTATTAAAGACTCAAATCCCAGGGCCCAGCCCCAGACCTGCTGAATCAGGAACTCTAGGGGTGGGACCCAGCAACCTGTGTTTTAGTAAGCTCACGAATCAGGTGATTCTGATGCAAGCCAAAATTTGAGAACCACGGGCCTGGAACAGGGTGTGTTAAGCTTGTTGCTGCTGACGCTTCAGGCCAGATCATCCTGTGGGGGAGGGGGGGCTGTCCCGTGCACTGGAGGATGCTGCCAGCCTCCTTGGACCCTACCCCAATGGCATGCCACCCGTGTCTCAGGTCACGACGATCCAACACAGCACAGTGCCAGCTGTCCTCCCAGGAGCAAAACTGTCCCAGCAGAGAACCCTTGGCTGGAAGGAAGGCCCTGATTTTGCAGTGACTGAAATACAGGATCACATAAACCTGAAGCACAGACAGTGCAGGTGCTGTCATCACACTGGGCTGTCACTCTGGCCAGTCATCTGCTCCTCACCGCAACTTGAAAACGATCCCCCTGATTTTTTTTTTTTTTTTTTTTCTTCAAGACGGAGTCTCGCTCTGTGGCCAGGCTGGAGTGCAGTACGGTGATCTCGGCTCACTGCAACCTCTGCCTCCTGGGTTCAAGCCATTCTCTGGCCTCAGCCTCCCGGGTAGCCGGGACCACAGGTGCCCACTGCCACACCCAGCTAATTTTTTTTTTTTTTTTGAGACGGAGTTTCGCTCTTGTTACCCAGGCCAGAGTGCAATGGCGCGATCTCGGCTCACTGCAACCTCCGCCTCCTGGGTTCAGGCAATTCTCCTGCCTCAGCCTCCTGAGTAGCTGGGATTACAGGCACGCGCCACCATGCCCAGCTAATTTTTTGTGGTTTTAGTAGAGACGGGGGTTTCACCGTGTTTACCAGCAAGGTCTCGATCTCTTGACCTCGTGATCCACCCGCCTCAGCCTCCCAAAGTGCTGGGATTACAGGTGTGAGCCTTCGTGCCCGGCTGTGATCCCCATTTTATAGCAAATCCCACCTCCCTGCTTACAAGCTGTGCGACCTTGGGCAAGTTATTTGAACTCTCTGTGCCTCTCTATGTAAAATGGAAAGATTCATATAATAGCACTTACCTGCTAGGGCAGCTGAGTGCAGGAAATGACCACTGAAGCAAGCGACAAACTCAGCCCAGTGCCCGAGGTGGTAAACACTGGCTCATTTTCTCATTATCCGGCTCAGGCTCTTATCGAAATGGATTTGTGTTCTCTGACCCCACGCTGCCACTGTCGCAGCCAGCTGGAGGCGGGCAGAGGCCGGCCCAAGGTGGACATGACTGAGTATGCCACTGCTTGTCAGGGTGCCTGCAGTCACAGCTCGGGAACAGCCAGGAGATGGCCCTGGGTCTCTGCCACCAGCAGGGACTTCTTTGGGTGACCTGAAGCAGACAGCGGCCAGCTCTGCAGACCTGAGCACCCCATGTGCCCCACGTGACATGCAGCAGAACCTGGGGACCCCAGCTACCTGCCCCTCCACCCTGGGCAAGCTCTGGGTGCTGCAGGAAAAGATGAGAACCAGCATCGTTCCTCTTCTGCATCTCACATCCCAATAAAATATTTATTATGTCAAGAAATAAATCTTTAAAAAAAGAGAAAAAGAGTGTCTCTATTGCTCTCCCCCACAGGTCAATCCTTGGGAACCAATGAGTTTCTTGCCATCGTGGTTTCTGCGGCTGCAGGGGCCAGCCAGGTCTGGAGGGGACTCCTGTGGGAAGTGTCCAGCCTGGCCCCTCCACCAACTCTCAGTGTCCTGGGGCTGCCTCCTGGGAAGGGCGGAGGAGCAGGCCTAGGTTGGTGGGTGGGGTTGCCGGGAGAGGGAGCAGGATTATAAAACTGGGTGGGTGGCAGTGTTCTGAAGGCCTGACCCGCTGAGGCAGGCGGGGCTCTGGGCGTGGGGAGAGGGGAAGGGGGCATCCTGGGGCAGGCATGCCACTCAGAGAAGGACGGCTGGATCTCGAGGCGGTTTGAGGCTGGAGGTAGGGACAAGGACTTGACATGGGTGGGGTTGGAGGCTGCCTGGGTAAGCGGACAGGGCAACTGGAAACTAGGCACGGCGTGCCATGGGGCTGAGGCTCCATCCCCAGCCCTTGTCTGCGAAAGACGCTGGGGGGTAAGGAGTCAGCATCCGTGGGAGTGCCTGGTGCACAAAGGCCACCCCCAGGCGGGGGTCCCAGAGCCTGTTCTCTGAGGCACGGGTGGAAACCTCCCCTTGGAGGGGGCAGGGCTTGAGGCTTTGGAACAAATCCACCGTCTGGAGTGGCGGGTCATGCCAGGATGGGTTTTGGGAGAAGCCCAGAGTGAAAGGCGTTGGAACAAGCAGGAGAGAAACAATTCGCCCAGGGCCTGGGTGGTTCCTGCACCCTAACTGTGGTCCCCAAGTGTAGAGGGACGGTGGCAGGAGGAAAGGGGCTACGGGAGGCATGAACAGGGCCCCTTGGCTTAGCCTTCCACCCACCCCCGCCCCTGCGTCCACAACCCAAATGCCAGCGGGCCCTGTGTGCCTGGCTCCCCTCACAAGAGGAGGGCAAGCCCTCACTTCCCCTGCCTGGAGCAGGTACCATCCAGGTCCATGGGGAGGGGCCCTCCTTGGACCCTTCAGGGACCGTGGGGCAGCCTGGTCCCTGCTCCCCTCCCTTGCAGGTCCAGAGGCCCCATCCTGGGCCCAAGAATGACTGGGGCCCCTTCTCCACCTGGCCCAGATCCGGCCTTGCACAAAGAAAGGGGCCTCGACCACCTGCTCCTGGGCCATGCAGACTCTCTGAGCAGCCCAACATCTGCTTGGCCTTGATGGTGCTGTGAGTTCCCAAGAGAGAACCAGGAGCCTGCCTGGGAGGTCCCAGGGGCTCGGTGTGCCGCCGCCTCCTGTTCCTCTGCACGGCTCTCCTCTGGACACTTCCAGGTGAAGGAAGGAAGCTCCGGCCTGGTGGAGCTGCGAGGAGGACAGGCAGCCGGAGCCCAGGACCTTCTGGTACTCTCTCCTGTGGCAGGGGAGAGCCAGCCGTGGGTGCCAGGCACGGCGGCAGAGGTGGCCTCACAGACAGCCCTGGCACAAGGCCACCTGGCCTTTGCGGAAGTCACGGCAGGGGCAGAGCCGGCGGTACTTGGTGTTGGAGCCAGCACAGCTGAAGAGCAGGGGCTCCTTCTGCAGGTAGCACTCCTGGCCGGGCTGGGCGAAGGCCGGGTACAGGTGGTTCATCTCCGACTCGGTGCTGTCACAGGGCACCTGCAGCCTGGCACGTACCGCACAGCACTGTCACCCAGTGTTGGTTGCTTGGGCTGAAGGGTAGGGGCTTCCCCCAGGGGCTTCCCCCAGCCCAGCACTGCCTGCTCCCCTTCTCTGGCCCATCCCCATCCCAGACTGGGTAAGGAGATGTGCTACACTCCCTACTGTTACACCCAGGACAGCTTTCATGGTGTGGGCTAGACAATGCCCAAATATGCTGGGCAGGGGGCTGAGTGGGTGAAGGAGAGCAGGGACTGGAAGGAGCCTCCCCTGTAGTTTAAGGCTTGGCCAAGAGTGGGGCAGCAGTGACCTGGATGTTGGCCTGGAGGGTCCCTTCTGGGTCCTTCCTGACTCATTGGAAAGCATTAAATCCCCCACCGCTGGCAGGGCTGAGGGCCAGTTCTGGGCGTGAGAGCTCACGGTGAGCCTGCTGGGCCAGCAAGGATGGGGGCTGGGGATGGGGGCCCACACTCACTTGAGGAAGGCGTCCTGGCTGTTGAGGAAGGGGAAGAAGGAGGGCTCGCAGATCAGCCCGTGGTCCAGGCAGGTGTCGGTGCAGGCCCTCCCAGGCACTGCCAGCCAGGCCCGCAGGGAGTTCACGGGGGGCCAGGCCCCCGGAGTCAAGCTGGCATTCTGAGCCCATTCCAAGTGGGTGGCATTTGGGGCCAGGACAAAAGGGCTCTGCAGGGCATGGGCCCCTTGTGGGGCAGGGTCTGGAGCTGTGCAGAAGTCCTGCGAGGAGGGGAGCAGCGTTAGGTGGGGAAATGCCAGCCAGGTGCACCCGGGGTCACCTGAAGGTGTGGCCCTGCTGGTACAAGCCACAATACCAGCTACCACTAATGGGCACTTACTGAATACCAGGTAGCTTTACCTGCATTATTTCATTGACTTCCAATGGACACCCGTGTCTCCAGGTCACTTACAGGGAGAATGGAGGCTGAGAGGTCACAGCGCCTGCCCAGGGCTTTGGGGTTGGACGGCAGAGCAGGACTTGGATTCAGGGCCCTCTGCATCCTGTCTGCCCTGGAGCTGTCTTGATGCTCAGGTCAGGCTCTGGTTTCTACCCTAGGGCCCACGAGCCCTGCCCACCATGGGGACAGGGACCAGGCTGGCTGTGAGGCTCTCCCTGCAGGGTTCAACTCCAGGGGCTGGAGGGCCCCACGGATGCTCTTCTGAGCTTCCTGCAGGATGCCACCACAGGTGTCTGGGTACAGTCCTGGGTTCTGGCCACGGCCCTGGACCCTCACCCTGTGACCTCAGCATGCCCTCCCTTCTGGGGGCCTCAGTATTCCCATCTGTAAAATGACAAGGAAGAACCGGACCCTCTCGGCCCCTAATATTGGTGGGGCCAAGGATAAGACGGAGAGGCCACATGCCCACAGAAATTTCTTTTTTTCTCTTTTGAGATGGAGTCTCACTCTGTCACCCAGGCCGGAGTGTAACGGCACAATCTTGGCTCACTGCAACCACCACCTCCCAGGTTCAAGCGATTCTCCTGCCTCAGCCTCCCAAGTAGCTGGGACTACAGGTGTGTGCCACCACGCCCGGCTAGTGTGTGTGTGTGTGTGTGTATGTGTGTACGTGTGTGTATTTTTAGTAGAGACTGGGTTTTACCATATTAGTCAGGATCGTCTTGATCTCCCAGCCTCGTGATCTGCCCACCTCAGCCTCCCAAAGTGCTTGGATTACAGGCGTGAGCCACCACACCCAGCCTATTCGTGGAAATTGCTAACAGCCATACAGCCACCTGCCCGAGGGCCCTGAGCCCAAGGCCCACTCCAGGCATCACCCTGGAGACCCAGAGCCTGCAGAGCCGTGCTGTCTGACCCACCTGCAGCCCTTATGGTGGCTTAGATCCACTGGCACGAAGCAGGGGCCAGGATAGGGCACGCCCTCCTCCTCACCCACGACTTCCAGGCACTCTGAGCACCCGAGGGAGGAGAAGGGAGTGTCCTCCTGGGACAGCTGCTTGCCTGGACGCTCCCTCAGGGGCTGGGGTGGCCGAGCTTTTGCCATAGTGGGGCTCTCCTCTGGTTTCTCAGGGCAGAGATCTTCACCTCCCATTTTGGTCTCACTGTCATCCTTAGCGGGTGGGCAGGGGATCTTCACTTCCCATTCAGTTACAAAATCCCAATCAGTTACCAGACTTTCAAACCACTGTTTTCTAAGAATGAAAGTCTTTGTGTTTCTGAGTGCCGTGGAGTTGGGCTCTAGAGCTGGGCCCAGGGCAGGGGCGATGAACACGCCCGCCCGTGGTCAGGCCTGCCTGTCTCCAGCCCTGAGGGAACTCTGGGAAAACAGCCTGGACAGGCTGGAGGAGGGAGCAGGGAGCTGGATGGTCTCAGGGTGCAGGGCCCTGGGCAGATCACGAAGCTCACTCAGCCCTCTCCTCTAGTCTGAGGGGTCTGGGGCAGACACAGAGGGCTCACCGACCTGGTGCTGGATGTAGGCGTGGATCCGCTCCAGCATCCCCTCGCAGGTGTACTCGTAAGGTAGGTAGGGGTCTACCTGTGGGAGGGACGCAGACACATGGGGCGGGAGGAGGCCCAGCTGCCGGGGGCCCTGCCATACTTAGCACTGGGGGTACAGGTCTGGTGGGCTCTCACATCCCGTACCATGCCTAGGGAGGCGACCACCCCATCCACTTGGCCCTTCCACCCAACTCAGAGTCCCTGTTTCCCAGCACACCCTCCAGAGGCCCTCAAGGACTCAGGCTCAGGACCCATGAGGCCCAGCCTCAGCCCTCCCCTCTCCCTCCCAGGTCCTGGTCCCAACTCTGCGGAGCATAAAGCTCATCGCTCTGTCCCCTCCTGGGCTATGGCACCTCCTCTTCCCACAGCCCACCCACCCTCTTAGGCATCACCTGCTCCAGGGAGCTGTCCCTGAGCCCCACCCCACTCCTGTTACAGACCCATTTCCCTTGATGGCTCCAGCACCCCAGACTTCCACCAGCACAGAGTAGCACCTGTGTTACCATTCCTGTTCATTCCTCATCTCTCTCATGAACTCATGGACCCCCTGAGGGTGGGGACTATGCTTGTTCACATTGAATCCCCGGTGCCTGGCACAGTGCCGGGCATACAGTGGGTGCTCAGGAAATAGCCATGAATGAAAAGGCACCCCAGCTCTGCCTGTATCCTGCCCAAACATGTGACATTCACGCAGAGGAACACAGGAGTATCTCCCAGTCGGCGGGAATTAGATGACTTTTGTAAAGTACCCTGTCCCCACCAGGCACAAACCTCTGAACAGAGGCCACAGGCTGTCTGTCTAAATATCTAATCGTTGGCTGGGCATGGTGGCTCATGCCTGTAATCCCAGCACTTTGGGAGGCAGAGGTGGATGGATTGCCTGAGGTCAGGAGTTCCAGACCAGCCTGGCCAACATGGTGAAACCTTGTCTCTACTAAAAATACAAAAAAATTAGCTAGGCATGGTGGCAGGTGCCTGTAATCCCAGCTACTTGGGAGGCTGAGGCAGGAGAATCAGTGGATCCTGGGAGGCGGAGGTTGCAGGGAGCCAAGACCGTGCCACTGCACTCCAGCCTGGCAACAGAGTGAGACTCTGTCTCAAAAATAAATAAATACATAAATATCTAATAGTCACACAGCAACCTGTCCTGTGAGCAGATGCACGGAGTAGCTGGGGTCCAGGAAGCCAGGGGAATGGAGGGAAGAGGTGATAGAGGAGTAAGGGGGCACCCCTGCCTCCTCCCCACTTCTTAACCAACCATTCCCTTCTCGTTCCATTAACTTAGGCCCAGTGCGGAGCCATCATAGAGGAAACCACTGACCTGGACGAGCAGGGGCAGCAGTGAGGACCCGGGGAGGAGCTATCTCAGACTCAGAGAAAGGTCTATTTCAGCCTTCAACCTCCCCACCTAGCACACCTGGTGGCACCTGCCCGGGCCCCACCCACCTCCTAGCAACGACAGCGCTTTCCTGTCTTTGGCTAGCGGGTAAAATCTAACCGTTTGGCTCAAGCCTGCAACCACCTCCTTTCTTCCTCATCAGAACCGTGTAGTATGAGAAAGTCCAATTGCGCCACACTTGGTCCTGCTTCCAGTGTACCCACTTCTTAGGAGACCTGTCCTGGGACCTCTGGCCAAGGGGACATCCTGACACTCGAGGGTCCCAGTGAAGCAGCCGCCACTGATACCCTTGAAGTCGGACCTTCCCCCAGCACTGACTTTCCCCGGCACTCTGCATGGGTATTCTTCACACTGGGGCAACTTCGAAGTCCCAGAGAATCCGCAGTTCCCATCCTCAGCGCAGCCTTCAAGCCCCGAGCTCTGCACAGCCCTGTCCCGACCTGCCCTCGTTCCGGAGCTGATGGCCCAAGCAGCCCCTGGCTGCTGCCCCAGCTGGTTCCCCAGACACTCATGACGAAGTCCCGAAAGCCTCTGAGCCCCACACGCCCCTGGGGGTCTCGGGGGGACAAGGCTTCACTCCCAAGGTTATAAATAAAACTCCCCAGAGAAGACCTTTCCCCTCGGAACGCCGCCTCCCTGCTCCGTGACAGCAAATCTGAGTTACTCTCGCTCCTGTGTCTGAAGCCCTTGTCACAAGGTAATTCAAAGGTCCCCGTGTGAAGCGAACACTCGCAGCCAGGGACGACGTTCTGCCTGCCATGAATCTCCTGCCTGAGGAACCAGCGTGCCTGGCCTGGAAATTACCCCCATTAGGTCTAATTACAGGTGTGCGCCCTAATCAGTCTTGACAGAGTGACAGGTGCTGGTGCTGCCTGGGAACTGCTGGCCTGCGGGAGTGACAGCAGGGAGGCATGGGCATCACCTTGAATGGCCTTGCTCTGGACCCAGAGATGCCCACAGGCAAAACTGGGGAGGTGCAGAGACGTAGATGGGGCGCCGGGCCCTGGTTTTCCTCGGCTGTCAGGTTGGGCCGGCTGGGCTGTGTCTTAGGCTTCCCTCTCCTCACCTCCTCTTCTCACCTCCTCTCCTCACCTCCTCTCCTCACCCCTTACTCCCCCTCCTGGCCTCTCCTCCCTCCCTCTCCCTGTAAAAGGCCATGTGACTTGCAGAACATGCCACTCCCCCTGATGGCAGCCCTCATTTGCTATCAACCTTCACCAGCTGTCCCTAAATCTGTTTTCTAAAATAGAAATATTAGGCTGGGCCCGGTGGCTCATGCTTATAATCACAGCACTTTTGGAGGCCGAGGCAGAAGGAACTCCTTGCTTGTGCCCAGGAGTTCGAGACCAGCCTGAGCAACAAAACAAAGTGAGACCCCCGCCTCCTCCATCTCTATTCAAATAATATAAAAAGAAAATTAAAATAAATTTAAAAATAGGATTATTAGAATTACTCAGTGTTCTTGTTTAAAATGCAGATTCCCAGGTGAAGCTGGGTCCTATTAAATGGGAAGGGGCGGGATGGGCTCGAGACTCTGCATTTAAGCCCCTCCCCCAGGTTACTCTTGGGCACATGAATTTGTTTTTTTTGAGACGGAGTCCTGCTCTGTTGCCAGGCTGGAGTGCAGTAGTGCCACTTGGCTCCCTGCAACCTCCAACTTCCTGGTTCAAGTGATTCTCCTGCCTCAGCCTCCCAAGTAGCTGGGATTACAGGCATCTGCCACCATGCCCAGCTCATTTTTGTATTTTTAGTAGAGACAGGGTTTCACCATGTTGGCCAGGATGGCCTCAAACTCCTGACCTCATGATCCGCCTGCCTTGGCCTCCCAAAGTGCTGGGATTATAGGCGTGAGCCACCGCACCCGGCCTGGGCACATGAATGTTTCTGAGCTGCTGTGAGCTAAGAAGGGGTGAACAGTTATGAGGAGGGGCGGGGCCCACAGAGGGGAGGGGCCTGAGGGCAGAGGGGCCTCAGCTGGTTTGAGGCTCCAGCACAAGTCTCAGCTGGTCGGATTTGCAATACATTGGTTCCTTAATCCTTTTGTAATTGTTATTTTTTAATTAACTAATTAACAAAATTAAAGAATGTTCATGTAAAAAGAAAAAAAATCAAACAGGAAAGCAGTGAAAAGGAAGTTTCCTCCCACCCCAGACACTCACTCCTTCCCCGGGTTACCAATTTCTTGTGCGTCCCACCAGAAATACCAGAGACTATCCCAGCACCTTCACGCATGCAGCCCTCCCCCGACCCCGATTTCAGGTCCTCTGGGGGGAACCACAGGGTGGAATTATCCACAGGGTGGAGTGTCTCACTCATTCGATGTGTCTTGGAGGTTGGGTCAAACACTGCTCCCCACACTGGAAAAGTCCATGCAGTCCCCCTCCCCAGCCCCTCTGCAGGAGAAGCCTTGGAGGACTGCTTTGCAAGGCAGGAGAGGGGGAGGAGCACAGAGGGAGGTGGGAGAAGTGGGGAGAAGGGGCCAGAGGAGACCGTGGGGTGGGAGGAGCCCACTTCCCTAGCTGTGTGCCTTGCTGCCAGCGTCCCCATGCAGTGGGCTGGGATTGGTCAGTTTCCAGCAGTGAAATTAATCAGTTAACCCCTTCACTCTTCTTTTCTACACACTGAGGTCTCCACCTAAGGCCTCCTTCCTGGCACTCGTGCCTCTAGCCCCATTTAAGCCTATAAACTGGTACCAGTCGAACACCTGGCCCTCTTCTTAGGGCGTGGCCAAGGGGCCAAGTTTCTATTTGGTTTTCATTTTTTTTTTTTTTAAATTTTTTGAGATGGAGTCTCGCTCTGTTGCCCAGGCTGGAGTGCCGTGGCACAACCTTGGCTCACTGTAACCTCCGATTCCTGGGTTCAAGCGATTCTCCTGCCTTAGCCTCCTGAGTAGTTGGGATCACAGGCCAACCACACCTGGCTAATTTTTTTATTATTATTATTTTTATTTTTAGTAGAGATGGAGTTTCACCAAGTTGGCCAGGCTGGTCTTGAACTCCCAGCCTCAAGTGATCCGCCCACTTCAGCCTCCCAAAGTGCGGGGATGACAGGTATGAGCCATTGTGCCTGGCCTCTATTTGTTTTTGCTCTACAAGGTCTTGCCAGGACTGAAGCCACCAGCCCAGGACAGGGACAACACTGGGTTGAGAGCTGGCAAGGGAGCTTTTTATCCCCTACCCTCCCCACTCTGTCTAGGCCGTTGCTTTGCTAGGACCCAAGATTACCAGGTCACACAGCCTCTCCTTGAATGCAGCAGGGATGCTGGCACCCCACCCTTAGTCACCTGTGACTCTACCCCAGGGCTCTCTGGCCTGCTGAGCCCATCTGTGTGCAGGACAAAAGTGTCAGGAATTGGCATCCCAGGCGTCGCCCTCGGCCACGAACGGATGGGAGGAGGAGGATACCTACCCTAGCCTTCTGCTCATTCAGGACAGCTCTGGAATGTGACCTACCTCATCTCCCAGAGGACCCGTGGTGACAAGCTCCAGGTGCCACCTGCTGATACACACCCTGACTCACCTGGCACCTCAGTGCCTGCTTCCTGGGGTTGCTTCCAAAATAAACTACTGCTGAAATCCCTGTTTTCATGATACTTCCTGGAGGAATCCAGCCTCAGGCAGTCCATGGCCTTGAGAAACCTGCCATGTTGGCCAGGCTGGCCTCAAACTCCTGGCCTGAAACGATCCACCTGCTTGGCCTCCGAAAGTGCTAGATTACAGGCATGAGCCACTGCACCTGGCCCGGAGGGATTGTTTTTGCTCAGCCTGTTATCTGAGCTACAGTAAGAAGGGGATCCGGGAGGACCACAGTGAGAGGAAGGTCTCTCGTTCACCAGGTCGGAGCCTCCCCAGAGTGAAGCAACCAGCCAAGCACAAGGAATGATCAAAAGCCACAAAGGCGCCCGCCATGGAGATAAGCATCAGGCACAGCCCCTCCTCCTCTCACCCAGCCCACACGTGTGTACCTACACACACCAGCACCCACACTCACTACTCGAAGCGTTGCCCCAGGGCAGCACCATCAGCACCACCCCTGTCCTAGAAAGGCAGGAGCTTAGTCCCACCCGGACTTGCTGGGTCAGAACCTGCATTTAACAGATGGTCTGTGTGCACATTATATCTTGAAATGTGCTGTGGGAAGGCTACAAACCCATACCTGCAGCAGTGTTTAAAGAACCTCCGCACATTCATCGTGAAAACATTCCCTTAGCACCTGGCCCTCAAAAGTGCTCCATAAACAATTCGAGATCCAGGGTTGCCATGGAAGGTTGTGCAGGCTGCTCACTGCCCAAAGGCATTCCCCACTCATCACACCTGAGTAGATACATGGGGGCCCCCATTCCACTCTCCAATCCACATGCCCTGGCTCAGGGCTGTGTCTGACCAGGGGAGGGATGGACACGTTTGCCAATCCAGGCCTGAATTCACCCAGAGGGGCACCATTTTCTAATCAGAGTGAAGACAAACAGTGTGGGCTAGTGGTGGTCCTGACTGTATGTGGCTGCTCTCACCTGAGTTGTCATGATGGCCTTGATGGCTGCTTCAAACTCCTCTGAGTTGTTGTAGTCGACTGTCCACACGTGGGGCTTGCCGATGAAGTTCTCCGCATAGGGATGCTGGGAGAACACCTGGCCAGGGCAGAGACCGCACGCAGCTGCCCCCTGCGCCTGCCAACGGGGCAGGGACAAAGGAAGGCGCCCCATCCAACTGTCCCCTCTCTCCCTTTGCCCTACATCTCATCTGCCTCTTCCAGGACCTGCAGGGGTCTCTGTCCCGGACCCTCCTGATCGGGGACCAGGGTGCTTTCCACTCACCTCTCTGGAGGTGGGCTTGCCTCGGAAGAACTCGTGGTTGAGGGAGCTGTGGGGCGGGCTGAAGCGGGACTGCAGGAAGATGCAGCCATTGGCGATGGCCTCCAGGGGGGCGGGGCCCTCATAGGGGAAGCCAAACCCGATGAAGAGCTGCAGAGTCAAGGGGCGCGGTGATTAGGGAGGGCTGGGCTGCCACAGCCCAGGAGCCCCAGGATGTCGGGGACGAGGTTAGGCTGCGGGATATTCAGAGGAGGCAGCTGGGCCAGAAAAGCCAGTCCAGGCCAACTTGTGCCACGGGCAAGCACTTCCCCTCTCTGGGCCTCAGTTTCCCCATTTGTGAAACAAGGGGGTCCAATTAGGTGTTATCAATGGTCTCTTCTTGCTCTATCAAGCTATGATTTATGATTCTGGAGGGGAGAAGAGAAGAGCAAAGGGTTTCAAGCCAAGAAAGCTCCAGGCTCGTACCTGTAAGAGACCTCCAAGAACCTTCACTCACTCATCCCCAAAACATTTATTCAGCACCTAACTTGTGCGAGGCGGTTCACAATAGCAAAGACATGGAACCAACAGAGGTGCCCATCACGAGTGGATTGGATAAAGAAACTGTGGTACATCAACACCATAAAATCCTATGCAGACATAAAAAGGACAGAACCATGTTCTTTTCAGCAACGTGGATACAGCTGGAGGCTGATATCCTCAGTGAATTAAAGCAGGAACAGAAACCAAATACTGCATATTTTCACTTAAAAGTGGGAGCTACACATTGGGTACTTGTGGGCATAAAGATGGCAACAGTAGACCCTGAGGACCACTGCAGTGGGGAGGTGGGAGGGGCAAAGACTGAAGAGCTAACTGTTGGGTGCTGTGCTCACTACCTGGGTGACGAGAGCCTTCATATCCCAAACCTCAGCATTATGCAATAGACCTGGTAACGCGCCTGCGTATGTACCCCTTGAACCGAAAATAAAAGTTGAAATTTTTTAAATTTTTATTTTCTTTTTTTTTGAGACAAAGTCTCACTCTGTCACCCAGGCTAGAGTGCAGTGGCACGATCTCGGCTCCCTGCAACCTCTGCCTCCGGGGATTCAAGCAATTCTCCTGCCTCAGCCTCCCAAGTAGCTAGGACTACAGGCACCCACCACCACACCCAGCTGATTTTTGCATTTTAGTAGAGACAGGGCCTCCATGTTGACCAGGCTGGTCTCAAACTCCTGACCTCAGGTGATTCACCCGCCTTGGCCTCCCAACGTGCTGGGATTAAAGGTGTGAACCACCTCGCCCAGCCAAAATTATTTTTTTTCCAAGTAACTTATGCTAGGAGTGCACAGGGCTGGCCTGGAAGGCAGTTAATAAATGACTGAATCCAGGGCTGTTCTGTGAGGGTGTTCAGGTTAGTCACTGCGCATGAGCATCTCTACTGCCCCCC
>NW_022436988.1:6018889-6025772 GCF_009761245.1 Sapajus apella
CACACAGACACACACACACACAGACACACACACAGACACACACACAGGCACGCGCACACACACACACACACAAGATCCCTTGGGAAAGAAGCCATGATGAGATCAAGAGAGGGCCTGGGGCCAGGTGCAGTGGCTCAGGTCTGTAATCCCATCACTTTGAGAGGCCGAGGTGGTAGGGTCGCTTGAGCCCAGGAGCTCGACACTAGACTGGGCAGAGTAGGAAGACACCATCTCTACAAAAAAGTTAAAAACTAGCCAGGTGCGGTGCTGTATGCCAGTGTTTCCAGCTACTCAGCAGGCTGAGGCGAGGGGACTGCGTGAGCCTCAGAGTACAAGGTTGCAGTGAGCCCTGATTGCACCACTGCACTCCAGCGTGGGTGACACGGCAAGACCCTGTCTCATAAAAAAGAGGTGGGGGGTGCCTAGAAGCTGGCTGGAGACTCTCCAGGGCCCAGTCAGGGTTTTGCCCACTATGCCAATTGCTGCCCCAGGAGTACAGGTCAGGGACCCCTGAGGCAGTCACTCAGGAGTGGTGGCTCAAGGGCACTCTAGCCAGGAGCCCTCTCTCCACCCACCCAACCACCCCGGCTCAGTGTCTCCAAAGCTAGGCCTGACCCAGGAGTCCATTTGGCTGGACTGCTACTGCAAGGGTTGGGTGGGAGCCCAACTCCACTTCCCCACCACTGAGCCACGGCTCTGCTGCTCTGCTGGCCCTGCCCAGGTCCCCTTCTCTATAGGGCCTCTCCTACCTGGTGGGCACCCTCATCTCTGCCCCTAGGCTCTGGCCAGATGTGGGGCTCAGGGCAGCAGAGCACGCTGGGGTGGCAGGAATGGGTGGTGGCTTCAGTGTCTGCAGCCAGCAGGTGTGAGAATGGTGCAGGGGATGGGGGCTCACCTTGGCCTTGCGCAGCAGCTGCTGAAATTCGGGCTGCGGTAGGAGGCCGTGGTTCTTCACGAAGGCTGGCACCTCGGGGGGCCGCTGGCTCTCGTAGTACACAGTGCCATGAATCTCCATGTATTTGTTCAAGATGCCCAGAAACTTCTCCTTCCCCTGGAAAAAGAAGAGGGGGAGATGGGAGCCTCATGTGAACCACAGGAGGCAAAGTCAGTCAAGGAGACGCCTTGATCTGGAAGTCAGAAGATGTGGGCCCAGTCTCAGGTTGGCCATTAACTGGTTGTGGGACCCTGGAAAAGGCCCCTCCCCTCTCTGGCTCTCAAAATCTGTGAGTTGCAGAGATTGGACTAGAGCAGAAGCTTCCAGATTACTTTTAGCCACGAAGCTGTTTTCTTTCCAAAGGAACCCTATGGAGACCAATACTTAAATGGATTCAGGGGAGGCCACTTGGCCTCCCCTGAACCCCTAATGACCTCTAAGCTTCTCAGAGGAGCTGCGGAGCTCTCTGTAGTCCAGATCATTCATCCATCTGTCTCACACACATCCATCCTATCCATCCATCCTCCCACCATCCATTCATCCATCTGCCCATCACTCTATTTGTTCACCCACCCATCCATCCATTCACCCATCCATCCCTCTCACACATCCCTCCACTCACCCATTCACCCATCTACCCATCATCTACCCATCCATACACCTTATCTCCATTCCTTCTTTCATCAAAGGTGGGGGACCTCTGATGGAAGCTCCATATTTGGGATTAGAACTCAGGGGAATTCTACCCTGGAAAAAAGGAGGAAACAGAACTAGACCCGTCCTTGCAGCGGCTGAATCCATTTTGTCTCAATCACTATATGGATTAAGGTGATCCGAGATTGCTAGGGCCCCCAGCTGCAAGCCCAGAGTAAAAGTAAATTCTGTCTGGAATAAAATAGGGGCATCCTGGACCTTAAATTATCCTACGATTTTTCATATTCATTTTCCGGAACTCAAAAAAAAAATAACCATTGAAATCCCAATCAAATCCCCAGTAGACTTTTTGGTTTTGGTTTTGGTTTTGGTGGAAATTGACAAGCTGATTCTAAAACTCATTTGGAAATGCGAAGGAGCTAGAACAGACAACTTTGAAAAAGAACACTGTTAGCAGACTTCTATTACCGATGTCAAGACTTATCATAAAGCTACAGTAGACCAGACAGTGTGGTATTGGCATCAAGATAGACACGCAGATCAATGGAACAGAATAGAGACTCCTGAAATAGACCCACACCCAGTATGGTCAACTGATTTTCGACAAAGGTGCAAAACATTTCAGTGGAGGAAGGATAGTTTCATCAATAAATGGTCATGAAACACGATATCTATACACAAAAAAGTGAAAGAACTTTACACTTATTATATGCAGAAGTTAATGCAAAATGGATCACAGACTTAAATATAAAACCTAAAACTATAAAACCTACACAAAAAAAAAGGAAAAAAATCTTTGTGACCTTGTGTTAGACAAAGATTTCTTGAATGCAATACCAAAAGCACAATCCATAAAAGAAAACACAGGACTTCATTAAAATGAAGAACTTTTGCTCTTTGAAAGACACTGTTAAGAGAAAGACAAGGCTGGGTGCAGTGGCTCATGCCTGTAATCCCAGCACTTTGAGAGGCTGAAGCGGGAGGACCGCTTGAGCCCAGGTGTTTGTGACCAGAGTAGGCAACATAGGGAGACTTTCTCTCTCTCTCTCTCTCCATACACACACACACACACACACACACACACACACACACGTGTGTGTGCATGTATATGTAGAGAGACAGAGAGAGACAAGCCACAGACTGGAAGAAAATATTTATAAAGCATATATTTGATACAAGACCTGGATCCAGAATATATAAAGAACTCTAGCAGGGCGCGGTGGCTCAAGCCTGTAATCCCAGCACTTTGGGAGGCCGAGGCGGGTGGATCACAAGGTCAAGAGACCGAGACCATCCTGGTCAACATGGTGAAACCCCGTCTCTACTAAAACTACAAAAAATTAGCTAGGCATGGTGGCGCGTGCTTGTAGTCCCAGCTACTCAGGAGGTTGAGGCAGGAGAATTGCCTGAACCTAGGAGGCGGAGGTTGCGGTGAGCCGAGATCGCGCCATTGCACTCCAGCCTGGGTAACAAGAGTGAAACTCTGTCAAAAAAAAAAAAAAAAAAAGAACTCTAAAAACTCCGTAGTAAGAAAATAAACAACCTAATATTTCCAATAGGCAAAACTTTTTAAAACGACACATCACAAAAAAGATATATGGAAGACAGAGAAACACACAAAAATGTCTTCATCATTAGTCATGAGGAAAATGTCAACTTAAACCACAAGAAGACACCATTCCATGCCTGTCAGAATGGCTGAAATTTACGAGACTGACCATGCCAAGCACAGATGCATTTGTGAAATAATTTAAAGCCTCCTACATTGCTGGTAGGACTATAAAATGGCATGACAACTTAAAAAAAAAATTAAACATACTTCTACAGTATTAAACAGCCATTATATTCTTAGGCATTTACCCAAGGAGAAATGAAAGCATATGCTTCTACAAAAAATTGTACATGAACCAAAAAGGCTAGTCAAGACTCCCTGAGTTGCTTTCACAACTTTTCCATGGGTTGCCACCTACAGATTGAAAAGTTCCACCTAGCTCGCTCAAATGACTCTCTGAGAGTCTGGATCATTTTCTCCAGGGATGAGGGTGGGTTTGCCCTGTGCCTGAACCAGTCGCCTTTCCCTCCTTCCTGTTTCATTCCCTTGGTCCCTCACCCCCACCCCTCCGTGCGTCCTGGGACTACAATCTACTAAAATAGCACCCAAGCCTTAGCCTCAGGCTCCACTTTCTGGGGAATACAGAATAAGACAGACCTGCTTAGCACAAAAATCACCCAACGCCTCACCCTGGGTCCCCAGCTCCCTTTCCCTGTAAGGATGATAAATGACCTCCCATCTTCCCTCCTTCCTCCTCTGCTTCTCAGCCACCTGGTCCCCTGAACTCTGGACGGCATCTCTCCCAGGATGCTTTCATTTTTCTCTTCATCCAGCCACCTCTGACTTCCTTTGGTTACAAATACCAGAGCAAAGATGTCTTTTTTTGGAAGCAGCTTCTTTGAGGTCTCTAGCTGAACAGCGTTGCCTCGGGCTATCACAGAATTTCCAGTGCTAGAGATAAAACCTTTCTCTTCCCAGACTTCATAACCTCTCATTCTCTTGGGCCAGTTTCTTAATAGCATTTTCTGATAAAAGTAGATTCCGTGCGTTCTGCGACCCTCCGACTCTGCCCTCTTCCCCAGCACCCAGTGTCCACATCCTCCCAGGCTTCTCTGCAGCTGTGGCAATCAGCATGGGGAGCCTCACCTCCCAGCGCCCCCCTCACACCCCACAGTGAGCGCTGATATCTCAGCAGAGGCTTCGTAACGCTGGGGAGAGTGTAGAGTTAAGGTCAAGCGCTCTGCTCTGGACTTAGATTGATGCAGGCTGGAACATGAGCTCTGCGCTTACTAGCTATGGGTCACCTTCCAACTCACTGCGCCCTGGGGTCCTCATGTGCAGAGTGGGCGTGATCACACGCAGTACCTATCTCATGGTGTGAAGGTTAAATAAGAGACTCACGTGAGCCCTTCGTGCAATGCCTGGCACAAAGCAAGCTCTCAGCGAACAGCAGCCTCTTGGGTGGATGCAGCCCAGATTGTGAGATGCCCCCCACCGCCGAGTCCTCCTTCTCTCCTCCCTCCTCAGTCATAGAACCCGGAACTGGGGTGGGCACACTGAACTGAGCTGCCTGGAAATAAAGCCACCTAGTGTCCCCTGGAAGTCGGCATGGCCCTGTGGCCAAGATGGAGCTGACGAGCAGTGTGGGAAAGAATGACCCTAAACAGGGTGCCCTGCGCTGCCGCGTCCTTCTCCTTGCTGGCTGGGATGTAGAGGTAATGACTTGAATGGCTGTGGCCCACTGGAACCCTGAGGCAAGGCTGGGGTGGAAACTAAACACAGCGGGTCAAGGTCAGAAGACCCCCGGGAACGCCACACCAGCCTTCCCGACTTCTGGAATTTGCAAGCAGGAAAGAAAATATACTTCCAACTTGTTTAAATCACAGTTACCTTTGGAGTTTTCCTTCAACAGCTGGATCTAATCCTAACCAGTGTAGTTGTGAGACTGGTTAAATACAGCAATCATGTAACAGGCCTGATGTAGGGTGAAGGGGCTTCCCCTGACCGTCTCCTCATTATTAACCTTGACCTCATGCCACCTGCCTGATGCAATGACCCATCCAACGCTGGTCCCTCTCACTCCCCAGGAGCCCTCTGGTGGCCATGCCAAGCAGGACCTTGACCTCCAGGGACCTGCCTCCCCTCACAGAGGAGCCAGGAAAGATGGCTCCTGGACCCTGCTGTCCCCATCACCCTCCTCCCCACCTTGGTCCATCCACAGGAGCCACAGCTCCAGAGAGCCTGAGTCAGGGGAACATCGCGAGGAGAGACCCCTGGAGGGGCTGCTGGAGAGGGGAAGGGAGCAGAAGGCAGAGGGGGCAGGCGGCAAGCGTTTTCCGTACCTGGAGCTGCCTCATGGCCAGGGGGAGCACAGGGAACAGAGAGAGAGAGAGAGAGAGAGAGGTTAGTGATGATTCGCAGACAACACCCCATGCAGGCAGCTCCTCTCTGGGGACCCCCAACCCTGAAGATGGGGTTCTAGTCTCTAAGCCTCTCCTGCTTCTCTCTGCTTCTCATCCCACAGAACCCCCAAGTCTAGCCTGACCCCCCCATGCCCCCCCCCAACCCACCACACCCTTGCTGGGTTTACATTGTTTATTGATCTGTTCCTTGGGAGGGTGGAAGATTTAGTCACAGTCCTCAATGAAGGAATCATTTATTACCGGAGGACAAGCTGTCAGCCTCCAGGCTGGGTGTCTTTAAATGGCAGTTAGGAACGTTTTGTCGTGAACTGTTCCTGGGAGACATTTCCAGCATGCAGGGGCGGGAGGTGGGCGCCACATCCTGGAAGGAGGAGATAAGGGACCTGGGGGGGGGGGGGGGGGGTGCTGTGCTGGGCGGGGCCTGTGCTAGGCGGGCGGGTGCTTCCTGCGAGCAGGGGCAGGGCTCACCTTCCAGATGCTTGCCTCCTTGCCATACACCACGGCCATGTTGCTGGCTTTGCCACCTTTGATGAGCTGCTTCTCCGTCTCGTTGAGTTCCTCAGACACGAAGCCCATGAAGGAGTTGTCGGGGGTGTGAGCTAAGCCCAACCGCGCAAAAGGAATTGAGTCACCAAACAAGCAATGGCCGCCCCGGCCTCCCTGGACTGCGCTGCCCAAGGGGTCCTCTTCTGGCAAGGATGGGAAAGGGGGCGGGCCTTAGGAGTAGCTGGGGAGAGTGTAATCAGTGCCCTGGCCTGGGGGGCCCCTTCCCAGAGACTGCCACAAAGCTCAGAGCAGAAGGAAACCTAGGCCTGGCATGGTGACTCACGCCTGTAACTCCAGAACTTTGGGAGGCTGAGGTGGGAGGATCCCTTGAGCCCAGGAGTTTGAGGCCAGCCTGGGCAACATAGTGAGACCCTGTCCCTATTTAAAAATGCAAAACTTAGCCAGGCATGGTGGCACGCGCCTGTAGTCCCAGACACGTGAGAGGCCCAGGTGGGAGAATCGCCTGAGCCCACTAGTTCAAGGCTGCAGTGAGCTATGACGGCGCCACTGCGCTCTAGCCTGGGCACAGAGAGACCCTGTGCAAGAAGAAAAAAGAAGGAGAAGGAAGAAGATGATGATGATGAAGAAGAGAAAGAAGAAGAGGAAGAGGAAGGAAGAGGAGGAGAGGAGGAGGAAGATGGGGGAGGGGAAGGGGAGGGGGAGGGATAAGAGGAAGGAAAAAGAGGGAGAAGGAAAAGAAGACAAGATGAAAGAGAGGGAGGAGGAAGGGGAGGAGGAGGAAGGGGAGGAGGAGGAAGGGGAGGAGGAGGAAGG
>NW_022436988.1:6025782-6042470 GCF_009761245.1 Sapajus apella
GGAGGAGGAAGGGGAGGAGGAGGAAGAAGAAAGAAGGAAGGAAGGAGCAGCAGCAACCTAAGAGGTCATCAAGTCCCCCTGTTTGTTTTCAGGTAAGGAAACTGAGGCCAAGGCTCTGGGCGACCCAGCAGAGACTCTGCCCTCCTCAGTCCCTGGAGCCCCAAGCTTTGGCTGCGCCTCTGACTCCTCTTTTCCCTCCGCCTGCGCCCATCGGCAGCCTCCGTCATCCCAGGAGGAACTTTCTCTGCCTTCTCCATGACTGCACCCCGGCCCAAGCCACATCGGCTCTCACTGGGACCACCCCGACAGCTGCCTCCCCGTTCCTGTGGCTCTCTCAGGACAGTCTTTTCTCTGAAATAATCCTTTTGAATCTAGGCCGTATCAGTTTCCACCTCCACACAAAACCCCACACGCCAAAGTCCGCCCGACAATCTCCAGGCCCTGCCTTCTTTCCCCTCCCACTGCACCTGTGACCATCCAGCCCCCCCAGAGCCCTGCTGGACGCAGCCCCTCCCCAGACAGACCTGTGCTCGTGGGCCGGTGAGAGGTCCGTCCTGACCCTGGTCACTCGCCATCTCCTCAACAGCTCTATTTTTCATCACACCACTTACCGACCAGACATAAGATTATATGCTTAACTGTTCATGTATAATTGTCAGAATACGCCGGGCGCCGTGGCTCACACCTGTAATCCCAGCACTTCGGGAGGCTGAGGTAGGTGGATCACCTGAGGTCAGGAGTTCAAGACCAGCCTGGCCAACATGGCGAAACCCCGTCTCTACTAAAAATACAAAAATTAGCCAGGTGTGGCGGCACACGGCTGTAATCCCAGCTACTCAGGAGGCTGAGGCAGGAGAATGGCTTGAACCCGGGAGGTGGAGGTTTCAGTGAGCAGAGAACACGCCACTACACTCCAGCCTGGGCGACAGAGCAAGACTCCATCTCCAAAAATAACAATAATAATAATAATTGTCAGAATAGAAGCCCCCTGTGGGCAATGGTTCTGTTTTGTTCACTTGTGTGCCCCCAGCACCTCAAACAGAGCCTGGGCTGGTTGAGCGAATGCTGGGCAAAGGCGGATAAGATGGAGGAGGCAGCCTCCCTCTCCCAGCTCCGGGCCTCAGCCTGCACTGCCCTCTCCCTTGTCTGGGATGAGGAAATCCTACTCAGCCTTTGGGGCCCCTCTCACATGACAACTCCTCCCAGAAGCCTTCTCTGGGGTGCACTGTGCCTCCCTTTGTGGCCCCATCTGCAGCGGCGGTTAGGTCTCTGTTAAAGCAGGGATTGCTCTGGGACTTCCTTGCCATTTGACTCATTTGTCCCCAGGACCCCACCCACCAGGGCCAGGGAACCTGTTTGATCTCCTGTTCCAATGCCATGGCCATCTGTGGAGTGCAGTGACTGCTAAGCTCCATCCGCCAGGGAGGGGAGGAGCATGACAGCTGAGAACCTGCAAGCCACACGAGCCCTGCCTTCTGCGCACCAGGATCCCGAATAAGCCATTTATTGAATCCAATTATATTTAATCTACCTTCCTGCATGGGAGGGGCTATGGCGAGTGAGGTGGCTGGGAGCAGCCGCCCAGCCTTGATTCCCGCAACAGCCTTGATTCTAAAGACCCTATCTCTTCATTTCAAATGCACATTTGCCACGTTTGAATGTCTCTCCAATTGGGATGCATGTTTTAATCAAATGTGTAGATCTAATGTAGTATTTCCACCCACCCCTCAAGGCCCACAAGACGTAGTAATCAACATCTGGTACAGCTTAGAAGAGATGACGGTTTCCTGTGTAAGTGCCCCCAAAGCTCACAGATTCTTGGGCCTGAAAATCCAGCGACAGAACAAAACGATCTCTCTAGAGCTTCAGGAGGGTCAGGGGGAGCCCGGGAGCCCGGGAGTTCTTTCTGTGGGTAGTCAGGGCCAGGACAGCTCCCCTGCCTCAGGAGGCTCCGCTCACATCAGGCAGAGCAGCCCCTGGCCGACCTGTTTACCAGTCCTGCAGCCACCCTCCCCCTCCCCCTCCCCTCCCCCTCCCCTCCCCCTCCCCTCCGGTTCCTCTGAGGCTGCCCCCCAGCCCTCTCTCCTGTTCCACCACGCTTTGCAGCCGAAGAATCCTTCACTAAGCTGCCTTCATTCCACCAACTCCACCAGAAGAGACAGATTCAGAACACAATTAGCTAAACCAGTGGGAGGGGACAGGGAAGTATTGCAACCAATTAAAATAACAGGACCATTAAGCCAAGAGCTCCTGGGGGCAGAGAGAGGGTAAGGCCAGGAGAGGTGGCAGCCCCCCAAGTAAGCTCCCTGGGGAAATCAGCCAGCTAGATGGGAACAGGCTGGCTGATGGCTTCCCTCCTGCACTCAGCGTCATTAAAACCGGCCAGCCTCCCTCTTCCCTTTTGTCCTTACTTTCTTTGATTTATTCAATCAATTTAATGTTCTCTGAGGACCTAGGTTGGCTCCAGAAAGATAAAGATAAACCAATTAGCGGCCCCTTTTTAAGTGGCTCGTAATCTATCAGGGGAAATAAATGTATAAGCAAATAACTCTAGCACACTTCAACATATGCTTTCACAGAGTTGTTTAAGAATTATAAAAATAGAGGCAAAGAGGCAATACATTCTGCCCGGATTAGGAGATGAGGGGATCAGTGAAAGTGATGGCAAAAAGAGGAGACATCTGACTTGGGGTTTTGGAGGATGAGTAGGAGTTTGCCAGGTCTGGAAATCCACATCCAGTGGGCTGCACCCTGGGACAAGTCCTAATTTTCTCAGAGCAGGTTATTGCAGACACCTCTTTTTATTTTATTATTATTATTTTTTTTTGAGACAGAGTCTTGCTCTGTCGCCAGACACCAGGCTGGAGTGCAGTGGCACAATCTCGGCTCACTGCAACCTCTACCTCCTGTATTCAACCTATTGTCCTGCCTCAGTCTCCCGAGTAGCTGAGATTAGTGTGCCCACCACCATGTCCGGCTAATTTTTGTATTTTTAGTAGAGATGGGGGTTTCACCATGTTTGGCCAGGCTGGTCTTGAACTCCTGACCTCATGATCCGCTCGCCTCAGCCTCCCAAAGTGTTGGGAGTACAGGTGTGAGCCACTGTGCCTGGCCTGACTGCTTCCCTTCTAAGGGTAACCAAGCCTCTCAACTCCATAGCTTTTCCTCTTCCACAGCTTCAAGCACCACCATTTCCTCTCCACCTCTATTTCCACTCCCCATTTCCTTTCTCTCCAGAAACCTGCTCCCTATGCTTGCTCTACCCCAAGCTGAGAAGTCTCATGCAATCTTGAAAGGGGCCCTGCGGAAGGAGTCTGGTCCCCACTGAGCTGTGTGACCTCAGGCTGCACGTTCTCCCTCTCTGAGCCTCAGTTTTCTCATCTGGACTGCATGAGACCCAGGAGCCTTCCCACTTTCCCAACCTTCTGGGATTCCATGAAGCCGTTACTTATTTATTCAAAAATCACATCTGCCTCTAATACGTCGCAGAGTCTGGAGAATCAGAAAAAAGAATATGCCAAGCACCCAAAAGAGATGCCACGAATTTGACAGGCTAAATAAAAACCATACGCTTTACTCACAAGCAAGTCCCTCAGGACTCCGCTCAGAGTCTACGTTGCTCTTAATTTAATAGATACAGACCTAACAAGGGTGCTTATCTAGCTTTCTGGCCCGGAGCCTTCAAAGAGCCACCCTGGAGATGCTGCTGGAGGCAGATGTGCTGACAACAATTAAAAGTGACAGGAAATAGGGGAGGGACGGTGGGGGGTGGGGAGCTGGGGAGAGATAGCAAGGGGAGAAATGCCAGATGTAGGTGATGGGGAGGAAGGCAGCAAATCACACTGCCACGTGTGTACCTATGCAACAATTTTGCATGTTCTTCACATGTACCCCAAAACCTAAAATGCAATAAAATAAATAAATGGGAAAAAAAAAAAAAGTGACAGGCAGGAGCCTCCCGACAAGGTGGAAGAGCACGGCACGGCCAGGCAGGACGAGGGGGCACAGCTCCGCACACCTCTGCGTCGGGAAGAGCAGGCCCACATGCCCGGGAGGCAGAGAACTGACCCCCGATTGTCAAGAAAAGGTGAAATTGTTTTCAGGGAGCTGCGTTTCA
The DNA here is from genome assembly GCF_009761245.1 of Sapajus apella. Lineage (NCBI taxonomy): Eukaryota > Metazoa > Chordata > Mammalia > Primates > Cebidae > Sapajus > Sapajus apella. The sequence continues at coordinate 6,029,900 of NW_022436988.1, forward strand.
CAGGGTAGGTCAGTGTGTGTATACACTTTAGAGTCTCATTAAAAACAGCTGAAGCCCTGGGCGTGGTGGCTCGTGCCTGTAATCCCGGCACTTTGGGAGGCCTACGAGGGCAGACCGCTTGAGCTCTGGAATTCAAGGCCAGCCCAGGCAACATGGTGAAACCCTGTCTCTACAAAAAAATATAAAAATTAGCAAGGTGTGGTGGGGGATGGCTGGAATGCCAGCTACTTGGGAGGCTGAGGCAGGAGGATCCCTTGAGCCCAGGAGGTGGAGGCTGCAGTGAGCCGAGGGGATCACACCACTGCATTCCAACCTGGGCAACAGAGCGAGAGCCTGTCTCAAACAAACAGCTAAAGCCCAGCTCCACTCACGTTCCTTGCCTGGAGCCCTGGGAGCCAAGCCCGCTCCTGCATTTCCAGAACCTTCCAGTTCTTTCTGCATCTGTTCCCTCTGCCTGCCTGTTCCTTTCCACCCAGGGAAGTTCTCCAGCCTAATCTGGAATGCCTGTCTTTCTGGAAGGCTGCAGAGCCCCCTGTGTTCTGGAACTTTGTGCTCAACGGCCCTCCTGGAGGGTGAGGGCTACACCCACTGGAGTTGGGGAGGTCACCCCACCCCAGACACCTGCTCCATGCTTCCTGCTCCCCAAATAGCACCAGAGCCTTCCTTCCTGGTTCACACGCTTGCGGAACGGGAGAAGGCGATGCTCGGTGGGCCCCACCAACCCCACTGGCCGGAGAAGGAAAGAGGGGGAGAAGCAAGGCCCTGGCCGCCTCTCGTGTCACCTCTGAGAACCCCAAGGAGGACCCCTGACCCCGACCCCACCCCTGCCCTGTGGGGCACTCACGGAACATGGTCATGAACTGCTTGGGGTTGAGGTTCCAGTAGCCCCAGTTGGTCCGGTAGCCGTGCAGCGTGGCGTACTCCTCGTGGTTGTAAGCGGGTTCCGTCCCGAAGGTATCGATGACCCTGATTCGGCACCTGCCCCACCCCAGGGACCAAGAACCAGGGTCTGCAACCTCCCTGCGTGTCCCTGGGCTGGAGCTGCCCCAGCCACGAGCGCTGCCACCAGCCAGTGGCCGGGTCAGGGTAGCGCAGTATTAGCACTTGGGCTCAGACACCGCCTCGCTGTGTGACCACAGGCAAGTGCCTTCGCCTCTCTGTGCTGCCCCATCTGTCAGGTGGGAAAAACAACAGCCCAGTTGTCTCAGGGTTGTAGGGAAGCTCCTGGCCCATGGTCCGGGTTAGTACGCAGGAACTGTAGTCATTACTGCCACCCAGAAGGGAGGCACTGCTTGGAGAGAGGGGGTCCCTCTCTGTAGTCCCCAGGGTCATCTATACAATTTGCCCCTGCCTGGACAGGGAGTCCATAGCCCCTCTCCTCGGGAGCCTGACAGCCCTGGATGTGCCTGGCCTAGAGGGCCAGGATGCAACAGGCAGGGTCCCCCCACTGTCCACGGGCTGTCTTTGGGAGGGCGGCGCCTCTGGGCCTCCTCTGCAAGGCTGGTCCCTGCAGGGTAGACCGTGCAGCTGGGCAGAGGCTCTACTCCACAGCGTCCTTCTCCCTCTGCTGCCTCCAGGGGTGGAGACCTAAGTTCAAAACCCAGAGAGGCCTTGTCCCTGTGGATTAGCCAACCACAGGGCCTGACAAACTCCAAGGCCACTCTTAATGGGCCACAGCCCCAAAGCCACCTGCGTCTGCCCACTCTACGCCCTGGAAGAGGCACCTGGAAAAAGGCACTAAGACTCAGAGGCCCTGCCAGGAGCTCCTCACCCCAGCATCCTTCCTGGTGATGCAGAATTGTCTGCAGAGTGCTGAGGTCGGCACTGTTCCCCCAGGGGAAGAGCCCGGGGTGGGAGAGAGAACGAGAGTGCATAGAGAACTCGCATTAATAATAAAAGCAATAACACCGCCTGTCACTTTTTTCCCTAATAAAATCATGTGGGATCGTCCGTGGGGCTGGAGCACACGTAATCAATAGCAGGGCTCTCTGTGCCAAATGAATCCCCGCATCCCACTGGCTGCAGTGAGACAGGGAGCAATGGCCTTGGCCTTCCTCCAGACGGAGATGGGGTGGGATGGAGGAGGGGAGGGGAGTGCCGAGCAACCCTCCCCACCCCACGGTCCCCACAGCAGGGTCACAGCCCTGGTTACTGTCCCGTTCCCTTATACCCCTCTCTCCAATTCCTTGGCCCCACTCCATGTCGATTACTCCGGATCCCTGCCCCCGGCCTCCATGCAGCAGAGGGGCGATGGAGCACCTCCCTGGGCCAGGGGCAGACATGGAAGTGGCAGAGGAGGGGAAGGGCAGAGGGCAGAATGCAGGACAGTACGTTCTCCCACTTGGGCCCAGCTGGCAGAGTGGGGCCGTGGGGGCAGGCATGAAGGAGGAGCCTTCTCCCTGGCATGCGGATCACGTTACCACCCTCCGGTCACGCTCTCACCGGTACTTCTTGAAGGAGAGTCCCATGTGCTGCTTCATCTGCTGCAGGCCATGGTAGTCGGTGTAGATGAGGTCAAAGGGCAGGGGTATGGTGAGCGGGCAGCTCCCCCGGCCTGGCGGCACCCCTAAGTTACTGAGAGAAGAGCCCTTCAGAGTCTGGGCTCCAAGAAACCCACCTGCCCAACCAGCTGCCCCAGTTCCTTACAGCCCAGGATGAACTGTAAAAGTACAGAGAGCTTAGCACAGACTCTCAGAAAGGAAGTGAGCAGGGTGGCCCTGGACAGTGGTGTAGGTTTCTCACTGCACAAGGCAATCCAGAGAAGGGCAAGTGGGACTGAGGTCAGCGTGGGCTCCCATGAACCCAGCCTGGGCTACCTGCCAGGAGGAAGGGGCAGCTTTTGTTATTTAGCCACAGATGTGCTCCCACAGGGCTGTGGCTGCCCGGAGAGGCAGAAAGTTTTCTCTAACTTTCACAGACGCCGTGGATGCTGCTGCAGTCCTCAGTGCGGCTCCACGTTTGCCTGGACCTAAGGGCCCCAAGCCTCCTGCCTCAGAAAAGTGCAGTCTTACAGTCCTGACTGAGCTCCTGACACACAGGGCTGGCTGAGGCCACGAGCTCCTCCAAGCCACTGGTCACCTGTTCCCCACTCTGGGGACCGCACAGGCTCGGAGTCTTGGACTGGACCAGGGGATCTGCCTGCCCCTTCCTGCCGGGTCCCTTACAAGCAGGTTTTCATCTGGGACAAGGTTGCCTCTGGTAACCTGGAAGCAGCAGCTCGGCCAGAGGAGGGGTGGTGCCCTCCTGCCATCTGGCATTCTGTCCGGCTGGAGCTGCTGGGTCATCTCCCCCTGCTGGACCTCCCCAGGACCCCGGTTCCAGGGGCATGGACAGGAGGACGTGGAAGGGCGTGACCACACCCCATGGCTTCCTCTAGAATCCCCACATCTGCTCAGCCCGCCTCCCTGGAGAAGGGCTCGAAGCCCCCTGTTCTGGCAAGCACAGCTGCCAATTTAAACTCCTCTCCCCACAAACCCCCTGCCAGCATCCACACAAGCCAGCTCCTCCCACCAGGAGACCCTGTTTATTCCAACTCCACAACCTCGGCTTCTCCCCTGCAGGGGATGACAAGGCATTCGCTCTCTTGTTCGTTCAGTTAGGTCTGTGCTGAGCCCCTGAGTCGGGGGGACACGCCTTCCTCTGCAGAGATGGCCCTTCCACGTTCCCTTCCCCACTCCACCAGAGGACGACAGCCGGGGGCTCAGTATGCTTGCAGAACCCGGCCAGGTGCCAGCTCCCCAAATACCCCCTCCCCACCGTGTCCTCAGGATAATTCTCTTGAACAAATGTTTCTTGAGCGCATGTTGGGTGCCAGGCCCTGTGCCCACATCAGAGACAATGTGGAACGTGGCCCCAGCCCCAGGAGCACGAGCCATGTGAGGCGTGCGCACCTGGGGATGCTGGAGCAGAGATCTGAACAGCATGTGCTGAGGGCCAGGGGAGGCGTACTGAGGAGGGGCCCATCGGTGGAGGGAGGGCAGAGGGGGTTGCCCAAGCAGAGAAGGCCACATGCCCTGTCTTCCTCTTCCTCTCTCAACAGCTCTTGGTGGGCACGACACCTCATGGGACTGGATGTGACCATCCTTTGCTCCCAACCCAGATGGTGAAGCAGCCAGGCCATGGGGCCCCATCTCCTGGGGAAACCCACCTCCCCAGGATTTGGGGTTCAGCTGCCAGCTCTGCAAGAGGCCCAAGACACCTCCTACTAAGGAACACCTTCGGGGACCCACGTGATAAGCAGAGTCAGGCTGGGGAGGTGATGAGCTTTGACAAGGTCACCTGCTCATTAACGGCAAGGGGCCAGGATTGATCAGTTTCCTCGGCTGTGTCTGCGCTCCTTGAAGCCATTCAGGCCAGGTGGAAAAGTACTGGCCCAAAAGGCTCATGCTCACTTTGTGCCTGCTCAAAAGCTCAGGGAGGGGACCGTGCACCCCGCCCCGTTAGCACACCGTCCAAAGTGGTGCCCTGTCAATGACGTTTCTGGTCACCTGCCGGCAGCGCTGTGATGGAAAGAGGTGGGGAGAAGCGGCCAGCACAGGGACTAAGCCATGAGAGGTCGGCCTTGCCCTGCAGAGAAGGGCGGCAAGAGGGGAGGGGCTTTCTCTGGGCCTTGCCCCCACTCCAGCTGCTGCCCCCACCAGCCTCCTGAGCTGTTCCCCCACTAGCTTCCCCGCCATGACAGAACCTTTGCTGCTAAGTGTGAGGGGGGGTTCAAAAACCTAATAACCGTTTCCTCCCCCATTTCTTGTTTACAACCTTAAGAATGGCCAAGGGCTCCTCCCCCATCCCTCTAACCTTCCTTTCCAACCCAGACAGCACGTCACACGGGACTCTGATCCAGGGCTTCTAAAGCAGAGCCTGCCTCTTCAGCTTTTTTGTGGAAATACCCAGAAAGCAAAGGAGAAGGAGCACAGACCCCAGGGGTCTGGGGCCTTCCCAGGGAGCAGCTCCCACAACCTGGAGACTTCATGAAATATTTGGTGGTACGTTTAAGTGTCCAACACATTCTGCATTCTACCCCGTTGTTTTCTTTGAAGGATGGACTTTCTCACTCCCAAAACGCTTCCAGTAAAACAGATGCCCCAGAAAGAAGCTTCACTTTTTTGCCCTGGGGCCCCAGAAGTCCTCTCTTCCTCACCTCCCCGACCCAATTGAGAACCACACACCAAAGGACACAAAGATGCTCCCTCTATCCCCTTCCTTGCAGAAACCAGGAAGGGGGTGGCTGCTCCTCCCACATGGAATCTGGGTCTAGTAAAATTAAGACAATCCTGAGAATACAAACCGTAGGTGGGTCTAGAAGCGGCTGCCTGCACTAGGAACCTGGCTGCCTTCCCTATGGACCTCGGGTTGTCTCAAAGCAGCATCTTCTCTATCTGTCCCGGGAGCTTCCTTTTGTCGCCTCATCACTGACCACACCCTGACCCTAGCCCCAGACACCAGGGCCACTGAGGACAGAGGGGTTATAGCATGTCACAGCCCTCTCCTGGGAGACCTCCACGCTGCTGTTCTAAGGTGAATCCATCATCCTCGCCATCTTCAAGGCTACCATTTTGGACACAGGTATCATTCTATGTGCTTTCAACTTATTAATTCGTCAACTCCTTTCATCTTGGCAACTACCAGATCAGACCCATTCGCATCTCTGTTAGGAAACAGAGAGGCTGAGTAACTTACCCAAGGTCACACACCAGGAAGGAGAAGAGCTGGGATCAGAGTCTTTCTACAGTGGAAACTTGGTCACGTCTCCCCGGGGTCTTGACCCTTTCCGAGGCTTCCCACTGCCTCTGAGCCAGGATTTCAAGGGCACTTCCCCACCTAACCCCTGTGGGAGCAACTGCGCCACGCCCTGTGCCCCTCAGGGTCTGCAGCAGCCTCTCCAGCACAGGCTCACTGGGTGTGCGTGGAGGGAGCATGGGAGTGGGCAGAAGGTGGACCCCCGCTGAGTCCCACCTTGTGCAGGGACCAGGCGGGCAGTTAGGCTTCACCCCATTAGCACCAACCCTAAACCTTAGCACCCAGATCCAGAGCCGGGCAGGAGCAGGGGCATCTTTCTGGGCAATGGCATCCCCCGTACACACCCCTGCTCAATGTGAAGTCAAAGTCTTGACTAAACCAGAAAAAAAGGGGGAACGTAAAGGGATGGGGGAGAAGGAATCTACAGTAAGACACTGGCTGTCGCCAGCACGCGACTAAGTGAGACCACACACTTCCTGTACCTGTCACACGTGAGGCCAGGTGCCACAGAAATTTCAAAGTGGTCCCAGCCAAACCCTCCCCTCTGATCTGACCAAGGTTCTCTTGCGACGACCCCCTGCTTCACAGAAACTATTCCCTGGGCTTGGAAGACTCCTCTCACCTCTGCATGCTTAACTCAAACATCGCCTCCTCCAGGAAGCCTTGCCTGAGACACCCCTCCCACTATGCTCCCTCCACACCTGGGACACACCTAGTGAATGTCCCAAGTCACCTCTTCCCACCTGGAGGCCCCTTTGAGGGCAGGGTCAGGTCGTCTTTAAAATTCAGGACCAGGGCTGGGCATGGTGGTTCACGCCTGTCATCCCAGAACTTTGGGAGGCCAAGGCGGGTGGATCACGAGGTTAGAAGTTCAAGACCAGCCTGGCCAAGATGGTGAAACCTCGTCTCTACCAAAAATACAAAAATTAGCCAGGTGTGGCGGTGCGCGCCTGTAATCCCAGTTACTCAGGAGGCTAAGGCAGGAGAATCACTTGAACCCGGGAGGCGGAGGTTGCAGTGAGCCAAGATCTCACCACTGCACTCCAGCCCTGGCAACAAAGTGAGACTCTATCTCAAAAAAAAAAAAAAAAAAAAAAATCAGGACCAGGGACAGGACCTGACCCAATCAAGGTGTGCTGTGTTCATGAAGGAATACACAAAGTGGTGAATGAGATGAGCCCCTCAGGAGGAAGTGGTTTAAATGTTTAACAGCTAGCCAAGAAAAGCCTCTCTGGAGAGAGAATGTAGGTGAGTGACGGAATCGAGGGTGCAGGTGCCTTGGTCACTGGCCTATAGGTCTGGACCCGAGCCCAGTGGCCCTCCACACTGCTCGAAGGACATCACAGCGGAAAGGAGAGGGGGGAGACGAATCGGCCCAGCGGCAGCAGCATCCCTTACCAGGAGGAGTTAAGGAGAAGCCCACCGGACCCCAGCCCTGGAAAACAAGGATTTTCCACTGACGGGCAGGACGTCCCTGGAGGTGTCTGCAGCAGCCTCATCACTCTCGTCAGAAGAAACCTGAGCTTTGCCCCCTGGAGAGCAGAGAGGTCAGCTGTCGGGTGAGGAGGCTGTGGTTTTATCACTTGTCATTTAAGTTTACTTTTATGGGCAATTTTACGCTAAGTGATTGGCTGGAGCAGTGACATGAATTGAAAACGCTGTCCCCTGACAACCTTCAACCAAAGGTGCCCGGGAGGCTGGGCTGTACATTTCCACGACTCCTGCTGAGTCTGCGAAACGCTCCTTCCTGTCCAGACATTTCCGCACCTCTGAGGCCAAGTCCTCATTCCTCTTGGACTCTCAGTCCAGGGTGGGGTCCAGAGGACAGTTTGGCAGCCCCCACAGATGGGGGGTGCCGGGGGAGGACCTCAGAGGCAGAAGGAACTTGAAACGTATCTGCTGTGTACCCCTCTGTCTGCCCACAGCCAATAGCCGGTGCTTGGGAAGGACAGGGAAGATTGAGTGGAACTGCCAAACTGGCTGGTTAGAACGTATTGCTGAGTGTCCCCAGGCCAGGTGAATAGGAGTCTAAATCACAAGATGAAAGGGGTAGGGGTAGGGTGGTCCAGGGGAATGGAGCATTTCTGCAGGTCGCCTGGTTAGAGTCGGCGCTTGCACTGTGCACAAATTAATCCATCCAAAAAAGCTACCCTCTCCCAGGAGGAATAGGAAATTGGTGTTTCACGGGTGCAGAGCTTCAGTTTTGCAAGAAGAGATCTGGAGGTGGATGGCAGTGATGGTTGCACAATAATGTGAATGTGCTTTGCCACTGAACTGTGTACTTAAAAGTGGTTACAGCAGCACATTTTATGTTATGTGCGTCTTACTATAATTTTGTAAAAGGCCAGCCCGGCACAGTGGCTCATGCCTCGCACCCCAGCACTTTGGGTGGCCTAGGTGGGAGGACTGCTTGAGTCCAGCAGTTTGACACCAGCCTGGACGACATGGAAAAACTCCTTCTCTACCAAAAATACAAAAAATTAGCCAGGTGTGGTGGCATGCACCTGTCATTCCAGCTACTCAGGAGGCTGGGGTGGGAGATATCATTTGAACCCGGGATGTTGAGGCTGTAATGAGCTGTGATCACACCATTGCATTCTAGCCTGGGCAACAGAGTGTGTGAGACCCAGTCTTAAAAATAAGAATCATTTAAAAATAATTTTTAAAAGTCAACCCATCCACATTCCTGGCTCCCGTGGCAAGCACTCTGCCTCCCAGAGGGGCTGAGGCCCCGTCTTCTCCAGCTGTCACGCACCCCACCTGCCTGGGACTCCCAGCTGGCCACCAACAACATAGGGGCTTAGTAAATACCCAGGGAAGGACTGGCTCAGGCACCCTTTGCTAAAAGATCAAAGAGGAGGATGGGGAGATGGGCTGAGGATGGAGAAAAATAAACCTTCACTCAACAGAAGAAACCCTCGGCTAGGAATTCAAATGCTGGATTCTGGGGCAACGAAAGATATTCCTGGGCAGGAGCTCCAGCAGGCATTTGCTGGGTAGCCTTGCGCAAGCCACCACATCGCTCTGGTGTCCGCCTCCACATGTGGGACATGTGCTCGGGCGAATCTCCACGGTCTCTTCTAAGCTAAAAATTCTCTGGTTTTATTTCTCTCCGTGCCTTTGGTCTGTGGCTAGAAATAATCTCTCCAGGTAGTGCTCGCATTCTGGAACAAACTATTCTCTCTCTCTTCTCTGTGTGGGAGGGACCTAATTAAAAAGAATCCTTGCAAAGTGCTCAGAGATCTTTGGCTCCAGGGGCTGAAGTGCAGGTAGGATTCACAACCTCACTGGGTGCCCCTCAAGGGGAACATACAGTCGGGGCAGCCTGGGACCTTCTGTCTCCCCAGAGCCCTGAAATCCTCCAAGCCTGACTAGTGCCCGTTTCCTGAGCGTCATGGGCAGCCCCCCAACCCAGGATGGCCGACTACCAGAGCAGGATACTGTCTGGTCCCTAGAGTGCCAGGGGGCAGAAAGAAGCAGCCCAGAGGTTGAACTGGCATCTAATGAGCTGCTTTAGGGGTTAGTATCACTAACGAGGAAAGAATTATACCATCCTGTAGCATTTTCTTCCTCTCCAGGATGGACTGACCTCCCTGTACCCATAGAAGCAGCCCAGAGTTGCTTTATGGAGCCATTGGGATGGGCCTGCCCTCAGCTCTCACCTCCTGAAAAGGCAGATGCCCTTGAACCTCCCCAGCACATACCCTGTGCCCTGGAGGGTTCAGGGCCACAGCTGAGAACTGCCAGGGGCCCCTCGGGGCTCAGAGGAAAAGGGAGTCGAAAGGCAGATGGGGGCACAGTCCGGGTGCTCCCTAGCTGAAACCACCACAAAGCATGGGGGCAGGGGACGGGGTGCAAGGCGTTGGGGCGGCCTCTGAAAAGGAAACAGCATATCATCAACACTGCAGACCCAACGTGGGGCTGGCGTCCAAAGCTGGAACTTTCTCCCCCCGCGTTCTTTCCTAGTAAGCAAACTCGGGGCTAAGAATAGGGCCGCGCTCCCAGGAGAGCTGGAGGAAGCCGCACACTCATCCCGCCGGCTGCCGGCTCGGCTTCGGGAAGAGGGACAGGCACGGGAACTCGGCCCTCCGGCTGCTCCCAGTCCTCCTCCTTACAGACAGGCCTCAGTTTATACAACAAATGCCTGTAAACGCTGAGCCCAAACCCAGGTCTTCTCATCCAGGCTTTAGCTCCCGGTGCCCAGGCCACCCCGAGGGTCCCTCTGTTTGCTCTGGGTTGGGGCCTGGGCGTCGGGGATTATGTTCGGTTCTTCCAGTGATTCTTGGGTGTCAGCGGCTCTTGCTACTCTATCCGGTTCCACCAACCTTTGCTGAGAACCAACCCGTGCATGGGCCTTGGGGTAAGAATCTGCTGTCAATCCCACTAACGCGGTCTCGGTGGGAGGTGAGGGCCAAACGCTAAGATGCAGCCGCTGCAACCCGGATTCGGATATCGACCGAGGGCCCCCACTCTGCTCCAGAGCTGCTGAGGAAAAAGCAGTCTGGTTCCCAGGAAAATGTATTCCTGTGATCAAAGCCACTCTGGTTTGAGGGGCAGGCGGTGATATAGCACAGTGTTTTTGCAATCCTAAATATCTCTAAACGGAGTCACTTATGACAAGTGACTCAGCCCACAGTGAAACTGCTGACCCTTCAAAGTGATAAACAGATGTATGCCGGACTGGGGTGACAAGATGACGTCTGCTGTGGGAAGACACCCCCAAGACCCAACAGGAAAGTGAAGCGAGAGGCAGGAGAAATGGCCACGGACGTCCCTGCGGAGGCCCGAGACATGGCAGAGGAACTGACTTCAGGGGAACTGACTTCCGAGGGACGTTCGAACGTGCCTGGCTCGTCGGTCAGCACACTCGACTCCCGGGCCACGCGCCCGCGTGTGCTCAGTGTACTTGCAATGGTGGCTGGTGTGTGAAATCCTTGCACTAAACCCAGACTGGAGGCATTTAATTGGCCACTGAGTCATAGTGCAACCTCCCACCTGGCGTTGGACCCAGCGCCACTAAGCTGACTCAAATCTGACACTGTAGTCGGGAGGAGTGCTAGGAGCTTATCCGTACCATCCTGGGCTACTGCCAGCTTCACCCAGAATAAAAAGGCCCCAGACCAGCCCTGGCCCTCGTTTCCAAGTGGCAGGAGCACTTGAGTTTGACCCTTCCTGTGGCTGGCTCCTCCCAGTCTCCCTGACAGACAGTTCCCAAAGCCACACTGCCACCTTCCTCCTTTCCAGCCACCATCTGACAAGACACTCTCTTGGTCTGTCATTGGTGGAGGGAGGACACTGGTCCTGGTCTCCCTTCCCGAGAACCCGCCACCCCTGAGATTCACAGAGGCCCTGGTTCCTCCTCCCCAGGGATGAATCCTTCCTTCTTCAGGAGCACTCAGACGCCAGCCCTTCTCCTCCTGTGTTTCTCTTTTGAATTTTTTATTGTAAGGATGAGGTTTCACTTGCCCAGGTGGGTCTTGAACTCCTAGGCTCAAGGGCTCCACCTGTAATCCCAGCCTCCCAAAGTGTTGGGGTTATAAGTATGAGCAGAGGGGCTGGCCTTCCTCATTTCTTATCTCCCCACGTTCTCCCCACTCCACTTGGGTTGCACGGACCTCTCATGAGAGCCAGCGCCATCCTTCCCAGGAGTGTTCCCTTGCAGCCCTCCCAACATGGGCCAGGCCCGAGCTGGGAAAGGCGACACGGCACTGCCTCCACTAGTCCTGCTTATTGTCAATGTCAGACTTGGCCGGGGGCCTTGACTTGCAAGAAACAGACTCCCTGTGGCACCAGCGCAGCGTGGAAAGTGAGGGGAGAGGAGGCCCTTGCAAGGAGGGGCTCTCCTGGATCCCCAGGAGGGATGAAGGGCAGGGGTCAGGGCAGCCCCAGACCCCAGGAGCAGAAGCCTCCGACCTTCCATGACATCTGGCCACACTGAACGTGACCCCAGCACAGTCGGCATGCTGGCGCCTGCTCCCTCTCTGTCCCCTTGCCTGCTGTCTAGGTCTCCTGCCATCCAGGTCTGAATTTCCCGGGGAAAGGTTCTGACCACCTTTGGGTTGAGTGTCCGGCTGCCAGTGTCTCAGCTGGGATGCATGGTTCCTGCACTCATTCCCCGCTCAGCCAGGAGATGAAAATGCCTCTTTGAAACTGAAGGAAGGGGAAGGAAAACGGAGACCTGAGAGGGGCCGGGGGACTTTTAGTGTCACATCATCACTGGCCTCTCGTGCCTCCTCTTGGAACGGGGAGGAGGATGCAGGAGAGCCACCGTTCACAAGTCTAGGTGCCGACACACGGTTCTTCCCTCCCGTTGTCTAAGCTGTGTGCTTACAATTTGTAAAATATTTCAAGCATCCAGAAAATTATAGAAAATAATATAACGCTCCAACGCTCCCACTTCCCAGCCTTGTGAAGCCTTAACATGTGGCCATATTTGCTTGAAATCCATTTTGTCTTGAGGCATAACAAGTCACAACCTGGTGGAGCCCGAGCGTTGTCCTTCAGTCTTGTCTCCCTCTGTCCTCACGACTCCAGCTGCCTCCACCTGACTTGCGGCAAATGCTCTCCCCTCCCAAATCAAAGATAAAATAGAAACCGGCCGGTTTGGGAGGCCGAGGCGGGTGGATCACGAGGTCAAGAGATTGAGACCATCCCGGTCAACATGGTGAAACCCCGTCTCTACTAAAACTACAAAAAGTTAGCTGGGCATGGTGGCGTGTGCCTGTAATCCCAGCTACTCAGGAGGCTGAGGCAGGAGAATTGCCTGAGCCCAGGAGGCGGAGGTTGCAGTGAGCAGAGATCGCGCCATTGCACTCCAGCCTGGGTAACAAGAGCG
>NW_022436988.1:6042570-6043676 GCF_009761245.1 Sapajus apella
AGCCGCTGCCAGCAATGCTCTCTCCCTCCTGTGTCTGCAACCTCCCTACCATTCTGGCCCCTTCACATCCGCATTTAAACACGAGTGCACTCTCTTATCTTGAAAAATAAACAAGCACACCTTTCATCAAGGGCTGAACTGTGACCCCACCCCCGGCAAAGGCAAGTGAAGTCCTAACTCCCGTGCCTGTGAATGTGACCCTATTTGGAAATAGAGTGTTTGCAGAGATCATCAAGTTCAGATGAGGGCATTAGGGTGGCCCTTAATCCAATATGACTGGTGTCCTTTTTATAAGAAGAAATGTGGCCAGGCACGGTGGCTCATGCCTGTAATCCCAGCTCTTTGGGAGGCTAAGGTGGGTGGATCACCTGGGGTCAGGAGTTTGAGGCCAGCTTGGCCAACGTGGTGAAACCCCATCTCTACTAAAAATACAAAAATGAGCTGGGCGTGGTGGCACATGCCTGTAGTTCCAGCTACATGGAGGCTGAGGTGGGAGAATCACTTGAACCCAGGAGGCGGATATTGCAGTGAGCAGAGATTGTGCCACTGCACTCCAGCCTGGGTAACAGAACAAGACTGTGTCTCAAAAAGGAGAAGAAGAGGAAGAAAGAGGAAGAAGAAGGAGGAAGAGGAAAAAATGTGGACACAGCCATGCATGGAGGGAGGAAGAGATGAGCTCACAGGGAGAATACCATCTACCTCTCTGGGAACGCCTGCGGCTACCAGAAGACAGGCAGTGGCTTGGGCCGGACTCTCCCCTAGCACCTTCGGAGGGAGCCTTGATTTCGGACTTCCAGCCTCCAGGACCCTGAGAGGATACATTTGTGTGGTTTACACCCCCCAGGATGTGGTCCTTTGACTAGTCACCCCCAGGAGCTGGCACGCCTGTCTGCGATTCTGTAACCCCCACTCCTGTGCGCTCTCTCTCTCTCTCTCTCTCTCCCTCCTCCCGACTCCTGGCCAAGCTCCTTGGAGAAGTGCAGACACTCACCACTGCTGTGTCCTCTCCACCTCTCCTTCCACACTCCCACAGCTCACTGGGTTAGGGCCTTCCTCCCCACGACTGCACCACCATGCTCTTTCCAGTGTCGGCAATGACATCTATG
>NW_022436988.1:6043776-6050896 GCF_009761245.1 Sapajus apella
TTTTTTTTTTTTTGAGTCAGAGTCTTGCTTTGTCATCCAGGCTGGAGCGCAGTAACACAATCATGGCTGACTGCAGCCTCGAACTCCCAGGCTCGAGTGCTCCTCCTGCCTCAGTCGCCTGAGTAGCTGGGACCACAGGCACACTCGGCTAATTTTTTTTGTTTTTGGCCAAGACCAGGTCTCACTATCTCGAACCCCTCTCACCGTGGCCTCCCGCCATGCTGGGATTACAGGAGGAGCCGCCCCACCCAGCCCCATGTGACCAAATTCTTTGGACATTTTCAGTCTCCTTCTTACTTGGCTTTTCAATGAGCCATGTGCTGCTGGCCACACCATCCTTCTAGAAGCATCTTCTCATGGGCACCCGTGACTCCACATTTGGCATGCTCTTGGCTACTTCTTCTCAGTCTCCTTTGCCTATAAGAGGCCTTTCTGTGCTGATATTTCCCAAGTCTGTGCCCTCAAGCCTGTTTTCCCTTCCCTTGGCAACTTCATCCACACTGTGTTGAACCACTCTGGACAGCCAAGACTGACTCCATGCCACACCTCCCCTGGGCCTGCCACCCAGTGGTCTCCATGGGGCACCTCTGTTTTAACGTGTGTGCCCCAAACCCAGTGCTTTTCTCCTCCCCCCTCAGAGGAGGGCAGCATCCTCCCACTGGAGCTGGTTTGGGCTGCCCGGCTCGGCTGGTTCTGGTCACTTCGAGCTGGTTTCCAGCAGCTGGGCCCAGTTTGCATTGGTTCAGACCAGTCTGTGCCAGTCATACCCAGATCTGATCTCTGGATCAGATATCCAGTCATATCCAGATCTGAGACCTGCCTCAGCTGGTCACAGTGGACTGTGCAAGAGGAAGCATCTTCGTCCCCACCTTCGTCATTCTCTGGGGACCCTCCCCAGCCTTTCCTCTGGGCCCCAGGCCCCAGGCAGGGGGTGGCTTTCCAGCCTGGCTGCGGGCTTGACAGCCAGGAGTTGTCCCTCCTAGTCCTCCTTATTTAAACATTCTCCTCTCGGGTTTTCATCATTTGCCAGTTAAGTCAACTAATTTTCTACTAAACCCAATTTCACTCATGGATGGAGGAAGAGCTCAGTAATTTTTCCTCATGCCATGTACTATTAATGATGCTTGAAATTATGCAAATAAAATTGATGAGCACAGCTGATTCTGGGAAAGCAGGAAGGGAAAGGCTTAACTTTCAGACGCCCACCCTGGACCTGCGCACACACCAGGTTGTTTCAGGAAGCACAGCCGGGCAGGCGCCGGGGTCTGACATCCCCTTCCCTCCGCCACCTCGGGGGCACGGGCGGGGACCACTGACATTGCCTGGCTGCAGTCTCATCACAGAGCCCACAGCTCCCTCGTGCCACCTCCCTCATCTTGCGGCAGCAAAGCCACATGTGGATCCTGCCCGTGGCCTCAAACGTCACTCCAGTGAGCCGGTTAATTAAAACACCGAAACCCGAGGCACGGAGCGGGGCCGGCACATCCGTCCAGCCCTGTGCTCCGTCAGTGGCCAGGACATCTGCCGTGAACATCTGTGAATAAACTACAACAAATGTACAAGCCGCGTCTTTGTCCTGCCACCTCCCACACAGGTCATTTCACCAGCCAAGGGAGATGTTTCTGTCGCAGAAGCCAAGCCGAGACACTCGGAATTCAGATTACCTTCAGGTCCTGTTGACCTGTTTTCGAATTAACCTGGTGCTGCTCCCACAGAATGGCTCCCAGCTCTGAGAAGGACCTGGATGCTTCTGCCTCTCCCTGAGGGGCTCTCGGGTACTCGGTGGGAACTCTGCCCAGGGCCCTGTCCAGGTTCCAATGCTTACATCTTATTATGGGCATACATTGTGTCCCCACCCCCAAACTGACACATTGAAGTCTTAACCCCCAATTCTTCAGGCTATAACCTTATTTGGAGTTGGGGTCCTGACAGAGGTAACTGAGTTAACATGAGGGCATCAGGGTGGGCCCTAATCCAATAGATCCTTATAGGAGGGGGAAATTCAGACACAGACACGCTCCCAGGGAGGCCACCAGGCAAAGGCAGAGATGATAGTACAGATGCAGCTACGGGACAAGGGCCACCAAGTTCCTCACCAGGAAACCACCAGGGGCCCGGGGAGAAGCCTGGGGCAGAGACTTCCCAACAGCCTCGGGAGGCCCCAGCCCTGCCAACACCTTGCTCCTGGGGGTTCAGTTCATTCATTCCTGCTGTGTAAGCCCCGCAGCGTGCCCTCCATTGTCATGGCAGCTCAGGAGGCTCATCCGCATCTCAAGCTGTATCGACATCTCTGCTGTGAGGAAAGGCCTGCATCTATGTATCAGAGAGGGCCTGGCAGGGAATGTGCTTAGGAGCTCACAGCTCTGCCTCCACCCTGGCCGCACATCTGCCACTGACCCCTCCGACTATGGGGACCAATGCAATGACCCCACTTTACAAAGGAAGAAGGAAGAAAGTACCTCCAAGAAAGGGCATGGCACAAAGTACAATCCAGGCCAGCGGGCTCCCCCCAATGCCCTGTGCAGGATGCCAGAGGCCCCACCATCTGGGCCACCTCCCCGGGGTGCCTCTGTGGCCTGACCCCCGCCCCAACTAGGCCACACTCCGGCAACCAAGGGTATCCTGTTTGCTCTGAGGGGTGCAGAGGGTCCCTCCATTCTTTCTACATCTCTTCGAGGGCCCTGAGCCTGGGCCCTAACCCCATCCCCCATGACTGCAGTGGGGACACAGGCGAGGCCTTTTGAAGGAGCCATGCATTCCACAGTGTCCCAGCCCCACCGCCACCCATTCTGTGTACCAGGGTGAGGGGCTTAGAAAAGCCACAGCCTCCAGCTTTTCCACTTCTCAGCCTTTGGTGCCTATTAGAGTCACTGGGAGCTGAAACTTGTTACCTGGGCCCCCATCCCAGATGGATGAAGTCAGAGATGCCTAGAGCAGGGTCCAAACACTGGTAAGTTTCCAAAGCACTTCAGGTGGTTTTGCTGCAGCCAGGGTTAAGAACCCCCATCCTGAATGTACTCCAGCCACAGCAGAGGCTGTGAATTTTGTAGGCATAACTGGGGAATTCTCCTGGGGAAGGTGGTTTTGTTTTTAATTTTTATTCTTTCAGTTGTTTTTAAACTGTATTTGGTAACAGACTTAGAAATCACCTTCCTAAAGAGATCCCCTGAGGTAGCTGAGCTGTTTACACCATTCTGCCCTGTCTGAGCAAGATTGTTAATTCACACATACACCCACAGGGGAACAAGGGCCACGGCATCTAAGCACAGCCCTGGGCCTGCCCATTTAACAAACTGCAAACCAGAGATGGGGCACCCTCTCCCTGGAGCACCTTCAGGTCTGCAAGAGCCTGACAGGAAGTGGTGCCTTGCTTGGTAGAAGACAGCAAATCTCTGTGGTGTGTGGACGTGCATGTGTGAGCATGTGTGTGCAAGACGGTGTGCATGTGTGAATGTATAGGCGTACCATGTCTGCACATGCAGGAGCACGCATTTGCATGTGTATATGTGGGGTGTGTGCAGATTCAGGTGTGTGAGTGGGTGTGCATGTGTGGGTGCAGAGGCTGAATATGTGTACATGAGTGTGTATGTGAGTGGGTGAGTATGCATGTGTGCATGCATGTGAATGGGTGTTCACATGTGTGTGCATGTGGGTCTCTATGTGTGCATGTCTGAGGGCATATGAATAGTAAAGGACAAGGCAGCAGAGGGGCATTTCCTGTTCTTGTCACTTTTTAGCAGGGCCTCACTTTCAGGGCCTCCCAAGTGCAGCCACCACTGTTGTCCCTGCTCTGGCCCTGAGATGGGTGTTGGCAGCTGTGCTGACCACAGGCTCAGTGCCAGGCCCAGGGGAGAGACCAGAGGAGGAAACAGCTCTGGGCAGGGAAGAGGTCCAGGTAAGGTGAGAGAGCAGAAACCCACATGCACAGAGATGCAAAACAATGGAGTTCCATTCCCACCTCTCAAGAGACTTGTCAGACATCTGCCTTTCTTATGGAAAGATGACTCTGTATGCGTGGTGTTGGGCTGTTGTGAATGCATAGGAGACGCCTTCCCATTCCTTGACAGCAGTAAGGGAAGGAAGTCTCAACTCTCCCCAGATCTTGCACAGTCAGAAGGAAGGACCTGGGCTGAATGCTTGTGGTAAACATGACTTCATCTAACCTTGAGGTGAGGCGAGGTGTCAGTGATCCCAACACATATGTGCACACGTGGTGGATATGCACATGTATGCGTGTTTGCATGCAGAGGCTGCATGAGTGCATATACACACATGTGCATACATATATGTGCCATGCTCACAAGGGACTCTGTGTGACAGAGCCTAAGATGCAAGGCTGCAGACAGCCCCCACCCCAGAACTCTTCCCACTACATCCTGGGGTCTCTGGCGAACCAAGCATCAAGGGCCACTAGACCCTTGTTTGCTGCTCTGCTGAGGCAGGTCTGGCCATGGTCAGCCACCGTCACTGGCTGTACCACTCACAAGTTGCTCGAGACCTCCTTAGCTTCCCCCAACCCAGGTCCCTTCTCTTCTCCCGCCTCCTCAGCCCTCCCCTTCTGACTTCCCTGTGGGAAGCTTCCAAGCCAGGGAAAGATCACCTTTCTTCATAATTTGCAAATGTGAGCTGCCTCTGCAGGCTTCTGCTCCACAGACAGCATCGATGCATCTTCAGGCTCTCTGTTCAGAGGGAGCTGGGGGTGGACAGTTTCGTGTGCAGCAGTGGGTGTGGGAGGGCAAGTGGGCCCCACACCTTGGCTCTGAAGTGGCCTGCACAGTGCAAACAGCTAGATCTGACAAGAAGATGTCACCAGGGTGAGAGCCAGCGTGAGGGACGTGCTGTTTTCCTCTCGCAGCACTGGGAGTCTGTCTGTGGGTTCAGCACTATCACTCAGGGACAGGTCCCAGCCGGGTTCCTTGCAGCTCCAGGTCCTGCTGTTTCAAGGTGGGTACTTCCTGCTCCAGAGCCCGCCCCCAACCTGGACTGTGCAGCTGCCTCTTCAGTCCCTGGTGCCAACCTGCCTCTGCCCCATATCCTCACTTACATGTTCTGTTCCTTTCTGGAGATACTCCGCACCTCCAAAGTGCAGCCACCTCATTGCCCCTGTCCTGGCCTTGAGATGGGTGTTGGCAGCTGGGCTGACCACAGGCTCAGTGCTGGTCCCAGGGGAGAGATCAGAGGAGGAAGCAGAGCTCTGGGCAGGTAAGATCTCAGGGTAAGCAGAGCTCTGGGCAGGTAAGAGCTCAGGTTTCAGACAGCAGAAACCCAGCATGGGCTGAGATGCAATGGAGTTTCATTTCCACCTCTCAAGGGGACTTGTCAGATATCTGCCTTTCTTAGGGAAAGATGATTTTGTGTGTGTGGTGTTGGGCTGTCATGAATGCACAGGAGACGCCCTCCCATTCCTTGAGGGAGCAGAAAGGGAAGGCTCATCTTTACTGAGCCTATTGGAAACACATGCGTTCACCTAAGAGGATGACTCCAGCGCTGTGAATTTCAGGCCATGGGAATGAAAACCTTCCAAGCCCTGGGTCATTTAGCGGCCTCCTACACAACACAACCCAGACCCAGCTTCCTTCTCCCACTACTCAATATAACTGGTCCAGAATCCTCCCTCTGATCGGAGCCACGGACGTCCTACCTGAGTTAACCGGCAGACTCTGAGTTTCAGAGAAGTAGTGCAGAAACTGAGTAGCTGCCCAAGACTGGCACTTGCTGGGTCCTAGTGACCTGAGATTGTCATGGCTCCATCCTCATCAGCATGCTCTGCTCGCCAACACTCCCGTGCTACAGAGCATCAGCATTAGCAGAGAGAAGGCCAATTAGACCAGCAAGAGAGTAGGCAGGCTCTGGCGGGAACTCACAAGGAAACCACTTGAAAACCACCTGAGTATAAGTTAATGGGCTAATGAAGAAAAGTTGATTCACATGCAAACAATTCTGGGGCCTTTAAGGAAGGCCCTGAGGAGTAATCTTATCCAATGTGGTTGGGAGGGGGGATGAAGAGAGGTTGGTTTGGTTAATGAGTATGAACATATAATTAGATAGAAGGAATAGGTTCTATTTTATGATAGCAGAGTAGACTGGGCATGTGGCTTATGCCTGTAATCTCAGCACTTTGGGAGGCTGAGGCAGGGAGATCACTTGAGCCCAGGAGTTCGAGACCAGCCTAGGCAACATGGAGAAAACCCATCTCTATTTTAAAATAAATAAAATTTTTTTAAAAAGATAGCAGAGGCTGGGCATGGTGGCTCATGCCTATAATCCCAGCATTTTGGGAGGCTGAGGCAGGTGGATCACCTGAGGTCAGGAGTTCAAGACCAGACTGACCAATATGTGAAACCCCGTTTCTACTAAAAATACAAAAATTAGCCAGGCATGGTGGCATGTCACTGTAGTACCAGCTACTCAGAAGGCTGAGGCAGGAGAATTGCTTGAACCCTTGAACATGATCTCGGTTGCAGTGAGCAGAGATCGTGCCACTACACTCCATCCTGGGCAACAGAGTGATACTCTGTCCCAAAAAAAAAGAAAAAATAGCAGAATAGGGTGACTATAGTTAACAACAATTATTGTAGATTTCCAAATAGCTTGAAGAGAGGACTTGAAATGTTCCCAACATATAAAAATAATAAATATTAAAGGTGATAGACACTCCAATACCCTGACTCAATCATTACACATTCGATGCACGTAACAAAATATCACACATACCCCATAAATATGTACACATGTTGTGTATCGATAGAAAAATGTTTAAGTCAATGAAAAGCAGGAATAAAGCCAGGCGTGGTGGCTCACGCCTGTAATCCCAGCACTTTGGGAGGCTGAGACAGGTGAATCTCTTGAGCCTAGGAGTTGGAGACCAGCCTAGGCAACACAGTGAAACTCTGTCTCCACTAAAAATACAGAAATTAGCCAGGCGTGGTGGCGCACACCTGTAATCCCAGCTACTCAGAAGGCTGAGGTGGGAGGGCTGCTTGAGGTGGAGGCTGCAATGAGCCATGATTGTGCCCTTGCACTCCAGCCTGGACAACAGAGCAAGGCCCTGAGGAAGGAAGGAAGGAAGGAAGGAAGGAAGGAAGGAAGGAAGGAAGGAAGGAGGGAGGGAGGGAGGGAG